>NC_056547.1:4061646-4408312 GCF_910596095.1 Thunnus maccoyii
ACAGAGGAATAAGATATATCACACAATACTTGTTAGTATAATTAATAAATAGAAAGCAGTCCAGGAAGCACTGATAGGATATAAGCAGGTTCCCAAACACATTAACACAAACCTTGATGTATTTTCTTTTCTTCACAGGGTCCAGATCACGTCGCAGAAGCAGCCATAATTATAGCACTGGTGCCTCATGTAAGTATCTTTGGTTGACTGATTGAAAGCTGCATCACACAGGTTCATGCTTTTCAGTTTGATCAGTTTGTTGTTTTTGCTTTTTTCATACCAACTTAATCCTTTTAGTTAGTCCTGGCCAGGCTGTAACTTCTGTACAATGAACTTGACAATAGTTAGTTTAGCTGATTTTGTTTTGTGTGTTATCTTTGTGTTTGTTCACAGCTTTACCACTTGATGAAGTTCCTGCCCCAGGTAAGTGCTTTACTTTTCTGCTGTGGATTCTTTTAAAGATTGAAATGTTAAATGTTTTGGTGCTAAAGATGTTTATAATGTTACAACAATGACTCAGATGGAGGCAGCATGATGAAGGAATCCCAAATGTCTGAATAAACCAAATTTAACTTTATTAATAAATTAAAGTGTAAAAAAAAAGCTGAGACAGAGGAGGAGGAAGGGCCTCTTGTAGGTTGGCTAGGAGCCACTGAGTGGACAGGTGCAGTTGTTCAGACATAAATCACCAACCTGAGGCAGACCTTCTAGACACGAGCCTCTGCCATACATTACCAGTTCACCTTCAGAAGTCTAACTGGTATCAGTCATTTCTGTAAACACAGCAAGAATATAGACTTATAGACCAAAAGACAAACCAAACCAACCAAAGACCAAACAATCCTGATTATTAAAAAAAAGAATCAAAGAGGATGTAGAGACAGAAAAAGCTCCACGTTTTATCAGACACATGGACTCATATTAAGAGAAGATGGTCAGTAAGTCAAATCATTAGTTAAGGCAGCCCTGTCTGTAAACTCTGAATCATGAACTTCACACTTTCCTCAGTTAAAAAAAGGATATGTATATTTTGAATTTTAATAAGTGCAGCTGTTTATTAGTAGTGTTAATGTTGTCTTTATTTACAGTCACCACTCTGCCAGCCACAACCAACAATGTCCAAGGTAACTACTTTCTTTCTTTCCCATCAGAAAAACACTGACTGAGGCTTTAAAGGACAAGTTCACAATTTTTAAACTCTATCATAATCAACAGTCAGGTGTCCATATGAACAGTAAAAGAGGTTTTCCTCGCTGTAATCATTCCTCCTGTTCATACTGGATATTAAAAGATCCTTCAAATGTGCTTTCAATGTAAGTGATGGAGGCCAAAATCCACAGTGTGTCCACACAGTCAGAAGTGAGGGAGAAGGAGTAGATGATATTTCTAGGATTTTAAAGTGGTAATTATACTTTTCTTGTGCAAAAACTATATGAGAGACATTATTATTAGATGTAGAGAATTTTTATGTCTTTATACATGTCTGGAGGGGATCTTTAAGAAAGTAAACTTTGATTCAGCTGCGTTAACGTTACTCTGAAGATCAGATTAAAACTGAAATGAAGCAGCAGAAGTTTCATGACTTTGCGTCATTTCATCATCATTTCTGTATCAGACCTGCTGTATGTCAGCGTGAAGCAAACATACACATAAATCTAAAGAAAAGAACCTGAAAATATAGCACTGGGGAAGTTTCAGCCAGTAGAGATGAATATATGATGCAAGAAGAGGGAGAGGAGGACGATGAATACACAAACTGGCAGATTAATTGTTGGATTAATTTTTGTGTCTGTTGGTTTAGTTTAGTTTTATTTTCTAATTCTTCCTTTTACATCAACGTCACTTATAGAACATCAGTGTTCATTTTTGAGTATAGTATATAGTATATAGTATAGTTTTTCATGAAGAAAAACAGTGAAAACTTGAATAAAACATGTAGTTTTTGGTTCCTGCTTTAGGTTCTTAAGATGCTTTGAGCCTCCTGCGAGTGTTCAGGAGTCACTCGTTCATCTTTGTTTGTTTGTAAGAGCGTCGTCAGTTATGATGCTTTTTGGAAACAAACCTCTGAAACTGACGAAGGTTCATAAGATGGATTTTACAGTTTCATCATAGCTTTAAGATGCTTTTTGGAGAAAAAAACCTGGTTGTTTGGTCTGCAGCAGGGTTTGACAGCTTTCACACCACCATAAATGATCGGAGCCAACGCACCATTATGTTGATTTTCTATGATTTCTTCCTCTCACACACGTGATGTTGACAAACCTGAGAATATTATAAGATCATGTAAAAAATTAACATTATACATTAAAGCAGATTGTAGTCTTTAATTTTGTGTGTGTGTGTGTGTGTGTTTATCAATGTCTCTCCACAACTTCCCAATGATGAAGGTGTGAACAAAACTCCCCTGAAGAACAAGAAGAAAAAGAAAGGTAAAAGTTTTCCTGTAGGAAGACATGATGTCAGCTGCTGAGCTACATGACTTTGTACAGATTCTGATGTCAGTGTTACATAATGAAATACTGTTTTGATAATGAGATATTATTTTGTCCATATTGCCCAACTCTGCACCCACCAATGTTCATGTAATTTGAATAATAGATTAAAAAACAATAGATGACTGAGTTTAATCTTTGAAGTTTTAAACCAAACAGGAAGTGAAGTTAGGAGGTGCTGGTGTTAATGGTGTTACAGGAAACCATCAAAACATTTTGTTATTGTCTGAAACTGTTGTGATGTTACATCACTTTAATCTATTATATATCATCATTTATAACATAAAGAAAGCTCTTCCTCTGCAGACATTGACTCAGGTCCTGAAACAGTATTTTAAAGCATTTTATCTTTAGTTTCCGTTGTATCCTCGGTGAATAAATAAATCAAAAGCAGTCCAGAAAACACAGATTGGATATAAGCAGTTATTACAAACCTCAATGCATTTTCTTTTCTTCACAGGGTCTGATTGGTCTCAACAGTGGTGACTCTGATGTCTCTAGTCCCCCTGATGGTTCTAGTAAGTATCTTCTGTTGATTGACTGAAATTCTGCACCCCGCAGGTTCATGCTTTGGCAACTTCAAGTGGCAGCAAGAGATAAATTAAAGGTTTAAAGGAATTACACCCAAATTACCAAAACTTAACATACTATCTTCATGACTAGATATTACTAGAGGTAACTTAGAAAATATGTTATGTAATTTGGATAAACGAAAAGTTAATACCAAAAATGCATCTCAGCCTCACAAGGTACATAGAAAAGCAGCATTAGTTCATGTATAGAAAGTAACACATCTGTTAATTCTTGCAGACAACAGCTCAAGACAACGGCTCTGATGGCTCCAGTCAGTCTCTCCTTAAGTCTGAGAGGAATCAACTAACCAGATAAAAAAAACCTTACTACTGGGCAGAGGATATAAAGTAAAGATGGGAGTTTGAAAAACCAGAAGAACCAAAGAGAGCCAGAGAGCCTCTTTTAAGAGTTTTCCAAATTAATTGATCATTTGATGATGATGAGAACAGTAGTAGTAAAAAGACACTGCTTTGTGGTTGTAATGTTTCAACAGTGATTTTAAAGTACAGACACTACAGGGATTGGGTTTGAACTTTAGTAAGTGTAATAGTTTGAGGAGTCCTGATTACTCTGGAATAATGTTCCAACAGATTTCACATATTCTCTCTTTGTAGTTTTCTTCCATTGATTGCCTTAAATTTGTTAAAAAATTCTTCCATGTCTCTTTAAACTGAACCTCAAAGTCATGGTGAAAGAAACACTATTGTTTCACATTACTGAGGCAAGTTTATTGTGATCGGGGGTAAGAGATCCTGGAACGTCAAGTGGAAACTCAGGAAGGTGATTAGAAAAGTGTGACCTGTAAGAAATGAAACAAATGTGACGTTTAACTTTTAAAAGGAATCTCTTTGAAATCTGAAAATATTGAAGTTTAGAGATCATTAATCACAGTTACTGAAGCAAATGTTAAATGCTACAGTAGATTTATACAAGAGGGTAAGAATAAGTGTTTTTACTTGAAGTAGCTGTTGTGGATCTGTTGATATTGTTTTTCAAACAAAAGTTTTGTCAAATTTGTCTAGAATCAGTAACAGCTGGATTTGATGAGACGTTTTGAAAAGCCTGAAGACAGATCATGAAATAAAGTCAGAGTTATGAGGTGTTGAGCAAGAAATTCATGCTTGTAAATTTAGTAAAACAACTTGTCAGTATTACACTTGTGAGAGTGATTTAAATAGTGATTCATTTAATGTATTTCTTGTATATATTATATATGTTACACATGTTTTTAAACTAAAGGGTTCAGTGTTTGTTCTCTATTCAATGTGATGTAACATCACTGTGACACTGTGGAATAAGAAATTCTACCTCCTAGGTTAGTTGAACTCTTGAACTTGTTTGTATCTGAGGGTTGTTTGCTGACCTCTGGGGTTTATCTACAGATATCTTTGCCTTAATCCTGCTGTTTTACAAACTGTGGATCATCAGGTACCTAGTTGAGCTAAATTTGATAGATGTCCTTGTTTGAAGTTATTGACTGACCATCAGGTCTCTGTGACATCATCCTATGACCCTTCTTTTTTGTAAGAAGGTGTAACGGTTTGTTGAAGTGTCCATTTAGGGACCTGACTGTCTTTAACTTTGCTGGTATAAAGCTGTCTGGTTTGTGTTCTCAATCTTTAGCGAAAGGTCAACCTTAACAACATGCTTTCTCTCCAAAAATACAAGATAACTATTTTTTTTTTTTGGATATTTGTATAATTATTACTGATTGTGTGATGTACTGTTCAGTGTCTACAACTGCTTCAACAAGTTATAATGTTTAATGCTCACTTGATCACTTTTTAAATTCTATATTAAATGATATGAAAGCAAATTCACTGCAGGTTTAAACATGATTTCTGCATCTGTACCTGTTGGGTTGAATACAATCATTATTAATGAAATATTAGTCTGCTTTATTCACATGTATCAAATATATTTAATGTTTTTATACATTTTTACTGTGTTTTTTTTTTTTCCTTTTTCAGGCTCTGATGTGAATGTATTATAATCCAAATGTTGAACTCATTTATTTTGTTTTTAGAATGACTTTTGGTAAAAAGTGTAGTACTGATGATGACATTGTCTAAACATCTTGAAAATACTCTGAAATATTTCTATCAAACAAGTATCAGTTTGTCAGTGTAACAAATCTCCGCTCAGTCCTAAAATCTACATCACTGTTGAAGTGCAATAAACAGATTAATTTTCTCGCCGATAACATTGATTGTCAGACTGTAGCGACAAATATAAAGTTTACATTTACAACTTCTGTCTAAAAAGTTTGTCATAGATTTTTCATTTTAAATCCATTTGAATTTAGGAAAGACATTACATTCAAGTCGATATTTTTAAAGTATTTCTTTGAAACTGATGAAGCTGTTTTATTCTGTCTCCTGTTGACTGCTTTGATATTCTCCTTTTTTTGTGTGTGATCATATTTTAATCATAATTTGACTCGTGGAATATATATCCTATCTGGCTATAATCTAAATGTACTCATATGTTTGTGTTTAAATAAAGTAAGTTGATTAAATCATTGTTGATATGAAGTGTTTTGTTGGCTGTCCTGCAGTAGATATGTGAGACTTTTGTGAAGCAGAAATATAAAAAAAGCAGTTAACAAACTCTCCTGCTGCTCTATAAGTAATTCAGGCTAACATGCTGCTATCAGGCTAAAATAATCCTGTTAATTCTCAACCAGCTAATTTGGTTCTTTCAAGGCAGTTTGAGGATTAATCTGTTAAACTTGGATGAAGTTATTTTGAATAATAAACACAAAATATTATGTGTGTTCCTGCATTGTTACTGCTGTTATTCTGTTTTATGTTGTGCTACACAATGTCGTCACAGTTTTCACACTTTCATCACTGTTAAAGGACAAGTTCACAATTTGTCAAGTCTGTCTTAAAACAAGTGTCCATATAAACAGTGAAAGAGGTTTTCCTCGCTGTAATCATTCCTCCTGTTCATCCTGGATGTTAAAAGATCCTTCAAATGTGCTTTCAATGTAAGTGATGGAGGCCAAAATCCACAGTGTGTCCACACAGTCATTTAGTGCAAAAATGCATTTAATCCTTGTGCCTCACTTTGAAATAAGTTAATTTCTTTAAACCCACATCAGTCTTGATCATAATTTCCAAATATTCATTAATTTTCAGAATGTTAACCCTTTAAATGCCAGTTTTTGTTATGATAACACTAAATTTTATCAAAGAAAACACACAAAAGTATAAATATTTTCAATATGCTGGAGGCAAGGGAGAATTTTTTAATTTTATTTTTCATTATCAGTCTGGGATATGTCAATGATTAGCAACAACAGTGATATTTATTCTTTTTTTTTGTGCAGTATAAGATTAAAGAATCTGACCTGTTAATTTATAGTCTATGTAAAGTGTCCTTTAACCCTTCAAAGTTCTTATGTTAAAATTCAACATTTAACATTCAAAAAATTCAGAACAGAAATGACTGTGTGTGTGTGTGTGTGTGTGTGTGTGTGTGTGTGTGTGTGTGTGTGTGTGTGTGTGTGTGTGTATGTGTGTGTGTGTGTCACAGGTAAGACCTACATAGCTCCGGAGCTGGCTGTATTTATTAGTTTAGCTTCGACTGCAGCTACATGAATAAACTGATGGTTTAGGATGCCTTGTTTGGTTTTTGCCATGTAGGAGAGTCTGTATGGGTGTTTGTGAGCATCTATGTCATCGGAAGCTTTGATCTTACTTTTATCTCTGTATTTCAAAGACATGAATCAGTATTTAAGAGACACAAATCGGAGCAAATGAAAAAAAATGCCATGGGAATCACTTACCCTCTTGTGTCCCACACACACACACACACACACAAACATAGAGTGACAGATATGCACTTGTTCTGTCACTCCAAGTGTAACATAGTTGAAAGAGGTTCAGGTTAAATCCCGCTAAATGGGACAACTCTGCCACCTGCTGTTGTAAATTTGTACCTGCATTGAGTAGTAATAGTAAATATATTTCATGGCCAATCCTCAAAGCAACGGAGGAGTTGCCACTAGGTAACGTGTCTGTGAATGTCCGTGGACAAAATAATGTTAACTAACTTGAAAGGCACATAAAAGTTGAGCTGTTTTTATTAAGGTGGATATTATTTGTCTCAGATTAAATTATCCATGTATTTATAAAGTTAATCATTCATTTTTTATGTGTTTTATTGCTAGTAAAAATTCTCCAGTGTAGCTAGCTAACATTAACATGA
Organism: Thunnus maccoyii; assembly: GCF_910596095.1. Classification (NCBI taxonomy): domain Eukaryota; kingdom Metazoa; phylum Chordata; class Actinopteri; order Scombriformes; family Scombridae; genus Thunnus; species Thunnus maccoyii. The sequence continues at coordinate 4,068,927 of NC_056547.1, forward strand.
TACAGTCTTTCCAGACAGAGCATGCGTTGTTTGTCAACAAGAGATGATCATTCTATTCTATTGTCCTTTGTCATAAATGCAGGTATGATACATTATGTTGCTCAATAGAGTGTGGTAATATTGAAACATGCAGATTAGGTGAGGTATTTTCCATGGAAAATAGTAAAAACTACAAATTTGAAGCCAGGGCTTCAGTTTGAAAGTCTTATAAAACAGAATGCATGAATTTATGCTGTAGCGACCATGGGATCAAAAAAATGTGGTTTTAATGGGTTTCATTGGGACCTGAAGGGCTCTAATGTGCTGAAAATTAGTATTGTTTCCACACAGTGTATTATAGACTTAAAGCTTACGGGACTTTTGTCTCCCCCCTCTGGCAGTGAGAGTAAAGGGGGGTGCTCGGCTGTGATTGCCCGACACAAGCATGCAGCACGCTCTTGTGCGCACCCCCAATGACAGTCACATAGAGAGGGCAGGTAAAAACTGATATATTTCTAATGGTCCGTTGGCATTTGTCCCTGTATGCCAGTATGCCAGTCTGCTGCTGTGGCTGTAAAACGATGGATAAATTGTTTTGAGCATCACACAACCCCCGTGAAATGATTTGTTTCACTATCAGAATTTGATCCATTCAGTCCTATAACATTTGGAAAGTCTAGAAGAGCCGCACGATTGATGTCTCTACTGACTTGAGATTTAAAAACTCTGCATACTGTGAAATACAGAGAGATTCATCTATCTTAAACGGCATTGTGTGAACTCGTTTGACAAGGACTTGAATGTAGCAGACATTCATTTATATGTAAAAGTTCTGCACTGCAGGTTTAATATAGGATACGTAGTTGAATTTCCAAAATTTGATTAAAAAAATACACCCCTTTGCCAAAGATCATGGTTACAGCATAATCACAGCCAAAATGATCGAAAAAAATAAAATGTTAAAGGTCCTTTTATGTCCCTAGTGAGGCACAAGGGTTAAAAGTATATCTGAAGCCTATATGAAGCTTCAGCAGTCTGAGTTAGTCATATCAAGTGGATATCTGCCACATTTAGTCTTTAGCATCAAATTCCCTCTTTGTGTTTCCTCGGACAGTGTTTCCATGTTGAGCTGCAGGTGGAAGTATAGTAACAAAAAGAGGAACTTTGACACTAAAAAGACTGTAACGTCGAATCTATCTATCTATCTATCTATCTATCTATCTATCTATCTATCTATCTATCTATCTATCTATCTATCTATCTATCTGAGTGTGCATGTGTGTGTGTATATATATAGATATATATACATAAACACACACATATATAAATATATGTGTAAAATAAAATTGGTATACTGTCATAATGTACATACATGTGCATGATAATATATGTTTTTGCAGTGAAAATAACATGTCTTCCAGTTTCAAACTAAATTTACATATGAACCAATTTTTTTTTTACCCCTAATCTGGCAACGTATCTCGTGGGATACATACATTTCAAAAGTTGCTGAATAACACCATGAACACCTTCAGACCATTTTTTCTTCATCCGAATATTAAGACATTAGTCATAGTTAGTGTTATGAATTTATATTGTTGTTTTACTGAAAATAACTATGATTAATATATAATTACTTACCACCTGGTAAGCATGTCCTGCACCACTGGCGGCCATGAACATTTCTGATCAGGCTGACTAAAAAATGACAGATAACCTGAACAAAGTCATGCGACCTAGATACCAATACCAGATAAAACTTTTGATAAATGATAACTTGATTGGGTGAAAATCTTTAAATAAGCCCCCAACATTATGTTAAAGAATGTGTATCTCCTGGTGCACGTTGCCTGTTTAAGGGTTCAAGCATGTTATGGAAGTGAAGAACCACCTTTCCGCCAAGTGCTTTAAAACCTACACCTACAAGTTGATTATCTGACTTATACCATGGTCATTTGCCAACAACATATAATAAAAGCATTTGCAAAGTTTTGGTGAAAGTTTTGCACTCAAAATTGAGAGTTTAGGAAGCAAGAGTTTACCGTTGTCATGACAACTTCCCACACTGTACTCGCCACCAGCCTGAATCGAGTCATATCGCTTTGTGCGTGCGCTTGTAGATTTGATTTTTTAAAGGCTCATTATTATGGTTTTGTGTTTCTCTGTAATGTAGCACAGTGTTAACAATGTTACTTGTAACGTCTTTCTCAGACAGGTGAAATGTACCGATCACTAGTTACCTGTTTGATCTAACGTTAACAACATGCTTCTTCTCTCCTGTTTTTGGCCTCTAGTATATCTGAATCCAAAAATATGACCGTTCAGTACGATTAATGAGTGTTGGTTAACATTACCTGCAGTAGTCAGTTGTAAAAACGTTAGCTAACTTACTTCATTACTGCGTCATGTTGTTTCCCAGTGATATTTCTGACAGCAGTGTGAGACATAAAAGGAAACATTAAAACGTCTTAACATGATCAGCCCAAGGTAAAAATCATAGAAAGCCATAAAAAGTTTCATTATTCCTGTTTACATCACAAAGTCAAGCTGGTTATAATTAGAGCTGCTATGATTAGTGGATCCATTGATTAGTTGCCAACTATTAAATCGGTTGCCAACTATTTTGATAATTGATTGTTTTGAGTCATTTCTTTAGAGGAAGCTGTTCACTTGTTTAATCAAAGCTTATCAATGTTAAACGTATTGTGTGTCCAAATTGCACCAAAAGAACGTCTGTCTCCTCAGTAAATCACCTGTTTAGTGTTTGATGGTTGTTTATTTGTGCTTTAGAACATCACTGCCATGAAACAATCAGGAAATAACATGGTATTTCTGTCTCTCTCTCAGAGAAAGCTTTCCAGCCTGTCTCTTTGTCACTTCATCACCCTCTCTCTCTCTCTCTCTCTCTCTCTCTATTTCTCATCTTTTTTTTAAATGAGTCAGGAAACCCACAACAAAGCCTAACTTTTAATGTTATCAAATGAAGAGAGATGTCGTCCCCTCATCACTCTCATGGCAGGGTCGACAGCTCTGATCGTGACATGCAGTCACAGAGCCCAGAAGCCCCGCCCGGCTGCTGCAGAGCTGATCGCTTGTTTATTCAGAGTTTAAGTTTATTAATTTTAATTGTGCCATGTGTCCAACTTGCACAAAGTCGTCCCTTTGTTCCCCAGCAATGCACCCACCAAGTATGGAGTTGATCGGATGAACAGTTCAAGAGATTCGCAAAGGACATACAAACATACAGACAGAGATTCCTTCCTTTAGCAGATAGATTGATGCAATTGGTGGCTACAAAAATATACAGAATCTGCAAAGAAGCATTTTGTGCAGAAGTATTTGTAGAAACTGTTTATCAGAGGTTTTCAGCCCCCCAGTTTATGTCACATCTCATCTCATGATTAAATTAGTTAGTTGAGGACGGCCTTAAAGGGCAGATTCACAGTTTTTCAAGCGTGTCTTAAAACAACAGTCCAATGACCACTGGAGGAGGTTTTCCTCACTGTAATCACTCTTCCTGTTCATACTGGTTATTAAAAGATCCCCTTCAAATGCACTTTCAGTGAATAAAATAAATAAATAAAAGTTGATGTGAAGCTTATATGAGGCTTCAGCAGTCTGAGTTACTCATATCAAGTGGATATCTGACACATTTACAATATTTATAGCATCAAATTCCCTCTTTGTGTTTCCTTTCCCTGTTGAGCTGAAGTATAGTAACAAAAAGAGGAACTTTGGTACTAAAAAGACTGTAATGATAATGGTTAGTATGAACAGGAGGAAAGATTACAGCAAGAAAAATAAGTTTCACTGTTCATTTTGGCTCCTGACTGTTTTTTTTTTTTTTTTTTTTTTTTTTTAAATCTTAACAGTTATCTGAACGAAATGATCCCATGAAGCAAAAAGTGCTAAAAGTAGGAAACTTGGGCGTGACTTGCACGCAGCAAGATGTCCCGACTTTACGAGCAGCACCTGAATGCACCATGTAGACCAGAAAGACCGGAGAAACAGGAAGTAGCAGCAGTTCGTCGACGCGCCGTCAAAACGTCCCTAAACACCGTCCAACACGGTGCTCGTACTCGTATTCCATAAGCCTATTTCATCAAAACAGACATGAGAAAATCGATTAACTACTTAGAAAATCGTAATTTATCGCCTGCGTGTAAAACGTCGCCAGTAACGTTAGTAAGACTTCAATGTGGCCACGAGTTTGATTTTTTTTTGTTTTAAATACTAAAAAGATTAAACAAGGACATCATTATAACTATAAATGATAATTAATTTAATTGTAGAGTAGCCTGCCGATTATTTTCTTAATGACTCAAACAAATATCTTAAGAAAATGTCCCTCTCAATTTTCCCGAAAGCTCAAAATGTCCCCAAATTGTTGGTTTTGTCCAACCAACAGGCCAAAACCTAAAAAAAAGAATTTGCTGTCGCATAAAAGAAAGAAAAAGGAGCAGATAATCACAGAAAGTTGTACACTTGTGCTTGTAAAGAAAACAATTAGCTGATTATCAGAATGTGCCAATCTGATTACTGGAATAATAGTTACAGCTGTAAACAACATCAATCTACAAATAAAGTGGAGTAAATCAAAGAAAGTATAGTTTGTTACAGCAGGTTCGTCATTGGTATCAATAAGCTAGGAGTATAATCAGCTCGCTCACTGTACACATTGTACCAAGGTGACATTTAGAGCACTACTGCTCTTAATCAGACACAGTGGAGTCTGTTTAAGTCTCCGTGGTGCAATAAATTATAAGTGGACTTTGGAGCCCTGCAGTGTGTGAGCTGTTCATCTGTTTATTTTGACTATCATTGGTATCAGAAAGATGATAGTAGACATGATTATTCACTGTATATTCACTTCTAAAATGAGAAATGAGGGTGTGTGTGTGTGTGTGTGTGTGTGTGTGTGTCACTGAGGTGAGCAGACAACATTGTTAAGATATTATTGACATGATGCTTAACCGTAATTGGCTCATAAACAACCGTTTTATTTCCTTGTTCTTGCTTATTTTCTCACTCGGCTGTATGCTGGATTTTTACCAATACAGTTGAGGGATATGAGGATTTAACTGCACTAACAAACCTCTTCATGATGCCCCCAAAAATATATATTTAAATCATTAAATTGATGTCATATGTGTGCGACAACTAGTCAACTAATGGCTTGAACTAATAACTCCTATTCAACAAGGTAAATCTTTGTTCTGGGGCAGAACTAGTTCCAGCTACGTTTTTCTGTCTGATGGGAAAAAATACACTTCAGTTTTAATCAATGTGGTAATGTACGCAGGTTGTCTACGTGTGTAAAGCGCACGTGTCTTCAGTGTGTAACTACAGTGACTCTACTGATGCATGTTGGGCTGCAAATATGTGTTTGACACACAGAAGTACTGTGACTGAATGCATCCGGAGTGAAACTGACTGAGGACTGAAGCTGCTGCTGCTGATTAGAGATCAAAATATTTATTAACAGAAAGTTGATTTTCAACCATTTTAGTCAATTTTTCAATTCCAGTTTTCCATCCTGTGTTTCCAGTTTCTCAATTATGAAGTTTTTCTGTTTTTTTCTTAGTTCAAGGTGACGCCTTCAAATGTTTTGATTTCTTTGACCAGCAGTCCAAAACCCAAAGATATTCAATTTACAATGATATAAAACAGAAGAAAGCAGCAAATCCTCATATTTAAGCAGCTTGAACCAGCAAATTCTTGGCATTTCTGTTTGAAAAGTAAATTAAAATAGTTTCCAATTACTTTTCTGTTGATTGATTAGTCAATTAAGTGATTGATCACTTTAGTACTGCACAATTTTACTACTTTCCCCCCTCAGGGTTTAATGAATTATCTACCTGTTTTGATGCAAAAGGTTTTTATTGAAAAAGTAAAAACATATTAAGATATACAGTATATCTTTAATATAAAAACATACACATTTCCTTCAAACAGAAAGACATTTGTTGGTCCGTCCAGATGTGGGTCACTGCAGCTGATCTCACGCTTTTCAAAGCTTGTCTAACAAATAAATAGAAAATATCAAACAATGTTGATGCCTGTTCAAAAATCTGTGAGTCACATTGGTTTTAAAAGTGTTTTTATAACTATTTTACATGTGGTCTTTAATACAAATGGTTTAATACAAAGGGGTTTATTATCAGCCTAAAAAGAAAAAAATTCTTATCTTCTTCCCAGTGTAGTAATGTTACAGCTGATGTGTTGCTGAGCTTCATATTAGCTTCAGATAAACTTTTAAATACATTTTTACCCACAAAGAGGACTGTAGATTGTAAGTGCATTATGAAGGGATCTTCTAATGGTCAGTATGAACAGGAGGAATGATTACAGCAAGAAAAACAGGTTTAATGTTCATTTGGGTTTCTGACTGTTGTTTTAAGACAGTTATCTGAACGAAATGATCCCATGCAGCAGAAAATGCTAAATGTAGACGCGACGTGAACGCAGAATAATGTCCCTACTTTACGAGCAGCACCTGAACGCACCATGCAGAGCAGACAGACAATAGATATAGAACCGTTATAAAGACATGCGTTGTATCGAAACTTTTCTACATCTATGAGACAGAATTAAGAAGCAGGAAGCAGTTTGTCGCTGCGCAGTTAAAATATCATCAAACACTCGAACAAAAAGGACTTTTAGAAACGTAAACGGAGTCTACTTTGTGATGAAGATGTATTTCATCGCAGTTTTCGTCCTTTTGGGGACGAGACTGACGGTAAACAGCGGTAAGAGAGAGTTGTTGTTTTTTTTTTACACATTAATTCGACTCCGATTAACAGTTAAAGTAAAGTAGACACAGTTGTGACGTCTTTGTAATTATCAGTTTTCTGTTGATTATTTGAGTTTAACTTATTCATATAGACTGATTTTTTCGTTGACTTTTTGTAATATACTCTTATTCCATAAACCTGTTAAATCAAAACAGACATGATAAAACTGATCAACTACTTAGAAAATCTTTAGTAACTTATCACCTGAGAGTGTAACATGTCGTCAGTGAATTTGATTATTTTTCTGTTCAAATACTAAAAAGATAAAACAAAGACATCACCATAAATATAAATGATAATTATTTTAAATGTAGATTAACCTGACGATTATTTTCTTGATGACTCAAATAATTGTTCTGTTTTAATATTACATTAGAAAATGTCCATCTCAATTTTCCAAAAGTTCAAGATGTCCTCAAATTGTTGGTTTTGTCCAACCAACAGTCCAAAATCTAAAAAAGGCGAAGAATTTACTGATACATAAAAGAAAGAAAAGTGAACAGATAACCACAGGAAGTTTGACATTTCTGCTTGAACAGAAAACTGAAACAATTAGATGATTATCAAAATGTGCCAATATGATTACTGGAATAATAGTTACAACTGTAAACAACATCAATCTACAAATGAAGTAGAGTAAATTAAAGAAAGTACAGTTTGTTATAGCAGGTCTGTCATTGGTATCAACAAGTCAGGAGCATGTGCGCACATCTAAGCGGAAGAGGGCAGGTGCTGGGCTGAAAGTGAGCGAATGTCGAAATACGCAGATAAACAGCTCAAACACTGCAGGGCTCCAATCTCCACTTATAATTTATTGTACCAAGGTGACGTTTTGAGCACTACTGCTCTTAATCAGACTCCATCAGACTCCAGTGATTCTGATTAAGAACAGTAGTGGTGGAAACTTCACTTTGCGCGTGTAAAATGTATATTTTAAAGGCTCATGACGGTTTTGTATTTTTCTGTAATGTAGCACAGTGTTAACAATGATACTTATAACATCTTTTCAGCCCTGGAACTCAAACCAGTAGTTTCTGATGCCCCCCAAAATATATATATTTAAATAATTAAATTAATATCATAATGGCTTGAACTAAAGACTACTAGTCGACAAGGAAAATCTTTGTTCTGGGGCAGAACTAGTTCCAGCCACGTTTTTCTGTCTGATGGGAAAAAAAATAACATTTCATGTTATTTTGTGTCATTAAATTGTATCTTATCACTTTTATCACATTATCACTGATTATCACGTCTACATTTCAGTACCATGCATCAACACTGAGTCACATGAAACTAAATATTAATGATGTTAAGCGAATGAAACTAATGTAAATGTTTTCTATGTTATGGAAACAGCGTAGTTATTATTGCTAGGGCGGTTGTGGTTGTGCTCCTTGTTGTCATCGTACTGGTGGTGTTGTATAGAAACAGGATGAATGGTAGGTGTAATATATAATCATTGTGCTTTCTCAACAACAAGGTACCAGTGGAGTGTGATATGTTTTTCCCATAATTTATTTTATATCCTTTAAAAGAAAATACATAAAACATTTAATTCCTCAAAAAAACTAGATTAAGAAAAGAAACTGATTCCTGCAAGTTTTCCAGCAAACAATTGAAAAGCTCTATTTACTTAACAGTTGTTTTTTATGTCTTTAAATTGATTTAAAGAGTAACTACACAGTCAAACTCTGCTAGCTCCCTCCATCCCAGCATATTTAAAAGATGTGCACAGGATGACTGTAGGGGGCGTGGCCTCGTGGCTACGTGGTGCGCGATGCGGGAGGTACAGGGACGTTGACGAGAGTGGATTAAGACTGACCACCGCTCAGTGTAGCATGAACAGATGTAGAGCTGGTAGTCAGAGATAACCGGCCATGAGCAGCTGCTGTCAGACTCTCTGTGTCCGCCGGAGCTTTGACCGTCACTAGAATCACATTCATGGCCCTTTATAAAAGTTTCTACTACGAGAAGCTCTCAGGTGTGTGTGTGTCTGTGAGGGAGTGTCAGTACGTAGCTGTAGCCCTGCGGTTTATCATGTTAATGTTACCGTCATCAGTCTGAATGTCTTTATAATACAGCACATAATACATACATCATACAGCTTTTAATACAGCACAGTTAGTTATCAGCGGGCCCATGTGTTGTGTTTACTGCCACAGAAAAGGAATAAATTATTTGTATAACCAGGGTTCTCTGAGCAGCACGACGTCTCTTATCAGATAACCACAGGAAGTTTGACATTTCTGCTTGAAAAGAAAACTGAAACAATTAGATGATTATCAAAATGTGCCAATATGATTACTGGAATAATAGTTACAACTGTAAGCAACATCAACCTACAAATGAAGTAGAGTAAATTAAAGAAAGTACAGTTTGTTATAGCAGGTCTGTCATTGGTATCAACAAGTCAGGAGCATGTGCGCACATCTAAGCGGAAGAGGGCAGGTGCTGGGCTGAAAGTGAGCGAATGTCGAAATACGCAGATAAACAGCTCAAACACTGCAGGGCTCCAATCTCCACTTATAATTTATTGTACCAAGGTGACGTTTTGAGCACTACTGCTCTTAATCAGACTCCATCAGACTCCAGTGATTCTGATTAAGAACAGTAGTGGTGGAAACTTCACCTTACGCGTGTAAAATGTATATTTTAAAGGCTCATTACGGTTTTGTATTTCTCTGTAATGTAGCACAGTGTTAACAATGATACTTATAACATCTTTTCAGCCCTGGAACTCAAACCAGTAGTTTCTGATGCCCCCCCAAAATATACAGGGGGAATGATTACAGTAAGAAAAACATGTTTCAATGTTCATTTGGGTTCCTGACTGTTGATTTAAGACAGTTATCTGAACGAAATGATCCCATGCAGCAAAAAGTACTAAATGTAGACGCGACGTGAACGCAGAATAATGTCCCTACATTACGAGCAGCACCTGAACGCACCGTGCAGAGCAGACAGACAATAGATATAGAACCGTTATAGGGAAATACGTTATACAGTAACGTGTCTATATGAGACAGACTTGAGAAGCAGGAAGCAGCAGAAGTTTGTCGCTGCGTAGTTAAAATATCGACAAACACTCGGACAAAAAGGACTTTTAGAAACGTAAACGGAGTCTACTTTGTGATGAAGATGTATTTCATCGCAGTTTTCGTCCTTTTGGGGACGGGACTGACGGTAAACAGCGGTAAGAGAGATATTTTTTTACACATTAATGCGACTCCGGTTAAAATCGAAAGTAAAATGGTCAAAGTTGTGACGTCTTTGTAATGATCAGATTTCTGTTGCGTATTTGAGTTTATCTCATTCATATAGACTGATTTTTTTAAATTTTGTTTTACTTTTTGCAATGTACAAGCCTATTACATCAAAATGAAATTGATCAACTACTTAGAAAATCTTTAGTAACTTATCACCTGAGAGTGTAACATGTCGTCAGAGAGTTTGATTATTTTTCTGTTCAAATACTAAAAAGATAAAACAAAGACATCACCATAAATATAAATGATAATTATTTTAAATGTAGATTAACCTGACGATTATTTTCTTGATGACTCAAATAATTGTTCTGTTTTAATATTACATTAGAAAATGTCCTTCTCAATTTTCCAAAAGTTCAAGATGTCCTCAAATTGTTGGTTTTGTCCAACCAACAGTCCAAAACCTAAAAAAGGCGAAAAATTTACTGATACATAAAAGAGAGAAAAGGGAACAGATAACCACAGGAAGTTTGACACTTGTGCTTGAACAGAAAACTGAAACAATTAGATGATTCTCAAAATGTGCCAATATGATTACTGGAATAATAGTTACAGCTGTAAACATCAATCTACAAATGAAGTAGAGTAAATTAAAGAAAGTACAGTTTGTTGTAGCAGGTCTGTCATTGGTATCAACAAGTCAGGAGCATGTGCGCACATCTAAGCGGAAGAGGGCAGGTGCTGGGCTGAAAGTGAGCGAATGTCGAAATACGCAGATAAACAGCTCAAACACTGCAGGGCTCCAATCTCCACTTATAATTTATTGTACCAAGGTGACGTTTTGAGCACTACTGCTCTTAATCAGACTCCATCAGACTCCAGTGATTCTGATTTAGAACAGTAGTGGTCCTAACGTCACTTTGCGCGTGTAAAATGTATATTTTAAAGGCTCATTACGGTTTTGTTTTTCTCTGTAATGTAGCACAGTGTTAACAATGATACTTATAACATCTTTTCAGCCCTGGAACTCAAACCAGTAGTTTCTGATGCCCCCCAAAATATATATTTAAATAATTAAATTAATATCATAATGGCTTGAACTAACGACTACTAGTCGACAAGGAAAATCTTTGTTCTGGGGCAGAACTAGTTCCAGCCACGTTTTTCTGTCTGATGGGAAAAAAAATAACATTTCATGTTATTTTGTGTCATTAAATTGTATCTTATCACTTTTATCACATTATCACTGATTATCACGTCTACATTTCAGTACCATGCATCAACACTGAGTCACATGAAACTAAATATTAATGATGTTAAGCGAATGAAACTAATGTAAATGTTTTCTATGTTATGGAAACAGCGTAGTTATTATTGCTAGGGCGGTTGTGGTTGTGCTCCTTGTTGTCATCGTACTGGTGGTGTTGTATAGAAACAGGATGAATGGTAGGTGTAATATATAATCATTGTGCTTTCTCAACAACAAGGTACCAGTGGAGTGTGATATGTTTTTCCCATAATTTATTTTATATCCTTTAAAAGAAAATACATAAAACATTTAATTCCTCAAAAAAACTAGATTAAGAAAAGAAACTGATTCCTGCAAGTTTTCCAGCAAACAATTGAAAAGCTCTATTTACTTAACAGTTGTTTTTTATGTCTTTAAATTGATTTAAAGAGTAACTACACAGTCAAACTCTGCTAGCTCCCTCCATCCCAGCATATTTAAAAGATGTGCACAGGATGACTGTAGGGGGCGTGGCCTCGTGGCTACGTGGTGCGTGATGCGGGAGGTACGGGGACGTTGACGAGAGTGGATTAAGACTGACCACCGCTCAGTGTAGCATGAACAGATGTAGAGCTGGTAGTCAGAGATAACCGGCCATGAGCAGCTGCTGTCAGACTCTCTGTGTCCGCCGGAGCTTTGACCGTCACTAGAATCACATTCATGGCCCTTTATAAAAGTTTCTACTACGAGAAGCTCTCAGGTGTGTGTGTGTCTGTGAGGGAGTGTCAGTACGTAGCTGTAGCCCTGCGGTTTATCATGTTAATGTTACCGTCATCAGTCTGAATGTCTTTATAATACAGCACATAATACATACATCATACAGCTTTTAATACAGCACAGTTAGTTATCAGCGGGCCCATGTGTTGTGTTTACTGCCACAGAAAAGGAATAAATTATTTGTATAACCAGGGTTCTCTGAGCAGCACGACGTCTCTTATCAGATAACCACAGGAAGTTTGACATTTCTGCTTGAAAAGAAAACTGAAACAATTAGATGATTATCAAAATGTGCCAATATGATTACTGGAATAATAGTTACAACTGTAAGCAACATCAACCTACAAATGAAGTAGAGTAAATTAAAGAAAGTACAGTTTGTTATAGCAGGTCTGTCATTGGTATCAACAAGTCAGGAGCATGTGCGCACATCTAAGCGGAAGAGGGCAGGTGCTGGGCTGAAAGTGAGCGAATGTCGAAATACGCAGATAAACAGCTCAAACACTGCAGGGCTCCAATCTCCACTTATAATTTATTGTACCAAGGTGACGTTTTGAGCACTACTGCTCTTAATCAGACTCCATCAGACTCCAGTGATTCTGATTAAGAACAGTAGTGGTGGAAACTTCACCTTACGCGTGTAAAATGTATATTTTAAAGGCTCATTACGGTTTTGTATTTCTCTGTAATGTAGCACAGTGTTAACAATGATACTTATAACATCTTTTCAGCCCTGGAACTCAAACCAGTAGTTTCTGATGCCCCCCCAAAATATACAGGGGGAATGATTACAGTAAGAAAAACATGTTTCAATGTTCATTTGGGTTCCTGACTGTTGATTTAAGACAGTTATCTGAACGAAATGATCCCATGCAGCAAAAAGTACTAAATGTAGACGCGACGTGAACGCAGAATAATGTCCCTACATTACGAGCAGCACCTGAACGCACCGTGCAGAGCAGACAGACAATAGATATAGAACCGTTATAGGGAAATACGTTATACAGTAACGTGTCTATATGAGACAGACTTGAGAAGCAGGAAGCAGCAGAAGTTTGTCGCTGCGTAGTTAAAATATCGACAAACACTCGGACAAAAAGGACTTTTAGAAACGTAAACGGAGTCTACTTTGTGATGAAGATGTATTTCATCGCAGTTTTCGTCCTTTTGGGGACGGGACTGACGGTAAACAGCGGTAAGAGAGATATTTTTTTACACATTAATGCGACTCCGGTTAAAATCGAAAGTAAAATGGTCAAAGTTGTGACGTCTTTGTAATGATCAGATTTCTGTTGCGTATTTGAGTTTATCTCATTCATATAGACTGATTTTTTTAAATTTTGTTTTACTTTTTGCAATGTACAAGCCTATTACATCAAAATGAAATTGATCAACTACTTAGAAAATCTTTAGTAACTTATCACCTGAGAGTGTAACATGTCGTCAGAGAGTTTGATTATTTTTCTGTTCAAATACTAAAAAGATAAAACAAAGACATCACCATAAATATAAATGATAATTATTTTAAATGTAGATTAACCTGACGATTATTTTCTTGATGACTCAAATAATTGTTCTGTTTTAATATTACATTAGAAAATGTCCTTCTCAATTTTCCAAAAGTTCAAGATGTCCTCAAATTGTTGGTTTTGTCCAACCAACAGCCCAATACCTAAAAAAGGCGAAAAATTTACTGATACATAAAAGAGAGAAAAGGGAACAGATAACCACAGGAAGTTTGACACTTGTGCTTGAACAGAAAACTGAAACAATTAGATGATTCTCAAAATGTGCCAATATGATTACTGGAATAATAGTTACAACTGTAAACAACATCAATCTACAAATGAAATAGAGTAAATTAAAGAAAGTACAGTTTGTTATAGCAGGTCTGTCATTGGTATCAACAAGTCAGGAGCATGTGCGCACATCTAAGCGGAAGAGGGCAGGTGCTGGGCTGAAAGTGAGCGAATGTCGAAATACGCAGATAAACAGCTCAAACACTGCAGGGCTCCAATCTCCACTTATAATTTATTGTACCAAGGTGACGTTTTGAGCACTACTGCTCTTAATCAGACTCCATCAGACTCCAGTGATTCTGATTAAGAACAGTAGTGGTCCTAACGTCACTTTGCGCGTGTAAAATGTATATTTTAAAGGCTCATTACGGTTTTGTTTTTCTCTGTAATGTAGCACAGTGTTAACAATGATACTTATAACATCTTTTCAGCCCTGGAACTCAAACCAGTAGTTTCTGATGCCCCCCAAAATATATATTTAAATAATTAAATTAATATCATAATGGCTTGAACTAACGACTACTAGTCGACAAGGAAAATCTTTGTTCTGGGGCAGAACTAGTTCCAGCCACGTTTTTCTGTCTGATGGGAAAAAAATAACATTTCATGTTATTTTGTGTCATTAAATTGTATCTTATCACTTTTATCACATTATCACTGATTATCACGTCTACATTTCAGTACCATGCATCAACACTGAGTCACATGAAACTAAATATTAATGATGTTAAGCGAATGAAACTAATGTAAATGTTTTCTATGTTATGGAAACAGCGTAGTTATTATTGCTAGGGCGGTTGTGGTTGTGCTCCTTGTTGTCATCGTACTGGTGGTGTTGTATAGAAACAGGATGAATGGTAGGTGTAATATATAATCATTGTGCTTTCTCAACAACAAGGTACCAGTGGAGTGTGATATGTTTTTCCCATAATTTATTTTATATCCTTTAAAAGAAAATACATAAAACATTTAATTCCTCAAAAAAACTAGATTAAGAAAAGAAACTGATTCCTGCAAGTTTTCCAGCAAACAATTGAAAAGCTCTATTTACTTAACAGTTGTTTTTTATGTCTTTAAATTGATTTAAAGAGTAACTACACAGTCAAACTCTGCTAGCTCCCTCCATCCCAGCATATTTAAAAGATGTGCACAGGATGACTGTAGGGGGCGTGGCCTCGTGGCTACGTAGTGCGTGATGCGGGAGGTACGGGGACGTTGACGAGAGTGGATTAAGACTGACCACCACTCAGTGTAGCATGAACAGTTGTAGAGCTGGTAGTCAGAGATAACCGGCCATGAGCAGCTGCTGTCAGACTCTCTGTGTCCGCCGGAGCTTTGACCGTCACTAGAAGCACATTCATGGCCCTTTGTAAAAGTTTCTACTACGAGAAGCTCTCAGGTGTGTGTGTGTCTGTGAGGGAGTGTCAGTACGTAGCTGTAGCCCTGCGGTTGATCATGTTAATGTTACCGTCATCAGTCTGAATGTCTTTATAATACAGCACATAATACATACATCATACAGCTTTTAATACAGCACAGTTAGTTATCAGCGGGCCCATGTGTTGTGTTTACTGCCACAGAAAAGGAATAACTTATTTGTATAACCAGGGTTCTCTGAGCAGCATGACGTCTCTTATCAGACCTGCTAACGTCTCCAGCAGCTCTGTGTGAGAGGAACAAACTGAGGCTACAGTTAGCAGAGTTCAGATATTAATACTTGATGCTGCAGCTGAAGTGAAATATACCTCAGATTGTTGACTTTTCCTCACAATTAGAGAATTCGGCTGAACTGAAATTTAAATCCAAACAGACAGAAATGAGATAATTTTGAGCAGAAAAAGTAGTTTTTACACACAATATATGTGTTTTGTTGGAAAAATAGAATCAGAGCAGTAATGAATTCAAAATGCTTCGTCATTGCTGAATTCAGTCAAAAATGACCCAGAAATTAAAATTGAACTGATTGACGCTGCAGATTGTAAAAACAAACCCAAGTGGTCATGGTATTAGAGGGATACTGATGGTTCTTAGTGTTTGTGCTGTCCATTACAATCATGCAACATACAACCTGTTGGGTTTTATCTCTTACATAGACTGTATTTACACCAATTTTAGACAGATATTACAGTCTCTTCTGCTATAAGTCAGGAAGGTGAAAGGGTGTTAAATCATTGTTGGTTATCTGGTGCAAAGGTCTATTATTTAATGATCATGGACATCATGAGATGTTCACAGGTCACAGTGAATATCAGTCCTGTCAGTCATCATGTAGGAAAGGTTCTTATCTTTTATTTGACTGAGTTTAAAGTCTCTTCATCAAAACTCTTCATCACACATTTGTGCAGGGAGCTGCCCAGAGGTGTTGAGTTTCTACCTCACAGTTAGCTATAGTTGTCTGTTGTTGTTTGCTTCTTAGATGCATAAATAACTGCTACCAGCTGTAGTTCATAATATATATTTTTTTGAGAATCTCATTAAAAACCACTGTGACACAACACAAGTTTACAAAAAGGATTTCCTTTTGCTTATAAAGTACAAGCTGCATTTCCTCCTCTTAGGAAAAACAATCCACTGAAACAACATTTGCATTTGATGTTTTTAAATAGATTCATTTTGTCAGTCAAATAGACTTTTTTTCTTGATTTGTTCCTTGCAATAAACTGCATTCAGTCATTGTTGGCAAAGCTGCAAATGAATGAGTTTGTGTAATGGCAATATTTGATTTGAAGATGATTTTTGTTTAATCACTGGATTAGCCAAAAAAGCATTCTTCCCATCTGGTTAAGTTAAATATTGTGAAAAGGCACTATATCATCTATCTGTCACAATATAAAATATGCAACACTGTGAAAGAGGATTTTAATAATATCTTCCATCTCTATTACTAACATGCTAAACATTAGCATGCATCCTTATTAACATGTTAACATGTACAGTCGGTTTATATTTTCAATATGATCTGTGGAACAACACATAATGCTAATATTTCATCTAAAAGTAAAATGCTTCAGTTATACATATAGATTTCATTTGTGCAGCCCCCGAAGTCCCAAAAGATTGTTGTATTTATTTTGTTTGTGCATATTATGTGAAAAACATTCATACAGTGCACACAAGTTGTTACCATGTTGGAGAGATATAATGAACTATACATTCATATAGTTCTTCTCTATCATGCAACTTGCTCTCATCACCTCAAAACTGAGAATAAAATTTGATAAAGTTTTATTTTCACCTTCTGAATTTCATACAGTTGAAGTCCTACTGCTCTGGGATTGTCCTCAAATTAAATCAGTGTTCAAACTGTGTATTTTAAGGCTGTGTAATTTAAAGGACAATAGATTTATCTAATGGAGGGACTAAACAGTTTCAGACCATGTCATTGACTTGACATCCATGAATAATTGAGGGCCATGTTATAGAAACACTAGAAGCATTAAGTAGCTATCCTAAACTTAAACACACCTTTTAAATAACTTGTTCCTACTAAAAAAATGTATAAAAGATTGTTTTTTGCACACAATATAACATCTCTTTGCCACAAAATTAAAAACATCTTCTGTTATTGTCTGAAACTGTTGTGATGTTACATCACTTTAATCTATTATATATCATCATTTATAACATAAAGAAAGCTCTTCCTCTGCAGACATTGACTCAGGTCCTGAAACAGTATTTTAAAGCATTTTATCTTTAGTTTCCGTTGTATCCTCAGTGAATAAATAAATCAAAAGCAGTCCAGAAAACACAGATTGGATATAATCAGTTATTACAAACCTCAATGCATTTTCTTTTCGTCACAGGGTCTGATGAGTCTCTCTACAGGGGTGCCTCTGGTGGTTCTGGTAAGTATCTTCTGTTGATTGATTGAAATCTGCACCACACAGGTTCATGCTTTGGCAGCTTCAAGTGGCAGCAAGAGATATATTAAATGTTAAAAGGAATTACACCCAAATTACCAAAACTTAACAGCAGATATTTAACAAAATGAGACATCCTCGCTTCGGAGCCGTCATGTCAACTAAAATAATGTGCTGCAGAGCTGCAACATCTGTCCATTGCTTATTTTACAGCACAAACACGCATATATATCCTTTATATATTTTATTGTGTGAAGCACTACAAATGGTTTGTATATTCCAGCTGTGTGTCACGCCTCTTTTATATGTCATGTATGCTGAAAAGACTTCCTCAAAGGATAACCTGTGCATCCTCGCTCATAGCTCCTCCAGCAAGCCTCCTCTCTCCTTGAGATGCATTTTAGGAATTGAGACGTCCTTAAACATGACGCACTGAGATCGATTTCCGGGTCACAGGCAGGAGGACGGATGAGAGAGGAGATGAGGAGGCACAAAATAGAGAAATGAGAAGAGCCCACAGTCTGAAGTCTGAGAGGAACCAACTTAGCAGGAAAAAAAAGCGCTACTACTGGACAGAGGATATAAAACAAAAAGGGGAGTTTGAAAAACCAGAAGAGACATTAAATTGACAGATAACACAAAAACAAGAACAAAGTATTTAATTAAGCTCAGAGAGCTGTGTAATTTAAAGGACAATAGATTTATCTAATGGAGGGACTAAACAGTTTCAGACCATGTCATTGACTTGACGTCCATGAATAATTGAGGATCATGTTATAGAAGCACTAGAAGCATTAAGTAGCTATCCTAAACTTAAACACACCTTTTAAATAACTTGTTCCTACCAAATAATATGTATTAAAGATTGTTTTTTGCACACAATATAACATTTATTTGCCCCAAAATTAAAAACATCTTCTGTCTGGTCTTCAGGGGCTTTGTCCATAAAAATGTTTGGGGTCAAAAAAACAAAAATTACAAATTGAGTCTTTAAAAGCTGCTCAGTTGAACCACAAGTTCTGCAAGTTACTAATTTCAGATAATCATTTTTCTCAATTGAAAAATGGATATGCATGTTTGGAATTGAAATAAGTCCAGCTGTTTGTTTTGTCCCAAGTCATGATGTTCTTGAGTTAGAGGCTTTTCCAGATTTAGAATCAGTTATGTAGTTTAGGAGTAGTAATAAGTTCAGCTGTTCATTAATGTGTTAATGTTGTCTTTATTAACAGGAGGAGGTGGACCCAACAATCATCAAGGTAACTATTTTATTTCTTCTCTTTTACTTGAAGGTTACAGCTTTGGTCAGACTTACTTAGCTTATAGGATCAGACTGGTGTTAAATATATTTCTTATTGTCAACAAGTAAAACCAACAAAGTGATGAGTCTGTCTCTACATACTTGTCAACGTCCCTCCCTGTCTGTGGCTCTCAACTTCAAGCTCGTTACTTCCTACTGAAGACGTAGATCAGAAATATTTAGTTTCATGTTTTTAAAAAAGTCTCAGTCATTTTGTCACTGTAGTTTTTAACAAATAAACAGAAGAAATAGTGTATTTGTTGGGGACTATTTTCAGCGGTGGATGAATCCACATTTGAACTCTTGTGAGTATTTCTGGCAGCAGGACTGTGTGTGCAGGATTGAGTCAAAATAAAGGAAAGTGTGTTCATGTTGATGAAGGAACATGTCACCCAGTACAGCGGTGTGACTCATTGACCACGGAGCCACAGAGGTCAACAGAGCTCTACGGCACAGAGGAATAAGATATATCACACAATACTTGTTAGTATAATTAATGAATAGAAAGCAGTCCAGGAAGCACTGATTTGTTGACGGCAACTTAATCCTTTTAGTTAGTCCTGGCCAGGCTGTAACTTCTGTACAATGAACTTGACAATAGTTAGTTTAGCTGTTTTTGTTTTTTATATGTGTGTTAACTTTGTGTTTATTCACAGATGTACCACATGATGAAGATCCTGTTGCCCCAGGTAAGTGCTTTACTTTTCTGCTGTGGATTCTTTTAAAGATTGAAATGTTAAATGTTCTGGTGCTAAAGATGTTTATAATGTTACAACAATGACTCAGATGGAGGAATGATGAACCTGTCTGGATAAACCAGATTTAACTGTTTAAGTTAATTTTAAGTTTAAAAAACACTGAGACAGAGGTGGACACAAGCTTTTACCATGTTGGAGAGATATAATGAACTATACATTCATATAGTTCTTCTCTATCATGCAACTTGCTCTCATCACCTCAAAACTGAGAATAAAATTTGATAAAGTTTTATTTTCACCTCTGAATTTAATACAGTTGAAGTCCTACTGCTCTGGGATTGTCCTCAAATTGAATCAGTGTTCAAACTGTGTAATTTAAAGGACAATAGATTTATCTAATGGAGAGACTAAACAGTTTCAGACCATGTCATTGACTTGACATCCATGAATAATTGAGGGCCATGTTATAGAAGCACTAGAAGCATTAAGTAGCTATCCTAAACTTAAACACACCTTTTAAATAACTTGTTCCTACTAAAAAAATGTATTAAAGATTGTTTTTTGCACACAATATAACATTTATTTGCCCCAAAATTAAAAACATCTTCTGTCTGGACTTCAGGGTCTTTGTCCATAAAAATGTTTGGGGTCAAAAAAACAAAAATTACAAATTGAGTCTTTAAAAGCTGCTCAGTTAAACCACAAGTTCTGCAAGTTACTAATTTCAGATAATTTTTCTCAATTGAAAAATGGATATGCATGTTTGGAATTGAAATAAGTCCAGCTGTTTGTTTTGTCCCAAGTCATGATGTTCTTCATTTAGAGACTTTTCCAGATTTAGAATCAGTTATGTAGTTTAGGAGTAGTAATAAGTTCAGCTGTTCATTAATGTGTTAATGTTGTCTTTATTAACAGGAGGATTGATACCCAACAATCATCCAGGTAACTATTTTATTTCTTCTCTTTTACTTGAAGGTTACAGCTTTGGTCAGACTTACTTAGCTTATAGGATCAGACTGGTGTTAAATATATTTCTTATTGTCAACAAGTAAAACCAACAAAGTGATGAGTCTGTCTCTACATACTTGTCAACGTCCCTCCCTGTCTGTGGCTCTAAACTTCAAGCTCGTTACTTCCTACTGAAGACGTAGATCAGAAATATTTAGTTTCATGTTTTTAAAAAAGTCTCAGTCATTTTGTCACTGTAGTTTTTAACAAACAAACAGAGGAAATAGTGTATTTGTTGGGGACTATTTTCAGCGGTGGATGAATCCACATTTGAACTCTTGTGAGTATTTCTGGCAGCAGGACTGTGTGTGCAGGATTGAGTC
Organism: Thunnus maccoyii; assembly: GCF_910596095.1. Classification (NCBI taxonomy): domain Eukaryota; kingdom Metazoa; phylum Chordata; class Actinopteri; order Scombriformes; family Scombridae; genus Thunnus; species Thunnus maccoyii. Next base: position 4,089,896 of record NC_056547.1, read on the forward strand.
AAAATAAAGGACAGTGTGTTCATGTTGATGAAGGAACATGTCACCCAGTACAGCGGTGTGACTCATTGACCACGGAGCCACAGAGGTCAACAGAGCTCTACGGCACAGAGGAATAAGATATATCACACAATACTTGTTAGTATAATTAATAAATAGAAAGCAGTCCAGGAAGCACTGATTTGTTGACGGCAACTTAATCCTTTTAATTAGTCCTGGCCAGGCTGTAACTTCTGTACAATGAACTTGACAATAGTTAGTTTAGCTGTTTTTGTTTTTTATATGTGTGTTAACTTTGTGTTTATTCACAGATGTACCACATGATGAAGTTCCTGCTGCCCAAGGTAAGTGCTTTACTTTTCTGCTTTGGATTCTTTTAAAGATTGAAATGTTAAATATTTTGGTGCTAAAGATGTTTATAATGTTACAACAATGACTCAGAGGGAGGCAGCATGATGAAAGAATCCCAAATGTCTGAATAAACCAAATTTAACTTTATTAATAAATTAAAGTGTAAAAAAAGCTGAGACAGAGGAGGAGGAAGGGCCTCTTGTAGGTTGGCTAGGAGCCACTGAGTGGACAGGTGCAGTTGTTCAGACATAAATCACCAACCTGAGGCAGACCTTCTGGACACGAGCCTCTGCCATACATTACCAGTTCACCTTCAGAAGTCTAACTGGTATCAGTCATTTCTGTAAACACAGCAAGAATATAGACTTATAGACCAAAAGACAAACCAAACCAACCAAAGACCAAACAATCCTGATTTATTTAAAAAAAAAAATCAAAGAGGATGTAGAGACAGAAAAAGCTCCACGTTTTATCAGACACATGGACTCATATTAAGAGAAGATGGTCAGTAAGTCAAATCATTAGTTAAGGCAGCCCTGTCTGTAAACTCTGAATCATGAACTTCACACTTTCCTCAGTTAAAAAATGGATATGTATATTTTGAATTTTAATAAGTGCAGCTGTTTATTAGTAATGTTAATGTTGTCTTTATTTACAGTCACCACTCTGCCAGCCACAACCAACAATGTCCAAGGTAACTACTTTCTTTCTTTCCCATCAGAAAAACATTGACTGAAGCTTTAAAGGACAAGTTCACAATTTTTAAACTCTATCATAATCAACAGTCAGGTGTCCATATGAACAGTGAAAGAGGTTTTCCTCGCTGTAATCATTCCTCCTGTTCATACTGGCTGTTAAAAGATCCTTCAAATGTGCTTTCAATGTGCTTAACGTAATGCATTAAAGCAGATTTCAGTCTTTAATTGTGTGTGTGTGTGTGTGTGTGTGTTTTTTTATCAATGTCTCTCCACAACTTCCCAATGATGAAGGTGTGAACAAACGTCTCCTGAGGAAAAAGAGGAAAGAGAAAGGTAAAAGTTTTCCTGTAGGAAGACATGATGTCAGCTGCTGAGCTACATGACTTTGTACAGATTCTGATGTCAGTGTTACATAATGAAATACTGTTTTGATAATGAGATATTATTTTGTCCATATTGCCCAACTCTGCACCCACCAATGTTCATGTAATTTGAATAATAGATTAAAAAACAATAGATGACTGAGTTTAATCTTTGAAGTTTTAAACCAAACAGGAAGTGAAGTTAGGAGGTGCTGGTGTTAATGGTGTTACAGGAAACCATCAAAACATTTTGTTAATGTCTGAAACTGTTGTGATGTTACATCACTTTAATCTATTATATATCATCATTTATAACATAAAGAAAGCTCTTCCTCTGCAGACATTGACTCAGGTCCTGAAACAGTATTTTAAAGCATTTTATCTTTAGTTTCCGTTGTATCCTCAGAGAATAAATAAATCAAAAGCAGTCCAGAAAACACAGATTGGATATAAGCAGTTATTACAAACCTCAATGCATTTTCTTTTCTTCACAGGGTCTGATGAGTCTCTCTACAGGGGTGCCTCTGGTGGTTCTGGTAAGTATCTTCTGTTGATTGACTGAAATCTGCACCACACAGGTTCATGCTTTGGCAGCTTCAAGTGGCAGCAAGAGATAAATTAAATGTTAAAAGGAATTACACCCAAATTACCAAAACTTAACATACTATCTTCATGACTAGATATTACTAGAGGTAACTGAGAAAATGTGTTATGCAATTTGGATAAATGAAAAGTTAATAACAAAATGCATCTCAGCCTCACAAGATGTGTAGAAAAGCAGCATTAGTTCATGTATAGAAAGTAACACATCTGTTAATTCTTGCAGACATCAACTCACCTGACGGCTCCAATGAGCGTCTCCTTACTACCTAGCCCTCCTCTCATTTCTCAGTTTGTACATCCTCGATTCCTTTCCTGGTCTCCTCTCCTCGCATCTTAGTCCCTCCCACCTGAGATGCGAGCGGAGGAGGCGAGGCAGCAGATATTTAACAAAGTGAGACATCCTCGCTTTGGAGCCGTCATGTCAATTAAAATAATGTGCTGCAGAGCTGCATCATCTGTCCATTGCTTTTTTTACAGCCTACTACTGTATTTAATGATCTCTGTCAGATGAACAGAACAGTGTTTATGACAACTTATATATTTACTTTGAATTCAAATCGCAATGTGTCGTAATGCGACAAAGATGTACGGATGTCATACATTGTTATATTTTATTGTGTTAATGTTGTCTTTATTCAGAAAAACACTGACTGAGGCTTTAAAGGACAAGTTCACAATTTTTAAACTCTATCATAATCAACAGTCAGGTGTCCATATGAACAGTGAAAGAGGTTTTCCTCGCTGTAATCATTCCTCCTGTTCATACTGGATATTAAAAGATCCTTCAAATGTGCTTTCAATGGAAGTGATGGAGGCCAAAATCCACAGTGTGTCCACACAGTCAGAAGTGAGGGAGAAGGAGTAGATGATATTTCTAGGATTTTAAACTGGTAATTATACTTTTCTTGCGCAAAAACTATATGAGAGACATTATTATTAGACGTAGAGTATTTTTAGGTCTTTATACATGTCTGGAGGGGATCTTTAAGAAAGTAAACTTTGATTTAGCTGCGTTAACGTTACTCTGAAGATCAGATTAAAACTGAAATGAAGCAGCAGAGGTTTCATGACTTTGCGTCATTTCATCATCATTTCTGTATCAGACCTGCTGTATGTCAGCGTGAAGCAAACATACACATAAATCTAAAGAAAAGAACCTGAAAATATACCACTGGGGAAGTTTCAGCCAGTAGAGATGAATATGTGATGCAAGAAGAGGGAGAGGAGGACGATGAAGACATAAACTGGAAGATTAATTGTTGGATTAATTTTTGTGTCTGTTGGTTTAGTTTAGTTTTATTTTCTAATTCTTCCTTTTACATCAACGTTACTTACAGAACATCAGTGTTCATTTTTGAGTCTATAGTTTTTCATGAAGAAAAACAGTGAAAACTTGAATAAAACATGTAGTTTTTGGTTCCTGCTGTAGGTTCTTAAGATGCTTTGAGCCTCCTGCGAGTGTTCAGGAGTCACTGGTTCATCTTTGTTTGTTTGTAAGAGCGTCGTCAGTTATGATGCTTTTTGGAAACAAACCTCTGAAACTGTAGAAGGTTCATAAGATGGATTTTACAGTTTCATCATAGCTTTAAGATGCTTTTGGAGAAACAAACCTGGTTGTTTGTTCTGCAGCAGGGTTTGACAGCTTTCACACCACCATAAATGATCGGAGCCAACGCACCATTATGTTGATTTTCTATGATTTCTTCCTCTCACACACATGATGTTGACAAACCTGAGAGCATTATAAGATCATGTAAAAAATTAACGTAATGCATTAAAGGAGATTGTAGTCTTTAATTGTGTGTGTGTGTGTGTGTGTGTGTGTGTCTGTGTGTGTGTGTGTGTGTTCAATGACGTCAATGAAGGTGTGAACAAACGTCTCCTGAAGGACGAGAAGGAAATGAGTTAAAGTTTTCCTGTAGGAAGACATGATGTCAGCTGCTGAGCTACATGACTTTGTACAGATTCTGATGTCAGTGTTACATAATGAAATACTGTTTTGATAATGACATCATTTTTATTATTGATCGTCTCACCATATTAATCTGAAAAAGGTTGACAATCGTTATGTCTAAATTAATAATCTAAATATGACCAAAGTCTGGCCCAACATGAGATCTTCAATACTTTTACTGTTTATATAAAATCAAACATTATGTTTTAGTCGACTTTAAAATAATTATTAATTATAAATCACATGGTAAATGTTTGTTTTGTGTTTTGTCCATATTACCCAACTCTGCACCCACCAATGTTCATGTAATTTGAATAATAGATTAAAAAACAATAGATGACTGAGTTTAATCTTTGAAGTTTTAAACCAAACAGGAAGTGAAGTTAGGAGGTGCTGGTGTTAATGGTGTTACAGGAAACCATCAAAACATTTTGTTAATGTCTGAAACTGTTGTGATGTTACATCACTTTAATCTATTATATATCATCATTTATAACATAAAGAAAGCTCTTCCTCTGCAGACATTGACTCAGGTCCTGAAACAGTATTTTAAAGCATTTTATCTTTAGTTTCCGTTGTATCCTCAGAGAATAAATAAATCAAAAGCAGTCCAGAAAACACAGATTGGATATAAGCAGTTATTACAAACCTCAATGCATTTTCTTTTCTTCACAGGGTCTTATGAGTCTCTCTTCATGCGTGAAATTGATCGCTTTAGTAAGTATCTTCTGTTGATTGATTGAAATCTGCACCACACAGGTTCATGCTTTGGCAGCTTCAAGTGGCAACAAGAGATAAATTAAATGTTAAAAGGAATTACACCCAAATTACCAAAACTTAACATACTATCTTCATGACTAGATATTACTAGAGGTAACTGAGAAAATGTGTTATGCAATTTGGATAAATGAAAAGTTAATAACAAAATGCATCTCAGCCTCATGAGATATGTAGAAAAGCAGCATTAGTTCATGTATAGAAAGTAACACATCTGTTAATTCTTGCAGACATCAACTCACCTGACGGCTCCAATGAGCGTCTCCTTACTACATAGCCCTCCTCTCATTTCTCAGTTTGTACATCCTCGATTCCTTTCCTGGCCTCCTCTCCTCGCATCTTAGTCCCTCCCACCTGAGATGCGAGCGGAGGAGGCGAGGCAGCAGATATTTAACAAAATGGGACATCCTCACTTTGGAGCCGTCATGTCAATTAAAATAATGTGCTGCAGAGCTGCATCATCTGTCCATTGCTTTTTTTACAGCCTACTACTGTATTTAATGATCTCTGTCAGATGAGCAGAACAGTGTTCATGACAACTTATATATTTACTTTGAATTCAAATCGCAATGTGTCGTAATGCGACAAAGATGTACGGATGTCATACATTGTTATATTTTATTGAACGCACAAACACACATATATATCCTTTATGTATTTTATTGTGTGAAGCACTACAAATGGTTTGTATATTCCAGCTGTGTGTCACGCCTCTTTTATATGTCATGTGTGCTGAAAAGACTTCCTCAAAGGATAACCTGTGCATCCTCGCTCATAGCTCCTCCAGCAAGCCTCCTCTCTCCTTGAGATGCATTTTAGGAATTGAGACGTCCTTAAACATGACGCGCTGAGATCGATTTCCGGGTCACAGGCAGGAGGACGGATGAGAGAGGAGATGAGGAGGCACAAAATAGATAAATGAGAAGAGCCCACAGTCTGAAGTCTGAGAGGAACCAACTTAGCAGGAAAAAAAAAGCTACTACTGGACAGAGGATATAAAACAAAAAGGGGAGCTGGAAAAACCAGAAGAGACATTAAATTGACAGATAACACAAAAATCAGAACAAAGTATTTAATTAAGCTCAGAGAGCTGTGTAATTTAAAGGACAATAGATTTATCTAATGGAGGGACTAAACAGTTTCAGACCATGTCATTGACTTGACATCCATGAATAATTGAGGGCCATGTTATAGAAGCACTAGAAGCATTAAGAAGCTATCCTAAACTTAAACACACCTTTTAAATAACTTGTTCCTACTAAAAAAATGTATAAAAGATCATTTTTTGCACACAATATAACATTTATTTGCCACAAAATTAAAAACATCTTCTGTCTGGTCTTCAGGGGCTTTGTCCATAAAAATGTTTGGGGTCAAAAAAACAAAAATTACAAATTGAGTCTTTAAAAGCTGCTCAGTTAAACCACAAGTTCTGCAAGTTACTAATTTCAGATAATCATTTTTCTCAATTCAAAAATGGCTTTGCATGTTTGGAATTGAAATAAGTCCAGCTGTTTGTTTTGTCCCAAGTCATGATGTTCTTCAGTTAGAGGCTTTTCCAGATTTAGAATCAGTTATGTAGTTTAGGAGTAGTAATAAGTTCAGCTGTTCATTAATGTGTTAATGTTGTCTTTATTAACAGGATTGATACTCAACTATTTTCAAGGTAACTGTTTTTTTTCTTCTCTTTCACTTGAAGGTTACAGCTTTGGTCAGACTTACTTAGCTTATAGGATCAGACTGGTGTTAAATATATTTCTTATTGTCAACAAGTAAAACCAACAAAGTGATGAGTCTGTCTCTACATACTTGTCAACGTCCCTCCCTGTCTGTGGCTCTCAACTTCAAGCTCGTTACTTCCTACTGAAGACGTAGATCAGAAATATTTAGTTTAGTATTTAGTTAGTTTAAGTGATGGAGGCCAAAATCCACAGTGTGTCCACACAGTCAGAAGTGAGGGAGAAGGAGTAGATGATATTTCTAGGATTTTAAACTGGTAATTATACTTTTCTTGTGGAAAAACTATATGAGAGACATTATTATTAGACGTAGATTATTTTCTGTCTTTATACATGTGTGGAGGGGATCTTTAAGAAAGTAAACTTTGATTCAGCTGCGTTAACGTTACTCTGAAGATCAGATTAAAACTGAAATGAAGCAGCAGAGGTTTCATGACTTTGCGTCATTTCATCATCATTTCTGTATCAGACCTGCTGTATGTCAGCGTGAAGCAAACATACACATAAATCTAAAGAAAAGAACCTGAAAATATACCACTGGGGAAGTTTCAGCCAGTAGAGATGAATATATGATGCAAGAAGAGGGAGAGGAGGACGATGAAGACACAAACTGGAAGATTAATTGTTGGATTCATTTTTGTGTCTGTTGGTTTAGTTTAGTTTTATTTTCTAATTCTTCCTTTTACATCAACGTTACTTACAGAACATCAGTGTTCATTTTTGAGTCTATAGTTTTTCATGAAGAAAAACAGTGAAAACTTCAATAAAACATGTAGTTTTTGGTTCCTGCTGTAGGTTCTTAAGATGCTTTGAGCCTCCTGCGAGTGTTCAGGAGTCACTGGTTCATCTTTGTTTGTTTGTAAGAGCGTCGTCAGTTATGATGCTTTTGGGAAACAAACCTCTGAAACTGTAGAAGGTTCATAAGATGGATTTTACAGTTTCATCATAGCTTTAAGATGCTTTTGGAGAAAAAAACCTGGTTGTTTGGTCTGCAGCAGGGTTTGACAGGTTTGACACCACCATAAATGATCGGAGCCAACGCACCATTATGTTGATTTTCTATGATTTCTTCCTCTCACACACGTGATGTTGACAAACCTGAGAATATTATAAGATCATGTAAAAAATTAACGTAATGCATTAAAGGAGATTGTAGTCTTTAATTGTGTGTGTGTGTGTGTGTGTGTGTTTGTGTGTGTGTGTGTGTGTGTGTGTGTGTGTGTGTGTGTGTGTTTTTATCAATGTCTCTCCACAACTTCCCAATGATGAAGGTGTGAACAAATGTCTCCTGAAGAAAATGAAGAAAGAGAAAGGTAAAAGTTTTCCTGTAGGAAGACATGATGTCAGCTGCTGAGCTACATGACTTTGTACAGATTCTGATGTCAGTGTTACATAATGAAATACTGTTTTGATAATGAGATCATTTTATTCTTGATCGTCTCACCATATAAATATGAAAAAGGTTGACATTTGTTATGTCTAAATTAAAAATCTAAATATGACCAAAGTCTGGCCCAACATGAGATCTTCAATACTTTTACTATTTATATAAAATCAAACATTATGTTTTAGTTGACTTTAAAATAATTATTAATTATAAATCACATGGTAAAAAAATGTTTGTTTTCAGTGTTTTGTCCATATTACCCAACTCTGCACCCACCAATGTTCATGTAATTTGAATAATAGATTAAAAAACAATAGATGACTGAGTTTAATTTTTGAAGTTTTAAACCAAACAGGAAGTGAAGTTAGGAGGTGCTGGTGTTAATGGTGTTACAGGAAACCATCAAAACATTTTGTTAATGTCTGAAACTGTTGTGATGTTACATCACTTTAATCTATTATATATCATCATTTATAACATAAAGAAAGCTCTTCCTCTGCAGACATTGACTCAGGTCCTGAAACAGTATTTTAAAGCATTTTATCTTTAGTTTCCGTTGTATCCTCAGTGAATAAATAAATCAAAAGCAGTCCAGAAAACACAGATTGGATATAAGCAGTTATTACAAACCTCAATGCATTTTCTTTTCTTCACAGGGTCTTATGAGTCTCTCTTCATGCGTGAAATTGATCGCTTTAGTAAGTATCTTCTGTTGATTGATTGAAATCTGCACCACACAGGTTCATGCTTTGGCAGCTTCAAGTGGCAACAAGAGATAAATTAAATGTTAAAAGGAATTACACCCAAATTACCAAAACTTAACATACTATCTTCATGACTAGATATTACTAGAGGTAACTGAGAAAATGTGTTATGCAATTTGGATAAATGAAAAGTTAATAACAAAATGCATCTCAGCCTCATGAGATATGTAGAAAAGCAGCATTAGTTCATGTATAGAAAGTAACACATCTGTTAATTCTTGCAGACATCAACTCACCTGACGGCTCCAATGAGCGTCTCCTTACTACCTAGCCCTCCTCTCATTTCTCAGTTTGTACATCCTCGATTCCTTTCCTGGCCTCCTCTCCTCGCATCTTAGTCCCTCCCACCTGAGATGCGAGCGGAGGAGGCGAGGCAGCAGATATTTAACAAAATGGGACATCCTCACTTTGGAGCCGTCATGTCAATTAAAATAATGTGCTGCAGAGCTGCATCATCTGTCCATTGCTTTTTTTACAGCCTACTACTGTATTTAATGATCTCTGTCAGATGAGCAGAACAGTGTTCATGACAACTTATATATTTACTTTGAATTCAAATCGCAATGTGTCGTAATGCGACAAAGATGTACGGATGTCATACATTGTTATATTTTATTGAACGCACAAACACACATATATATCCTTTATGTATTTTATTGTGTGAAGCACTACAAATGGTTTGTATATTCCAGCTGTGTGTCACGCCTCTTTTATATGTCATGTGTGCTGAAAAGACTTCCTCAAAGGATAACCTGTGCATCCTCGCTCATAGCTCCTCCAGCAAGCCTCCTCTCTCCTTGAGATGCATTTTAGGAATTGAGACGTCCTTAAACATGACGCGCTGAGATCGATTTCCGGGTCACAGGCAGGAGGACGGATGAGAGAGGAGATGAGGAGGCACAAAATAGATAAATGAGAAGAGCCCACAGTCTGAAGTCTGAGAGGAACCAACTTAGCAGGAAAAAAAAGCGCTACTACTGGACAGAGGATATAAAACAAAAAGGGGAGCTGGAAAAACCAGAAGAGACATTAAATTGACAGATAACACAAAAACCAGAACAAAGTATTTAATTAAGCTCAGAGAGCTGTGTAATTTAAAGGACAATAGATTTATCTAATGGAGGGACTAAACAGTTTCAGACCATGTCATTGACTTGACATCCATGAATAATTGAGGGCCATGTTATAGAAGCACTAGAAGCATTAAGAAGCTATCCTAAACTTAAACACACCTTTTAAATAACTTGTTCCTACTAAAAAAATGTATAAAAGATCATTTTTTGCACACAATATAACATTTATTTGCCACAAAATTAAAAACATCTTCTGTCTGGTCTTCAGGGGCTTTGTCCATAAAAATGTTTGGGGTCAAAAAAACAAAAATTACAAATTGAGTCTTTAAAAGCTGCTCAGTTAAACCACAAGTTCTGCAAGTTACTAATTTCAGATAATCATTTTTCTCAATTCAAAAATGGCTTTGCATGTTTGGAATTGAAATAAGTCCAGCTGTTTGTTTTGTCCCAAGTCATGATGTTCTTCAGTTAGAGGCTTTTCCAGATTTAGAATCAGTTATGTAGTTTAGGAGTAGTAATAAGTTCAGCTGTTCATTAATGTGTTAATGTTGTCTTTATTAACAGGATTGATACTCAACTATTTTCAAGGTAACTGTTTTTTTTCTTCTCTTTCACTTGAAGGTTACAGCTTTGGTCAGACTTACTTAGCCTATAGGATCAGACTGGTGTTAAATATATTTCTTATTGTCAACAAGTAAAACCAACAAAGTGATGAGTCTGTCTCTACATACTTGTCAACGTCCCTCCCTGTCTGTGGCTCTCAACTTCAAGCTCGTTACTTCCTACTGAAGACGTAGATCAGAAATATTTAGTTTAGTATTTAGTTAGTTTAAGTGATGGAGGCCAAAATCCACAGTGTGTCCACACAGTCAGAAGTGAGGGAGAAGGAGTAGATGATATTTCTAGGATTTTAAACTGGTAATTATACTTTTCTTGTGGAAAAACTATATGAGAGACATTATTATTAGACGCAGAGTATTTTTCTGTCTTTATACATGTGTGGAGGGGATCTTTAAGAAAGTAAACTTTGATTTAGCTGCGTTAACGTTACTCTGAAGATCAGATTAAAACTGAAATGAAGCAGCAGAGGTTTCATGACTTTGCGTCATTTCATCATCATTTCTGTATCAGACCTGCTGTATGTCAGCGTGAAGCAAACATACACATAAATCTAAAGAAAAGAACCTGAAAATATACCACTGGGGAAGTTTCAGCCAGTAGAGATGAATATATGATGCAAGAAGAGGGAGAGGAGGACGATGAAGACACAAACTGGAAGATTAATTGTTGGATTCATTTTTGTGTCTGTTGGTTTAGTTTAGTTTTATTTTCTAATTCTTCCTTTTACATCAACGTCACTTATAGAACATCAGTGTTCATGTTTGAGTCTATAGTTTTTCATGAAGAAAAACAGTGAAAACTTGAATAAAACATGTAGTTTTTGGTTCCTGCTGTAGGTTCTTAAGATGCTTTGAGCCTCCTGCGAGTGTTCAGGAGTCACTGGTTCATCTTTGTTTGTTTGTAAGAGCGTCGTCAGTTATGATGCTTTTGGGAAACAAACCTCTGAAACTGTAGAAGGTTCATAAGATGGATTTTACAGTTTCATCATAGCTTTAAGATGCTTTTGGAGAAAAAAACCTGGTTGTTTGGTCTGCAGCAGGGTTTGACAGGTTTGACACCACCATAAATGATCGGAGCCAACGCACCATTATGTTGATTTTCTATGATTTCTTCCTCTCACACACGTGATGTTGACAAACCTGAGAATATTATAAGATCATGTAAAAAATTAACGTAATGCATTAAAGGAGATTGTAGTCTTTAATTGTGTGTGTGTGTGTGTGTGTGTGTGTTTGTGTGTGTGTGTGTGTGTTTGTGTGTGTGTGTGTGTGTGTGTGTGTGTGTGTGTGTGTGTGTTTTTATCAATGTCTCTCCACAACTTCCCAATGATGAAGGTGTGAACAAATGTCTCCTGAAGAAAATGAAGAAAGAGAAAGGTAAAAGTTTTCCTGTAGGAAGACATGATGTCAGCTGCTGAGCTACATGACTTTGTACAGATTCTGATGTCAGTGTTACATAATGAAATACTGTTTTGATAATGAGATCATTTTATTCTTGATCGTCTCACCATATAAATATGAAAAAGGTTGAAATTTGTTATGTCTAAATTAAAAATCTAAATATGACCAAAGTCTGGCCCAACATGAGATCTTCAATACTTTTACTATTTATATAAAATCAAACATTATGTTTTAGTTGACTTTAAAATAATTATTAATTATAAATCACATGGTAAAAAAATGTTTGTTTTCAGTGTTTTGTCCATATTACCCAACTCTGCACCCACCAATGTTCATGTAATTTGAATAATAGATTAAAAAACAATAGATGACTGAGTTTAATTTTTGAAGTTTTAAACCAAACAGGAAGTGAAGTTAGGAGGTGCTGGTGTTAATGGTGTTACAGGAAACCATCAAAACATTTTGTTAATGTCTGAAACTGTTGTGATGTTACATCACTTTAATCTATTATATATCATCATTTATAACATAAAGAAAGCTCTTCCTCTGCAGACATTGACTCAGGTCCTGAAACAGTATTTTAAAGCATTTTATCTTTAGTTTCCGTTGTATCCTCAGTGAATAAATAAATCAAAAGCAGTCCAGAAAACACAGATTGGATATAAGCAGTTATTACAAACCTCAATGCATTTTCTTTTCTTCACAGGGTCTTATGAGTCTCTCTTCATGCGTGAAATTGATCGCTTTAGTAAGTATCTTCTGTTGATTGATTGAAATCTGCACCACACAGGTTCATGCTTTGGCAGCTTCAAGTGGCAACAAGAGATAAATTAAATGTTAAAAGGAATTACACCCAAATTACCAAAACTTAACATACTATCTTCATGACTAGATATTACTAGAGGTAACTGAGAAAATGTGTTATGCAATTTGGATAAATGAAAAGTTAATAACAAAATGCATCTCAGCCTCATGAGATATGTAGAAAAGCAGCATTAGTTCATGTATAGAAAGTAACACATCTGTTAATTCTTGCAGACATCAACTCACCTGACGGCTCCAATGAGCGTCTCCTTACTACCTAGCCCTCCTCTCATTTCTCAGTTTGTACATCCTCGATTCCTTTCCTGGCCTCCTCTCCTCGCATCTTAGTCCCTCCCACCTGAGATGCGAGCGGAGGAGGCGAGGCAGCAGATATTTAACAAAATGGGACATCCTCACTTTGGAGCCGTCATGTCAATTAAAATAATGTGCTGCAGAGCTGCATCATCTGTCCATTGCTTTTTTTACAGCCTACTACTGTATTTAATGATCTCTGTCAGATGAGCAGAACAGTGTTCATGACAACTTATATATTTACTTTGAATTCAAATCGCAATGTGTCGTAATGCGACAAAGATGTACGGATGTCATACATTGTTATATTTTATTGAACGCACAAACACACATATATATATCCTTTATGTATTTTATTGTGTGAAGCACTACAAATGGTTTGTATATTCCAGCTGTGTGTCACGCCTCTTTTATATGTCATGTGTGCTGAAAAGACTTCCTCAAAGGATAACCTGTGCATCCTCGCTCATAGCTCCTCCAGCAAGCCTCCTCTCTCCTTGAGATGCATTTTAGGAATTGAGACGTCCTTAAACATGACGCGCTGAGATCGATTTCCGGGTCACAGGCAGGAGGACGGATGAGAGAGGAGATGAGGAGGCACAAAATAGATAAATGAGAAGAGCCCACAGTCTGAAGTCTGAGAGGAACCAACTTAGCAGGAAAAAAAAGCGCTACTACTGGACAGAGGATATAAAACAAAAAGGGGAGCTGGAAAAACCAGAAGAGACATTAAATTGACAGATAACACAAAAATCAGAACAAAGTATTTAATTAAGCTCAGAGAGCTGTGTAATTTAAAGGACAATAGATTTATCTAATGGAGGGACTAAACAGTTTCAGACCATGTCATTGACTTGACATCCATGAATAATTGAGGGCCATGTTATAGAAGCACTAGAAGCATTAAGAAGCTATCCTAAACTTAAACACACCTTTTAAATAACTTGTTCCTACTAAAAAAATGTATAAAAGATCATTTTTTGCACACAATATAACATTTATTTGCCACAAAATTAAAAACATCTTCTGTCTGGTCTTCAGGGGCTTTGTCCATAAAAATGTTTGGGGTCAAAAAAACAAAAATTACAAATTGAGTCTTTAAAAGCTGCTCAGTTAAACCACAAGTTCTGCAAGTTACTAATTTCAGATAATCATTTTTCTCAATTCAAAAATGGCTTTGCATGTTTGGAATTGAAATAAGTCCAGCTGTTTGTTTTGTCCCAAGTCATGATGTTCTTCAGTTAGAGGCTTTTCCAGATTTAGAATCAGTTATGTAGTTTAGGAGTAGTAATAAGTTCAGCTGTTCATTAATGTGTTAATGTTGTCTTTATTAACAGGATTGATACTCAACTATTTTCAAGGTAACTGTTTTTTTTCTTCTCTTTCACTTGAAGGTTACAGCTTTGGTCAGACTTACTTAGCTTATAGGATCAGACTGGTGTTAAATATATTTCTTATTGTCAACAAGTAAAACCAACAAAGTGATGAGTCTGTCTCTACATACTTGTCAACGTCCCTCCCTGTCTGTGGCTCTCAACTTCAAGCTCGTTACTTCCTACTGAAGACGTAGATCAGAAATATTTAGTTTAGTATTTAGTTAGTTTAAGTGATGGAGGCCAAAATCCACAGTGTGTCCACACAGTCAGAAGTGAGGGAGAAGGAGTAGATGATATTTCTAGGATTTTAAACTGGTAATTATACTTTTCTTGTGGAAAAACTATATGAGAGACATTATTATTAGACGCAGAGTATTTTTCTGTCTTTATACATGTGTGGAGGGGATCTTTAAGAAAGTAAACTTTGATTTAGCTGCGTTAACGTTACTCTGAAGATCAGATTAAAACTGAAATGAAGCAGCAGAGGTTTCATGACTTTGCGTCATTTCATCATCATTTCTGTATCAGACCTGCTGTATGTCAGCGTGAAGCAAACATACACGTAAATGTAAAGAAAAGAACCTGAAAATATAGCACTGGGGAAGTTTCAGCCAGTAGAGATGAATATATGATGCAAGAAGAGGGAGAGGAGGACGATGAAGACACAAACTGGAAGATTAATTGTTGGATTCATTTTTGTGTCTGTTGGTTTAGTTTAGTTTTATTTTCTAATTCTTCCTTTTACATCAACGTCACTTATAGAACATCAGTGTTCATTTTTGAGTCTATAGTTTTTCATGAAGAAAAACAGTGAAAACTTCAATAAAACATGTAGTTTTTGGTTCCTGCTGTAGGTTCTTAAGATGCTTTGAGCCTCCTGCGAGTGTTCAGGAGTCACTCGTTCATCTTTGTTTGTTTGTAAGAGCGTCGTCAGTTATGATGCTTTTGGGAAACAAACCTCTGAAACTGTAGAAGGTTCATAAGATGGATTTTACAGTTTCATCATAGCTTTAAGATGCTTTTGGAGAAAAAAACCTGGTTGTTTGGTCTGCAGCAGGGTTTGACAGGTTTGACACCACCATAAATGATCGGAGCCAACGCACCATTATGTTGATTTTCTATGATTTCTTCCTCTCACACACGTGATGTTGACAAACCTGAGAATATTATAAGATCATGTAAAAAATTAACGTAATGCATTAAAGGAGATTGTAGTCTTTAATTGTGTGTGTGTGTGTGTGTGTGTGTGTTTGTGTGTGTGTGTGTGTGTGTGTGTGTGTGTGTGTGTGTTTTTATCAATGTCTCTCCACAACTTCCCAATGATGAAGGTGTGAACAAATGTCTCCTGAAGAAAATGAAGAAAGAGAAAGGTAAAAGTTTTCCTGTAGGAAGACATGATGTCAGCTGCTGAGCTACATGACTTTGTACAGATTCTGATGTCAGTGTTACATAATGAAATACTGTTTTGATAATGAGATCATTTTATTCTTGATCGTCTCACCATATAAATATGAAAAAGGTTGACATTTGTTATGTCTAAATTAAAAATCTAAATATGACCAAAGTCTGGCCCAACATGAGATCTTCAATACTTTTACTATTTATATAAAATCAAACATTATGTTTTAGTTGACTTTAAAATAATTATTAATTATAAATCACATGGTAAAAAAATGTTTGTTTTCAGTGTTTTGTCCATATTACCCAACTCTGCACCCACCAATGTTCATGTAATTTGAATAATAGATTTAAAAAACAATAGATGACTGAGTTTAATTTTTGAAGTTTTAAACCAAACAGGAAGTGAAGTTAGGAGGTGCTGGTGTTAATGGTGTTACAGGAAACTATCAAAACATTTTGTTAATGTCTGAAACTGTTGTGATGTTACATCACTTTAATCTATTATATATCATCATTTATAACATAAAGAAAGCTCTTCCTCTGCAGACATTGACTCAGGTCCTGAAACAGTATTTTAAAGCATTTTATCTTTAGTTTCCGTTGTATCCTCAGTGAATAAATAAATCAAAAGCAGTCCAGAAAACACAGATTGGATATAAGCAGTTATTACAAACCTCAATGCATTTTCTTTTCTTCACAGGGTCTTATGAGTCTCTCTTCATGCGTGAAATTGATCGCTTTAGTAAGTATCTTCTGTTGATTGATTGAAATCTGCACCACACAGGTTCATGCTTTGGCATCTTCAAGTGGCAACAAGAGATAAATTAAATGTTAAAAGGAATTACACCCAAATTACCAAAACTTAACATACTATCTTCATGGCTAGATATTACTAGAGGTAACTGAGAAAATGTGTTATGCAATTTGGATAAATGAAAAGTTAATAACAAAATGCATCTCAGCCTCATGAGATATGTAGAAAAGCAGCATTAGTTCATGTATAGAAAGTAACACATCTGTTAATTCTTGCAGACATCAACTCACCTGACGGCTCCAATGAGCGTCTCCTTACTACCTAGCCCTCCTCTCATTTCTCAGTTTGTACATCCTCGATTCCTTTCCTGGCCTCCTCTCCTCGCATCTTAGTCCCTCCCACCTGAGATGCGAGCGGAGGAGGCGAGGCAGCAGATATTTAACAAAATGAGACATCCTCGCTTTGGAGCCGTCATGTCAATTAAAATAATGTGCTGCAGAGCTGCATCATCTGTCCATTGCTTTTTTTACAGCCTACTACTGTATTTAATGATCTCTGTCAGATGAGCAGAACAGTGTTCATGACAACTTATATATTTACTTTGAATTCAAATCGTAATGTGTCGTAATGCGACAAAGATGTACGGATGTCATACATTGTTATATTTTATTGAACGCACAAACACATATATATATCCTTTATGTATTTTATTGTGTGAAGCACTACAAATGGTTTGTATATTCCAGCTGTGTGTCACGCCTCTTTTATATGTCATGTGTGCTGAAAAGACTTCCTCAAAGGATAACCTGTGCATCCTCGCTCATAGCTCCTCCAGCAAGCCTCCTCTCTCCTTGAGATGCATTTTAGGAATTGAGACGTCCTTAAACATGACGCGCTGAGATCGATTTCCGGGTCACAGGCAGGAGGACGGATGAGAGAGGAGATGAGGAGGCACAAAATAGATAAATGAGAAGAGCCCACAGTCTGAAGTCTGAGAGGAACCAACTTAGCAGGAAAAAAAAGCGCTACTACTGGACAGAGGATATAAAACAAAAAGGGGAGCTGGAAAAACCAGAAGAGACATTAAATTGACAGATAACACAAAAACCAGAACAAAGTATTTAATTAAGCTCAGAGAGCTGTGTAATTTAAAGGACAATAGATTTATCTAATGGAGGGACTAAACAGTTTCAGACCATGTCATTGACTTGACATCCATGAATAATTGAGGGCCATGTTATAGAAGCACTAGAAGCATTAAGAAGCTATCCTAAACTTAAACACACCTTTTAAATAACTTGTTCCTACTAAAAAAATGTATAAAAGATCATTTTTTGCAAACAATATAACATTTATTTGCCACAAAATTAAAAACATCTTCTGTCTGGTCTTCAGGGGCTTTGTCCATAAAAATGTTTGGGGTCAAAAAAACAAAAATTACAAATTGAGTCTTTAAAAGCTGCTCAGTTAAACCACAAGTTCTGCAAGTTACTAATTTCAGATAATCATTTTTCTCAATTCAAAAATGGCTTTGCATGTTTGGAATTGAAATAAGTCCAGCTGTTTGTTTTGTCCCAAGTCATGATGTTCTTCAGTTAGAGGCTTTTCCAGATTTAGAATCAGTTATGTAGTTTAGGAGTAGTAATAAGTTCAGCTGTTCATTAATGTGTTAATGTTGTCTTTATTAACAGGATTGATACTCAACTATTTTCAAGGTAACTGTTTTTTTTCTTCTCTTTCACTTGAAGGTTACAGCTTTGGTCAGACTTACTTAGCTTATAGGATCAGACTGGTGTTAAATATATTTCTTATTGTCAACAAGTAAAACCAACAAAGTGATGAGTCTGTCTCTACATACTTGTCAACGTCCCTCCCTGTCTGTGGCTCTCAACTTCAAGCTCGTTACTTCCTACTGAAGACGTAGATCAGAAATATTTAGTTTAGTATTTAGTTAGTTTAAGTGATGGAGGCCAAAATCCACAGTGTGTCCACACAGTCAGAAGTGAGGGAGAAGGAGTAGATGATATTTCTAGGATTTTAAACTGGTAATTATACTTTTCTTGTGGAAAAACTATATGAGAGACATTATTATTAGACGCAGAGTATTTTTCTGTCTTTATACATGTGTGGAGGGGATCTTTAAGAAAGTAAACTTTGATTTAGCTGCGTTAACGTTACTCTGAAGATCAGATTAAAACTGAAATGAAGCAGCAGAGGTTTCATGACTTTGCGTCATTTCATCATCATTTCTGTATCAGACCTGCTGTATGTCAGCGTGAAGCAAACATACACATAAATCTAAAGAAAAGAACCTGAAAATATACCACTGGGGAAGTTTCAGCCAGTAGAGATGAATATATGATGCAAGAAGAGGGAGAGGAGGACGATGAAGACACAAACTGGAAGATTAATTGTTGGATTCATTTTTGTGTCTGTTGGTTTAGTTTAGTTTTATTTTCTAATTCTTCCTTTTACATCAACGTCACTTATAGAACATCAGTGTTCATTTTTGAGTCTATAGTTTTTCATGAAGAAAAACAGTGAAAACTTCAATAAAACATGTAGTTTTTGGTTCCTGCTGTAGGTTCTTAAGATGCTTTGAGCCTCCTGCGAGTGTTCAGGAGTCACTCGTTCATCTTTGTTTGTTTGTAAGAGCGTCGTCAGTTATGATGCTTTTGGGAAACAAACCTCTGAAACTGTAGAAGGTTCATAAGATGGATTTTACAGTTTCATCATAGCTTTAAGATGCTTTTGGAGAAAAAAACCTGGTTGTTTGGTCTGCAGCAGGGTTTGACAGGTTTGACACCACCATAAATGATCGGAGCCAATGCACCATTATGTTGATTTTCTATGATTTCTTCCTCTCACACACGTGATGTTGACAAACCTGAGAATATTATAAGATCATGTAAAAAATTAACGTAATGCATTAAAGGAGATTGTAGTCTTTAATTGTGTGTGTGTGTGTGTGTGTGTGTGTTTGTGTGTGTGTGTGTGTGTTTGTGTGTGTGTGTGTGTGTGTGTGTGTGTGTGTGTGTGTGTTTTTATCAATGTCTCTCCACAACTTCCCAATGATGAAGGTGTGAACAAATGTCTCCTGAAGAAAATGAAGAAAGAGAAAGGTAAAAGTTTTCCTGTAGGAAGACATGATGTCAGCTGCTGAGCTACATGACTTTGTACAGATTCTGATGTCAGTGTTACATAATGAAATACTGTTTTGATAATGAGATCATTTTATTCTTGATCGTCTCACCATATAAATATGAAAAAGGTTGACATTTGTTATGTCTAAATTAAAAATCTAAATATGACCAAAGTCTGGCCCAACATGAGATCTTCAATACTTTTACTATTTATATAAAATCAAACATTATGTTTTAGTTGACTTTAAAATAATTATTAATTATAAATCACATGGTAAAAAAATGTTTGTTTTCAGTGTTTTGTCCATATTACCCAACTCTGCACCCACCAATGTTCATGTAATTTGAATAATAGATTTAAAAAACAAAAGATGACTGAGTTTAATTTTTGAAGTTTTAAACCAAACAGGAAGTGAAGTTAGGAGGTGCTGGTGTTAATGGTGTAACAGGAAACCATCAAAACATTTTGTTAATGTCTGAAACTGTTGTGATGTTACATCACTTTAATCTATTATATATCATCATTTATAACATAAAGAAAGCTCTTCCTCTGCAGACATTGACTCAGGTCCTGAAACAGTATTTTAAAGCATTTTATCTTTAGTTTCCGTTGTATCCTCAGTGAATAAATAAATCAAAAGCAGTCCAGAAAACTGAGATTGGATATAAGCAGTTATTACAAACCTCAATGCATTTTCTTTTCTTCACAGGGTTTGATGGGTCTCTCTACAGGCATCGGACTCATTGTAAGTATCTTCTGTTGATTGATTGAAATCTGCACCACACAGGTTCATGCTTTGGCATCTTCAAGTGGCAGCAAGAGATAAATTAAATGTTTAAAGGAGTTACACCCAAATTACCAAAACTTAACATAATATCTTCATGGCTAGATATTACCAGAGGTAACTGAGAAAATGTGTTATGCAATTTGGATAAATGAAAAGTTAATAACAAAATGCATCTCAGCCTCATGAGATATGTAGAAAAGCAGCATCATTATAAGATCATGTAAAAAATTAACGTAATGCATTAAAGCAGATTTTAGTCTTTAATTATGTGTTTGTGTGTGTGTGTGTGTGTTTTTTTTTATCAATGTCTCCCCGCAACTTCCCGAAGACAAAGACATTGTCAGACGTTTCCTGTTGGAAAAGATGGAAATGAGAGGTAAAAGTTTTCCTTTAGGAAGACATGATGTCAGCTGCTGAGCTACATGACTTTGTACAGATTCTGATGTGCAGTGTTACATAATGAAATACTGTTTTGATAATGAGATATTATTTTGTCCATATTACCCAACTCTGCACCCACCAATGTTCATGTAATTTGAATAATAGATTAAAAAACAATAGATGACTAAGTTTAATCTTTGAAGTTTTAAACCAAACAGGAAGTGAAGTTAGGAGGTGCTGGTGTTAATGGTGTTACAGAAAACCATCAAAACATTTTGTTATTGTCTGAAACTGTTGTGATAACACAAACACAAAGTATAATACAAAAACAAGAACAAAGTATTTAATTAATCTCAGAGAGCTGTGTAATTTAAAGGACAATAGATTTATCTAATGGAGGGACTAAACAGTTTCAGACCATGTCATTGACTTGACATCCATGAATAATTGAGGGCCATGTTATAGAAGCACTAGAAGCATTAAGTAACTATCCTAAACTTAAACACACCTTTTAATTAACTTGTTCCTACCAAATAATATGTATTAAAGATTGTTTTTTGCACGCAATATAACATCTTTTTGCCACAAAATTAAAAACATCTTCTGTCTGGTCTTCAGGGGCTTTGTCCTTAAAAATGTTTGGGGTCAAAAAACAAAAACTACAAATTGAGTCTTTAAAAGCTGCTCAGTTAAACCACAAGTTCTGCAAGTTACTAATTTCAGATAATCATTTTTCTCAATTGAAAAATGGATATGCATGTTTGGAATTGAAATAAGTCCAGCTGTTTGTTTTGTCCCAAGTCATGATGTTCTTCAGTTAGAGGCTTTTCCAGATTTAGAGTCAGTTATGTAGTTTAGGAGTAGTAATAAGTTCAGCTGTTCATTAATGTGTTAATGTTGTCTTTATTAACAGGAGGAGGTGGACCCAACAATTATCAAGGTAACTATTTTATTTCTTCTCTTTTACTTGAAGGTTACAGCTTTGGTCAGACTTACTTAGCTTATAGGATCAGACTGGTGTTAAATATATTTCTTATTGTCAACAAGTAAAACCAACAAAGTGATGAGTCTGTCTCTACATACTTGTCAACGTCCCTCCCTGTCTGTGGCTCTCAACTTCAAGCTCGTTACTTCCTACTGAAGACGTAGATCAGAAATATTTAGTTTCATGTTTTAAAAAAGTCTCAGTCATTTTGTCACTGTAGTTTTTAACAAACAAACAGAGGAAATGGTGTATTTGTTGGGGACTATTTTCAGCGGTGGATGAATCCACATTTGAACTGTTGT
Organism: Thunnus maccoyii; assembly: GCF_910596095.1. Classification (NCBI taxonomy): domain Eukaryota; kingdom Metazoa; phylum Chordata; class Actinopteri; order Scombriformes; family Scombridae; genus Thunnus; species Thunnus maccoyii. The sequence goes on from NC_056547.1 coordinate 4,111,868, forward strand.
GAGTATTTCTGGCAGCAGGACTGTGTGTGCAGGATTGAGTCAAAATAAAGGACAGTGTGTTCATGTTGATGAAGGAACATGTCACCCAGTACAGCGGTGTGACTCATTGACCACGGAGCCACAGAGGTCAACAGAGCTCTACGGCACAGAGGAATAAGATATATCACACAATACTTGTTAGTATAATTAATAAATAGAAAGCAGTCCAGGAAGCACTGATTTGTTGACAGCAACTTAATCCTTTTAGTTAGTCCTGGCCAGGCTGTAACTTCTGTATAATGAACTTGACAATAGTTAGTTTAGCTGTTTTTGTTTTTTATATGTGTGTTAACTTTGTGTTTATTCACAGATGTACAACATGATGAAGATCCTGTTGTCCCGGGTAAGTGCTTTACTTTTCTGCTGTGGATTCTTTTAATGATTGAAATGTTAAATGTTTTGGTGCTAAAGATGTTTATAATGTTACAACAATGACTCAGAGGGAGGAATGATGAACCTGTCTGGATAAACCAGATTTAACTGTTTAAGTTAAGTTAAAGTTTAAAAAAAGCTGAGACAGAGGTGGACACAAGTTGTTACCATGTTGGAGAGATATAATGAACTATACATTCATATAGTTCTTCTCTATCATGCAACTTGCTCTCATCACCTCAAAACTGAGAATAAAATTTGATAAAGTTTCATTTTCACCTCTGAATTTCATACAGTTGAAGTCCTACTGCTCTGGGATTGTCCTCAAATTGAATCAGTGTTCAAACTGTGTATTTTAACGCTGTGTAATTTAAAGGACAATAGATTTATCTAATGGAGGGACTAAACAGTCTCAGACCATGTCATTGACTTGACATCCATGAATAATTGAGGGCCATGTTATAGAAGCACTAGAAGCATTAAGTAACTATCCTAAACTTAAACACACCTTTTAAATAACTTGTTCCTACCAAATAATATGTATTAAAGATTGTTTTTTGCACATAATATAACATCTTTTTGCCACAAAATTAAAAACATCTTCTGTCTGGTCTTCAGGGGCTTTGTCCATAAAAATGTTTGGGGTCAAAAAACAAAAACTACAAATTGAGTCTTTAAAAGCTTAAGTTCTGCAAGTTACTAATTTCAGATAATCATTTTTCTCAATTGAAAAATGGATATGCATGTTTGGAATTGAAATAAGTCCAGCTGTTTGTTTTGTCCCAAGTCATGATGTTCTTCAGTTAGAGGCTTTTCCAGATTTAGAATCAGTTATGTAGTTTAGGAGTAGTAATAAGTTCAGCTGGTCATTAATGTGTTAATGTTGTCTTTATTAACAGGATTGATACTCAACTATTTTCAAGGTAACTGTTTTTTTTCTTCTCTTTCACTTGAAGGTTACAGCTTTGGTCAGACTTACTTAGCTTATAGGATCAGACTGGTGTTAAATATATTTCTTATTGTCAACAAGTAAAACCAACAAAGTGATGAGTCTGTCTCTACATACTTGTCAACGTCCCTCCCTGTCTGTGGCTCTCAACTTCAAGCTCGTTACTTCCTACTGAAGACGTAGATCAGAAATATTAAGTTTAGTATTTAGTTAGTTTAAGTGATGGAGGCCAAAATCCACAGTGTGTCCACACAGTCAGAAGTGAGGGAGAAGGAGTAGATGATATTTCTAGGATTTTAAACTGGTAATTATACTTTTCTTGTGGAAAAACTATATGAGAGACATTATTATTAGATGTAGATTATTTTTCTGTCTTAATAGATACATGTCTGGAGGGGATCTTTAAGAAAGTAAACTTTGATTCAGCTACGTTAACGTTACTCTGAAGATCAGATTAAAACTGAAATGAAGCAGCAGAGGTTTCATGACTTTGCGTCATTCTGTCGTCATTTCTGTATCAGACCTGCTGTATGTCAGCGTGAAGCAAACATACACATAAATGTAAAGAAAAGAACCTGAAAATATAGCACTGGGGAAGTTTCAGCCAGTAGAGATGAATATATGATGCAAGAAGAGGGAGAGGAGGACGATGAAGACACAACCTGGAAGATTAATTGTTGGATTAATTTTTGTGTCTGTTGGTTTAGTTTAGTTTTATTTTCTAATTCTTCCTTTTACATCAACGTCACTTATAGAACATCAGTGTTCATTTTTGAGTCTATAGTTTTTCATGAAGAAAAACAGTGAAAACTTGAATAAAACATGTAGTTTTTGGTTCCTGCTGTAGGTTCTTAAGATGCTTTGAGCCTCCTGCGAGTGTTCAGGAGTCACTCGTTCATCTTTGTTTGTTTGTAAGAGCGTCGTCAGTTATGATGCTTTTGGGAAACAAACCTCTGAAACTGTAGAAGGTTCATAAGATGGATTTTACAGTTTCATCATAGCTTTAAGATGCTTTTGGAGAAAAAAACCTGGTTGTTTGGTCTGCAGCAGGGTTTGACAGCTTTCACACCACCATAAATGATCGGAGCCAACGCACCATTATGTTGATTTGCTATGATTTAATCCTCTCACACACGTGATGTTAACAAACCTGAGGATATTATAAGATCATGTAAAAAATTAACGTAATGCATTAAAGCAGATTTTGGTCTTTAATTTTGTGTGTGTGTGTATGTGTGTGTGGTCAATGACATCAATGAAGGTGTGAACAAACGTCTCCTGAAGGACGAGAAGGAAATGAGTTAAAGTTTTCCTGTAGGAAGACATGATGTCAGCTGCTGAGCTACATGACTTTGTACAGATTCTGATGTCAGTGTTACATAATGAAATACTGTTTTGATAATGAGATATTATTTTGTCCATATTGCCCAACTCTGCACCCACCAATGTCCATGTAATTTGAATAATAGATTAAAAAACAATAGAACCAAACAGGAAGTGAAGTTAGGAGGTGCTGGTGTTAATGGTGTTACAGGAAACCATCAAAACATTTTGTTAATGTCTGAAACTGTTGTGATGTTACATCACTTTAATCTATTATATATCATCATTTATAACATAAAGAAAGCTCTTCCTCTGCAGACATTGACTCAGGTCCTGAAACAGTATTTTAAAGCATTTTATCTTTAGTTTCCGTTGTATCCTCAGAGAATAAATAAATCAAAAGCAGTCCAGAAAGCACAGATTGGATATAAGCAGTTATTACAAACCTCAATGCATTTTCTTTTCTTCACAGGGTTTGATGGGTCTCTCTACAGGCATCGGACTCATTGTAAGTATCTTCTGTTGATTGAGTGAAATCTGCACCACACAGGTTCATGCTTTGGCATCTTCAAGTGGCAACAAGAGATAAATTAAATGTTTAAAGGAGTTACACCCAAATGACCAAAACTTAACATACTATCTTCATGACTAGATATTACTAGAGGTAACTGAGAAAATGTGTTATGCAATTTGGATAAATGAAAAGTTAATAACAAAATGCATCTCAGCCTCACAAGATGTAACAGCCTACTACTGTATTTTATGATCTCTGTCAGATGAGCAGAACAGTGTTCATGACAACTTATATATTTACTTTGAATTCAAATCGTAATGTGTCGTAATGCGACAAAGATGTACGGATGTCATACATTGTTATATTTTAATATATAAACACATATATATCCTTTATATATCTTATTGTGTGAAGCACTACAAATGGTTTGTATATTCCAGCTGTGTGTCACGCCTCTTTTACATGTCATGTGTGCTGAAAAGACTTCCTCAAAGGATAACCTGTGCATCCTCGCTCATAGCTCCTCCAGCAAGCCTCCTCTCTCCTTGAGATGCATTTTAGGAATTGAGACATTATTATTACATTATTACAAACCTCAATGCATTTTCTTTTCTTCACAGGGTCTGATGGGTCTCTCTACAGCCCTGCCTGTACGACTCATGGTAAGTATCTTCTGTTGATTGACTGAAATCTGCACCACACAGGTTCATGCTTTGGCAGCTTCAAGTGGCAGCAAGAGATAAATTAAATGTTTAAAGGAATTACACCCAAATAACCAAAACTTAACATACTATCTTCATGGCTAGATATTACTAGAGGTAACTGAGAAAATGTGTTATGCAATTTGGATAAATGAAAAGTTAATAACAAAATGCATCTCAGCCTCATGAGATATGTAGAAAAGCAGCATTAGTTCATGTATAGAAAGTAACACATCTGTTCATTCTTGCAGACATCAACTCACCTGACGGCTCCAATGAGCGTCTCCTTACTACCTAGCCCTCCTCTCATTTCTCAGTTTGTACATCCTCGATTCCTTTCCTGGCCTCCTCTCCTCACATCTTAGTCCCTCCCACCTGAGATGCGAGGGGAGGAGGCGAGGCAGCAGATATTTAACAAAATGGGACATCCTCGCTTTGGAGCCGTCATGTTAATTAAAATAATGTGCTGCAGAGCTGCATCATCTGTCCATTGCTTTTTTTACAGCCTACTACTGTATTTAATGATCTCTGTCAGATGAACAGAACAGTGTTCATGACAACTTATATATTTACTTTTAATTCAAATCGTAATGTGTCGTAATGCGACAAAGATGTACGAATGTCATACATTGTTATATTTTAATATATAAACACATATATATCCTTTATATATCTTATTGTGTGAAGAGACGTCCTTAAACATGACGCGCTGAGATCGATTTCCGGGTCACAGGCAGGAGGACGGATGAGAGAGGAGATGAGGAGGCACAAAATAGATAAATGAGAAGAGCCCACAGACTCAAGTGTGAGAGGAACCAACTTAGCAGGAAAAAAAAGCGCTACTACTGGACAGAGGATATAAAACAAAAAGGAGAGTTTGAAAAACCAGAAGAGACATTAAATGACAGATAACAAAAAAACAAGAACAAAGTATTTAATTAAGCTCAGAGAGCTGTGTAATTTAAAGGACAATAGATTTATCTAATGGAGGGACTAAACAGTTTCAGACCATGTCATTGACTTGACATCCATGAATAATTGAGGGCCATGTTATAGAAGCACTAGAAGCATTAAATAGCTATCCTAAACTTAAACACACCTTTTAAATAACTTGTTCCTACTAAAAAATTGTATTAAAGATTGTTTTTTGCACACAATATAACATCTCTCTGCCACAAAATCAAAAACATCTTCTGTCTGATCTTCAGGGTCTTTGTCCATAAAAATGTTTGGGGTCAAAAAAACAAAAATTACAAATTGAGTCTTTAAAAGCTGCTCAGTTAAACCACAAGTTCTGCAAGTTACTAATTTCAGATAATCATTTTTCTCAATTGAAAAATGGATATGCATGTTTGGAATTGAAATAAGTCCAGCTGTTTGTCTTGTCCCAAGTCATGATGTTCTTGAGTTAGAGGCTTTTCCAGATTTAGAATCAGTTATGTAGTTTAGGAGTAGTAATAAGTTCAGCTGTTCATTAATGTGTTAATGTTGTCTTTATTAACAGTAGCAGGTGTAACCAACAATTATCAAGGTAACTGTTTTATTTCTTCTCTTTTACTTGAAGGTTACAGCTTTGGTCAGACTTACTTAGCTTATAGGATCAGACTGGTGTTAAATATATTTCTTATTGTCAACAAGTAAAACCAACAAAGTGATGAGTCTGTCTCTACATACTTGTCAACGTCCAGATGTGGCTCTCAACTTCAAGCTTGTTACTTCCTACTGAAGACGTAGATCAGAAATATTTAGTTTCATGTTTTTAAAAAAGTCTCAGTCATTTTGTCACTGTAGTTTTTAACAAACAAACAGAGGAAATGGTGTATTTGTTGGGGACTATTTTCAGCGGTGGATGAATCTACATTTGAACTGTTGTGAGTATTTCTGGCAGCAGGACTGTGTGTGCAGGATTGAGTCAAAATAAAGGACAGTGTGTTCATGTTGATGAAGGAACATGTCACCCAGTACAGCGGTGTGACTCATTGACCACGGAGCCACAGAGGTCAACAGAGCTCTACGGCACAGAGGAATAAGATATATCACACAATACTTGTTAGTATAATTAATGAATAGAAAGCAGTCCAGGAAGCACTGATTTGTTGACGGCAACTTAATCCTTTTAGTTAGTCCTGGCCAGGCTGTAACTTCTGTATAATGAACTTGACAATAGTTAGTTTAGCTGATTTTATTTTTTGTGTATTAACTTTTGTGTTTATTCACAGATACAGCAGTTTCTATTCCTGTCTCTGGTAAGTGCTTTACTTTTCTGTTTTGGATTCTTTTAAAGTTTGAAATGTTAAATGTTTTGGTGCTAAAGATGTTTATAATGTTACAACAATGACTCAGATGGAGGCAGCATGATGAAAGAATCCCAAATGTCTGAATAAACCAGATTTAACTTTATTGATAAATTAAAGTGTAAAAAAAGCTGAGACAGAGGAGGAGGAAGGGCCTCTTGTAGGTTGGCTAGGAGCCACTGAGTGGACAGGTGCAGTTGTTCAGACATAAATCACCAACCTGAGGCAGACCTTCTGGACACTAGCCTCTGCCATACATTACCAGTTCACCTTCAGAAGTCTAACTGGTATCAGTCATTTCTGTAAACACAGCAAGAATATAGACTTATAGACCAAAAGACAAACCAAACCAACCAAAGACCAAACAATCCTGATTATTTAAAAAAAAAAAAAATCAAAGAGGATGTAGAGACAGAAAAAGCTCCACGTTTTATCAGACACATGGACTCATATTAAGAGAAGATGGTCAGTAAGTCAAATCATTAGTTAAGGCAGCCCTGTCTGTAAACTCTGAATCATGAACTTCACACTTTCCTCAGTTAAAAAATGGATATGTATATTTTGAATTTTAATAAGTGCAGCTGTTTGTTAGTAGTGTTACTGTTGTCTTTATTCAGAAAAACACTGACTGAGGTTTTAAAGGACAAGTTCACAATTTTTAAACTCTATCATAATCAACAGTCAGGTGTCCATATGAACAGTGAAAGAGGTTTTCCTCGCTGTAATCATTCCTCCTGTTCATACTGGATATTAAAAGATCCTTCAAATGTGCTTTCAATGGAAGTGATGGAGGCCAAAATCCACAGTGTGTCCACACAGTCAGAAGTGAGGGAGAAGGAGTAGATGATATTTCTAGGATTTTAAACTGGTAATTATACTTTTATTGTGGAAAAACTATATGAGAGACATTATTATTAGACATAGAGTATTTTTCTGTCTTTATACATGTCTGGAGGGGATCTTAAAGAAAGTAAACTTTGATTCAGCTGCGTTAACGTTACTCTGAAGATCAGATTAAAACTGAAATGAAGCAGCAGAGGTTTCATGACTTTGCGTCATTTCATCATCATTTCTGTATCAGACCTGCTGTATGTCAGCATGAAGCAAACATACACATAAATGTAAAGAAAAGAACCTGAAAATATAGCACTGGGGAAGTTTCAGCCAGTAGGAGTCACTCGTTCATCTTTGTTTGTTTGTAAGAGCGTCGTCAGTTATGATGCTTTTGGGAAACAAACCTCTGAAACTGTAGAAGGTTCATAAGATGGATTTTACAGTTTCATCATAGCTTTAAGATGCTTTTGGAGAAAAAAACCTGGTTGTTTGGTCTGCAGCAGGGTTTGACAGCTTTCACACCACCATAAATGATCGGAGCCAACGCACCATTATGTTGATTTTCAATGATTTCTTCCTCTCACACACGTGATGTTGACAAACCTGAGAATATTCTAAGATCATGTAAAAAATTAACGTAATGCATTAAAGCAGATTGTAGTCTTTAATTGTGTGTGTGTGTGTGTGGTGTCAATGACATCAATGAAGGTGTGATCAAACGTCTCCTGAAGGACGAGAAGGAAATGAGTTAAAGTTTTCCTGTAGGAAGACATGATGTCAGCTGCTGAGCTACATGACTTTGTACAGATTCTGATGTCAGTGTTACATAATGAAATACTGTTTTGATAATGACATCATTTTATTATTGATTGTCTCACCATATTAATATGAAAAAGGTTGACATTTGTTATGTCTAAATTAATAATCTAAATATGACCAAAGTCTGGCCCAACATGAGATCTTCAATACTTTTACTATTTATATAAAATCAAACATTATGTTTTAGTTGACTTTAAAATAATTATTAATTATAAATCACATGGTAAATGTTTGTTTTGTGTTTTGTCCATATTACCCAACTCTGCACCCACCAATGTCCATGTAATTTGAATGATAGATTAAAAAACAATAGATGACTGAGTTTAATCTTTGAAGTTTTAAACCAAACAGGAAGTGAAGTTAGGAGGTGCTGGTGTTAATGGTGTTACAGGAAACCATCAAAACATTTTGTTATTGTCTGAAACTGTTGTGATGTTACATCACTTTAATCTATTATATATCATCATTTATAACATAAAGAAAGCTCTTCCTCTGCAGACATTGACTCAGGTCCTGAAACAGTATTTTAAAGCATTTTATCTTTAGTTTCCGTTGTATCCTCAGAGAATAAATAAATCAAAAGCAGTCCAGAAAGCACAGATTGGATATAAGCAGTTATTACAAACCTCAATGCATTTTCTTTTCTTCACAGGGTTTGATGGGTCTCTCTACAGGCATCGGACTCATTGTAAGTATCTTCTGTTGATTGAGTGAAATCTGCACCACACAGGTTCATGCTTTGGCATCTTCAAGTGGCAACAAGAGATAAATTAAATGTTTAAAGGAGTTACACCCAAATGACCAAAACTTAACATACTATCTTCATGACTAGATATTACTAGAGGTAACTGAGAAAATGTGTTATGCAATTTGGATAAATGAAAAGTTAATAACAAAATGCATCTCAGCCTCACAAGATGTAACAGCCTACTACTGTATTTTATGATCTCTGTCAGATGAGCAGAACAGTGTTCATGACAACTTATATATTTACTTTGAATTCAAATCGTAATGTGTCGTAATGCGACAAAGATGTACGGATGTCATACATTGTTATATTTTAATATATAAACACATATATATCCTTTATATATCTTATTGTGTGAAGCACTACAAATGGTTTGTATATTCCAGCTGTGTGTCACGCCTCTTTTACATGTCATGTGTGCTGAAAAGACTTCCTCAAAGGATAACCTGTGCATCCTCGCTCATAGCTCCTCCAGCAAGCCTCCTCTCTCCTTGAGATGCATTTTAGGAATTGAGACATTATTATTACATTATTACAAACCTCAATGCATTTTCTTTTCTTCACAGGGTCTGATGGGTCTCTCTACAGCCCTGCCTGTACGACTCATGGTAAGTATCTTCTGTTGATTGACTGAAATCTGCACCACACAGGTTCATGCTTTGGCAGCTTCAAGTGGCAGCAAGAGATAAATTAAATGTTTAAAGGAATTACACCCAAATAACCAAAACTTAACATACTATCTTCATGGCTAGATATTACTAGAGGTAACTGAGAAAATGTGTTATGCAATTTGGATAAATGAAAAGTTAATAACAAAATGCATCTCAGCCTCATGAGATATGTAGAAAAGCAGCATTAGTTCATGTATAGAAAGTAACACATCTGTTCATTCTTGCAGACATCAACTCACCTGACGGCTCCAATGAGCGTCTCCTTACTACCTAGCCCTCCTCTCATTTCTCAGTTTGTACATCCTCGATTCCTTTCCTGGCCTCCTCTCCTCACATCTTAGTCCCTCCCACCTGAGATGCGAGGGGAGGAGGCGAGGCAGCAGATATTTAACAAAATGAGACATCCTCGCTTTGGAGCCGTCATGTTAATTAAAATAATGTGCTGCAGAGCTGCATCATCTGTCCATTGCTTTTTTTACAGCCTACTACTGTATTTAATGATCTCTGTCAGATGAACAGAACAGTGTTCATGACAACTTATATATTTACTTTTAATTCAAATCGTAATGTGTCGTAATGCGACAAAGATGTACGAATGTCATACATTGTTATATTTTAATATATAAACACATATATATCCTTTATATATCTTATTGTGTGAAGAGACGTCCTTAAACATGACGCGCTGAGATCGATTTCCGGGTCACAGGCAGGAGGACGGATGAGAGAGGAGATGAGGAGGCACAAAATAGATAAATGAGAAGAGCCCACAGACTCAAGTGTGAGAGGAACCAACTTAGCAGGAAAAAAAAGCGCTACTACTGGACAGAGGATATAAAACAAAAAGGAGAGTTTGAAAAACCAGAAGAGACATTAAATGACAGATAACAAAAAAACAAGAACAAAGTATTTAATTAAGCTCAGAGAGCTGTGTAATTTAAAGGACAATAGATTTATCTAATGGAGGGACTAAACAGTTTCAGACCATGTCATTGACTTGACATCCATGAATAATTGAGGGCCATGTTATAGAAGCACTAGAAGCATTAAATAGCTATCCTAAACTTAAACACACCTTTTAATTAACTTGTTCCTACTAAAAAATTGTATTAAAGATTGTTTTTTGCACACAATATAACATCTCTCTGCCACAAAATCAAAAACATCTTCTGTCTGATCTTCAGGGTCTTTGTCCATAAAAATGTTTGGGGTCAAAAAAACAAAAATTACAAATTGAGTCTTTAAAAGCTGCTCAGTTAAACCACAAGTTCTGCAAGTTACTAATTTCAGATAATCATTTTTCTCAATTCAAAAATGGATATGCATGTTTGGAATTGAAATAAGTCCAGCTGTATGTCTTGTCCCAAGTCATGATGTTCTTGAGTTAGAGGCTTTTCCAGATTTAGAATCAGTTATGTAGTTTAGGAGTAGTAATAAGTTCAGCTGTTCATTAATGTGTTAATGTTGTCTTTATTAACAGTAGCAGGTGTAACCAACAATTATCAAGGTAACTGTTTTATTTCTTCTCTTTTACTTGAAGGTTACAGCTTTGGTCAGACTTACTTAGCTTATAGGATCAGACTGGTGTTAAATATATTTCTTATTGTCAACAAGTAAAACCAACAAAGTGATGAGTCTGTCTCTACATACTTGTCAACGTCCCTCCCTGTCTGTGGCTCTCAACTTCAAGCTCGTTACTTCCTACTGAAGACGTAGATCAGAAATATTTAGTTTCATGTTTTTAAAAAAGTCTCAGTCATTTTGTCACTGTAGTTTTTAACAAACAAACAGAGGAAATGGTGTATTTGTTGGGGACTATTTTCAGCGGTGGATGAATCTACATTTGAACTGTTGTGAGTATTTCTGGCAGCAGGACTGTGTGTGCAGGATTGAGTCAAAATAAAGGACAGTGTGTTCATGTTGATGAAGGAACATGTCACCCAGTACAGCGGTGTGACTCATTGACCACGGAGCCACAGAGGTCAACAGAGCTCTACGGCACAGAGGAATAAGATATATCACACAATACTTGTTAGTATAATTAATGAATAGAAAGCAGTCCAGGAAGCACTGATTTGTTGACGGCAACTTAATCCTTTTAGTTAGTCCTGGCCAGGCTGTAACTTCTGTATAATGAACTTGACAATAGTTAGTTTAGCTGATTTTATTTTTTGTGTATTAACTTTTGTGTTTATTCACAGATACAGCAGTTTCTATTCCTGTCTCTGGTAAGTGCTTTACTTTTCTGTTTTGGATTCTTTTAAAGTTTGAAATGTTAAATGTTTTGGTGCTAAAGATGTTTATAATGTTACAACAATGACTCAGATGGAGGCAGCATGATGAAAGAATCCCAAATGTCTGAATAAACCAGATTTAACTTTATTGATAAATTAAAGTGTAAAAAAAGCTGAGACAGAGGAGGAGGAAGGGCCTCTTGTAGGTTGGCTAGGAGCCACTGAGTGGACAGGTGCAGTTGTTCAGACATAAATCACCAACCTGAGGCAGACCTTCTGGACACTAGCCTCTGCCATACATTACCAGTTCACCTTCAGAAGTCTAACTGGTATCAGTCATTTCTGTAAACACAGCAAGAATATAGACTTATAGACCAAAAGACAAACCAAACCAACCAAAGACCAAACAATCCTGATTATTTAAAAAAAAAAAAAATCAAAGAGGATGTAGAGACAGAAAAAGCTCCACGTTTTATCAGACACATGGACTCATATTAAGAGAAGATGGTCAGTAAGTCAAATCATTAGTTAAGGCAGCCCTGTCTGTAAACTCTGAATCATGAACTTCACACTTTCCTCAGTTAAAAAATGGATATGTATATTTTGAATTTTAATAAGTGCAGCTGTTTGTTAGTAGTGTTACTGTTGTCTTTATTCAGAAAAACACTGACTGAGGTTTTAAAGGACAAGTTCACAATTTTTAAACTCTATCATAATCAACAGTCAGGTGTCCATATGAACAGTGAAAGAGGTTTTCCTCGCTGTAATCATTCCTCCTGTTCATACTGGATATTAAAAGATCCTTCAAATGTGCTTTCAATGGAAGTGATGGAGGCCAAAATCCACAGTGTGTCCACACAGTCAGAAGTGAGGGAGAAGGAGTAGATGATATTTCTAGGATTTTAAACTGGTAATTATACTTTTATTGTGGAAAAACTATATGAGAGACATTATTATTAGACATAGAGTATTTTTCTGTCTTTATACATGTCTGGAGGGGATCTTTAAGAAAGTAAACTTTGATTTAGCTGCGTTAACGTTACTCTGAAGATCAGATTAAAACTGAAATGAAGCAGCAGAGGTTTCATGACTTTGCGTCATTTCATCATCATTTCTGTATCAGACCTGCTGTATGTCAGCATGAAGCAAACATACACATAAATGTAAAGAAAAGAACCTGAAAATATAGCACTGGGGAAGTTTCAGCCAGTAGGAGTCACTCGTTCATCTTTGTTTGTTTGTAAGAGCGTCGTCAGTTATGATGCTTTTGGGAAACAAACCTCTGAAACTGTAGAAGGTTCATAAGATGGATTTTACAGTTTCATCATAGCTTTAAGATGCTTTTGGAGAAAAAAACCTGGTTGTTTGGTCTGCAGCAGGGTTTGACAGCTTTCACACCACCATAAATGATCGGAGCCAACGCACCATTATGTTGATTTTCAATGATTTCTTCCTCTCACACACGTGATGTTGACAAACCTGAGAATATTCTAAGATCATGTAAAAAATTAACGTAATGCATTAAAGCAGATTGTAGTCTTTAATTGTGTGTGTGTGTGTGTGTGTGCGTGTGTGTGTGTGGTGTCAATGACATCAATGAAGGTGTGATCAAACGTCTCCTGAAGGACGAGAAGGAAATGAGTTAAAGTTTTCCTGTAGGAAGACATGATGTCAGCTGCTGAGCTACATGACTTTGTACAGATTCTGATGTCAGTGTTACATAATGAAATACTGTTTTGATAATGACATCATTTTATTATTGATTGTCTCACCATATTAATATGAAAAAGGTTGACATTTGTTATGTCTAAATTAATAATCTAAATATGACCAAAGTCTGGCCCAACATGAGATCTTCAATACTTTTACTATTTATATAAAATCAAACATTATGTTTTAGTTGACTTTAAAATAATTATTAATTATAAATCACATGGTAAATGTTTGTTTTGTGTTTTGTCCATATTACCCAACTCTGCACCCACCAATGTCCATGTAATTTGAATGATAGATTAAAAAACAATAGATGACTGAGTTTAATCTTTGAAGTTTTAAACCAAACAGGAAGTGAAGTTAGGAGGTGCTGGTGTTAATGGTGTTACAGGAAACCATCAAAACATTTTGTTATTGTCTGAAACTGTTGTGATGTTACATCACTTTAATCTATTATATATCATCATTTATAACATAAAGAAAGCTCTTCCTCTGCAGACATTGACTCAGGTCCTGAAACAGTATTTTAAAGCATTTTATCTTTAGTTTCCGTTGTATCCTCAGAGAATAAATAAATCAAAAGCAGTCCAGAAAGCACAGATTGGATATAAGCAGTTATTACAAACCTCAATGCATTTTCTTTTCTTCACAGGGTCTTATGAGTCTCTCTACAGGGGTGCCTCTGGTGGTTCTGGTAAGTATCTTCTGTTGATTGATTGAAATCTGCACCACACAGGTTCATGCTTTGGCATCTTCAAGTGGCAACAAGAGATAAATTAAATGTTTAAAGGAATTACACCCAAATGACCAAAACTTAACATACTATCTTCATGACTAGATATTACTAGAGGTAACTGAGAAAATGTGTTATGCAATTTGGATAAATGAAAAGTTAATAACAAAATGCATCTCAGCCTCACAAGATGTAACAGCCTACTACTGTAATTAATGATCTCTGTCAGATGAGCAGAACAGTGTTCATGACAACTTATATATTTACTTTGAATTCAAATCGTAATGTGTCGTAATGCGACAAAGATGTACGGATGTCATACATTGTTATATTTTAATATATAAACACATATATATCCTTTATATATCTTATTGTGTGAAGCACTACAAATGGTTTGTATATTCCAGCTGTGTGTCACGCCTCTTTTACATGTCATGTGTGCTGAAAAGACTTCCTCAAAGGATAACCTGTGCATCCTCGCTCATAGCTCCTCCAGCAAGCCTCCTCTCTCCTTGAGATGCATTTTAGGAATTGAGACATTATTATTACATTATTACAAACCTCAATGCATTTTCTTTTCTTCACAGGGTCTGATGGGTCTCTCTACAGCCCTGCCTGTACGACTCATGGTAAGTATCTTCTGTTGATTGACTGAAATCTGCACCACACAGGTTCATGCTTTGGCAGCTTCAAGTGGCAGCAAGAGATAAATTAAATGTTTAAAGGAATTACACCCAAATAACCAAAACTTAACATACTATCTTCATGGCTAGATATTACTAGAGGTAACTGAGAAAATGTGTTATGCAATTTGGATAAATGAAAAGTTAATAACAAAATGCATCTCAGCCTCATGAGATATGTAGAAAAGCAGCATTAGTTCATGTATAGAAAGTAACACATCTGTTAATTCTTGCAGACATCAACTCACCTGACGGCTCCAATGAGCGTCTCCTTACTACCTAGCCCTCCTCTCATTTCTCAGTTTGTACATCCTCGATTCCTTTCCTGGCCTCCTCTCCTCACATCTTAGTCCCTCCCACCTGAGATGCGAGGGGAGGAGGCGAGGCAGCAGATATTTAACAAAATGGGACATCCTCGCTTTGGAGCCGTCATGTCAATTAAAATAATGTGCTGCAGAGCTGCATCATCTGTCCATTGCTTTTTTTACAGCCTACTACTGTATTTAATGATCTCTGTCAGATGAACAGAACAGTGTTCATGACAACTTATATATTTACTTTTAATTCAAATCGTAATGTGTCGTAATGCGACAAAGATGTACGGATGTCATACATTGTTATATTTTAATATATAAACACATATATATCCTTTATATATCTTATTGTGTGAAGAGACGTCCTTAAACATGACGCGCTGAGATCGATTTCCGGGTCACAGGCAGGAGGACGGATGAGAGAGGAGATGAGGAGGCACAAAATAGATAAATGAGAAGAGCCCACAGACTCAAGTGTGAGAGGAACCAACTTAGCAGGAAAAAAAAGCGCTACTACTGGACAGAGGATATAAAGCAAAAAGGAGAGTTTGAAAAACCAGAAGAGACATTAAATGACAGATAACAAAAAAACAAGAACAAAGTATTTAATTAAGCTCAGAGAGCTGTGTAATTTAAAGGACAATAGATTTATCTAATGGAGGGACTAAACAGTTTCAGACCATGTCATTGACTTGACATCCATGAATAATTGAGGGCCATGTTATAGAAGCACTAGAAGCATTAAATAGCTATCCTAAACTTAAACACACCTTTTAATTAACTTGTTCCTACTAAAAAATTGTATTAAAGATTGTTTTTTGCACACAATATAACATCTCTCTGCCACAAAATCAAAAACATCTTCTGCCTGGTCTTCAGGGTCTTTGTCCATAAAAATGTTTGGGGTCAAAAAAACAAAAATTACAAATTGAGTCTTTAAAAGCTGCTCAGTTAAACCACAAGTTCTGCAAGTTACTAATTTCAGATAATCATTTTTCTCAATTGAAAAATGGATATGCATGTTTGGAATTGAAATAAGTCCAGCTGTTTGTCTTGTCCCAAGTCATGATGTTCTTCAGTTAGAGACTTTTCCAGATTGAGAATCAGTTATGTAGTTTAGGAGTAGTAATAAGTTCAGCTGTTCATTAATGTGTTAATGTTGTCTTTATTAACAGTAGCAGGTGTAACCAACAATTATCAAGGTAACTGTTTTATTTCTTCTCTTTTACTTGAAGGTTACAGCTTTGGTCAGACTTACTTAGCTTATAGGATCAGACTGGTGTTAAATATATTTCTTATTGTCAACAAGTAAAACCAACAAAGTGATGAGTCTGTCTCTACATTCTTGTCAACGTCCCTCCCTGTCTGTGGCTCTCAACTTCAAGCTCGTTACTTCCTACTGAAGACGTAGATCAGAAATATTTAGTTTCATGTTTTTAAAAAAGTCTCAGTCATTTTGTCACTGTAGTTTTTAACAAACAAACAGAGGAAATGGTGTATTTGTTGGGGACTATTTTCAGCGGTGGATGAATCTACATTTGAACTGTTGTGAGTATTTCTGGCAGCAGGACTGTGTGTGCAGGATTGAGTCAAAATAAAGGACAGTGTGTTCATGTTGATGAAGGAACATGTCACCCAGTACAGCGGTGTGACTCATTGACCACGGAGCCACAGAGGTCAACAGAGCTCTACGGCACAGAGGAATAAGATATATCACACAATACTTGTTAGTATAATTAATGAATAGAAAGCAGTCCAGGAAGCACTGATTTGTTGACGGCAACTTAATCCTTTTAGTTAGTCCTGGCCAGGCTGTAACTTCTGTATAATGAACTTGACAATAGTTAGTTTAGCTGATTTTATTTTTTGTGTATTAACTTTTGTGTTTATTCACAGATACAGCAGTTTCTATTCCTGTCTCTGGTAAGTGCTTTACTTTTCTGTTTTGGATTCTTTTAAAGTTTGAAATGTTAAATGTTTTGGTGCTAAAGATGTTTATAATGTTACAACAATGACTCAGAGGGAGGCAGCATGATGAAGGAATCCCAAATGTCTGAATAAACCAGATTTAACTTTATTAATAAATTAAAGTGTAAAAAAAGCTGAGACAGAGGAGGAGGAAGGGCCTCTTGTAGGTTGGCTAGGAGCCACTGAGTGGACAGGTGCAGTTGTTCAGACATAAATCACCAACCTGAGGCAGACCTTCTGGACACGAGCCTCTGCCATACATTACCAGTTCACCTTCAGAAGTCTAACTGGTATCAGTCATTTCTGTTAACACAGCAAGAATATAGACTTATAGACCAAAAGACAAACCAAACCAACCAAAGACCAAACAATCCTGATTTATTTAAAAAAAAAATCAAAGAGGATGTAGAGACAGAAAAAGCTCCACGTTTTATCAGACACATGGACTCATATTAAGAGAAGATGGTCAGTAAGTCAAATCATTAGTTAAGGCAGCCCTGTCTGTAAACTCTGAATCATGAACTTCACACTTTCCTCAGTTAAAAAATGGATATGTATATTTTGAATTTTAATAAGTGCAGCTGTTTATTAGTAGTGTTACTGTTGTCTTTATTCAGAAAAAACACTGACTGAGGCTTTAAAGGACAAGTTCACAATTTTTAAACTCTATCATAATCAACAGTCAGGTGTCCATATGAACAGTGAAAGAGGTTTTCCTCGCTCTAATCATTCCTCCTGTTCATACTGGATATTAAAAGATCCTTCAAATGTGCTTTCAATGGAAGTGATGGAGGCCAAAATCCACAGTGTGTCCACACAGTCAGACGTGAGGGAGAAGGAGTAGATGATATTTCTAGGATTTTAAACTGGTAATTATACTTTTCTTGCGCAAAAACTATATGAGAGACATTATTATTAGACGTAGAGTATTTTTATGTCTTTATACATGTCTGGAGGGGATCTTTAAGAAAGTAAACTTTGATTCAGCTGCGTTAACGTTACTCTGAAAATCAGATTAAAACTGAAATGAAGCAGCAGAGGTTTCATGACTTTGCGTCATTTCATCATCATTTCTGTATCAGACCTGCTGTATGTCAGCGTGAAGCAAACATACACATAAATCTAAAGAAAAGAACCTGAAAATATACCACTGGGGAAGTTTCAGCCAGTAGAGATGAATATATGATGCAAGAAGAGGGAGAGGAGGACGATGAAGACACAAACTGGAAGATTAATTGTTGGATTAATTTTTGTGTCTGTTGGTTTAGTTTAGTTTTATTTTCTAATTCTTCCTTTTACATCAACGTCACTTATAGAACATCAGTGTTCATTTTTGAGTCTATAGTTTTTCATGAAGAAAAACAGTGAAAACTTGAATAAAACATGTAGTTTTTGGTTCCTGCTGTAGGTTCTTAAGATGCTTTGAGCCTCCTGCGAGTGTTCAGGAGTCACTCGTTCATCTTTGTTTGTTTGTAAGAGCGTCGTCAGTTATGATGCTTTTGGAAACAAACCTCTGAAACTGTAGAAGGTTCATAAGATGGATTTTACAGTTTCATCATAGATTTAAGATGCTTTTGGAGAAAAAAACCTGGTTGTTTGGTCTGCAGCAGGGTTTGACAGCTTTCACACCACCATAAATGATCGGAGCCAACGCACCATTATGTTGATTTTCAATGATTTCTTCCTCTCACACACGTGATGTTGACAAACCTGAGAATATTATAAGATCATGTAAAAAATTAACATTATACATTAAAGCAGATTTTAGTCTTTAATTGTGTGTGTGTGTGTGTGTGTGTATGTGTGTGTGTGTGTGTGTGTGTGTGTGTTTTATCAGTCTTTCTACAACATCTCAATGATGAAGGTGTGAACAAACGTCTCCTGGACGAGAAGGAAATGAGTTAAAGTTTTCCTGTAGGAAGACATGATGTCAGCTGCTGAGCTACATGACTTTGTACAGATTCTGATGTCAGTGTTACATAATGAAATACTGTTTTGATAATGACATCATTTTTATTCTTGATCGTCTCACCATATTAATATGAAAAAGGTTGACAATTGTTATGTCTAAATTAATAATCTAAATATGACCAAAGTCTGGCCCAACATGAGATCTTCAATACTTTTACTATTTATATAAAATCAAACATTATGTTTTAGTTGACTTTAAAATAATTATTAATTATAAATCACATGGTAAAAAATGTTTGTTTTCAGTGTTTTGTCCATATTACCCAACTCTGCACCCACCAATGTCCATGTAATTTGAATAATAGATTAAAAAACAATAGATGACTGAGTTTAATCTTTGAAGTTTTAAACCAAACAGGAAGTGAAGTTAGGAGGTGCTGGTGTTAATGGTGTTACAGGAAACCATCAAAACATTTTGTTATTGTCTGAAACTGTTGTGATGTTACATCACTTTAATCTATTATATATCATCATTTATAATATAAAGAAAGCTCTTCCTCTGCAGACATTGACTCAGCTCCTGAAACAGTATTTTAAAGCATTTTATCTTAAGTTTCCGTTGTATCCTCAGAGAATAAATAAATCAAAAGCAGTCCAGAAAACACAGATTGGATATAAGCAGTTATTACAAACCTCAATGCATTTTCTTTTCTTCACAGCGTCTGATGGGTCTCTCAACAGCGGTGACTCTGGTGTCTCTAGTCCCCCTGGTGGTTCTGGTAAGTATCTTCTGTTCACTGATTGAAAGCTGCACCACACAGGTTCATGCTTTGGCAGCTTCAAGTGGCAGCAAGAGATAAATTAAATGTTTAAAGGAATTACACCCAAATTACCAAAACATGACATACTATCTTCATGGCTAGATATTACTAGAGGTAACTGAGAAAATATGTTTTGTAATTTGGACAAATGAAAAGTTAATACCAAAAATACATCTCAACCTCACAAGATGCGTAGAAAAGCAGCATTAGTACGTGTATAGAAAGTAACACATCTGTTAATTCTTGCAGATGACGGCTCAGATGACCACTTAGACTACAACTCAGACAACTCAACCAAAGGCTGGCGGCCTTCCTTTTGAAAGTCAGTCCAAGATGAACCAACTCTTCGACTTTATCTTTTTCGTTATGTATTTTTGTACTTGGACATTTGTATAATTGTTGAGATGTTCTGGCTCTGTTGGTCTTTTAACAGAATCTTTTGAGTCTTTTCACTCAGAATATCTTAAACTAAATTTGGATTGATTTATTTTTAGTTGTACAAACTTTCATTTAGATTTGACTCCATGATGTTGAGATCAGGGCTCTGTGGGGTCCAGACCATCTGTTGCAGGACTCCTTGTTCTTCTTTAGCTGAAGATAGTTCTTTATGACTCTGGCTGGATGTTTGGAGTACGTCTCCCTGATAGTACTGCATTATGGATAAGAACCTAAACATCTAAGGTGCCTAAAACATTTGCACAGTGCTGTTAATACAGTATGTGTGACCATTTTGAATTATGAATATACTTGTACTTTTTATACTTTAAGTAAGGGGGGGGGGGGGGGGGGGGGGGGGGGGGGCAGAGCATTTGGAGGGAGTTGGAGCCTTTCCTGATTTTACTGTATTTAGTTCTGTATTTGTTTCTTTTCAAATGGTCTTTTTTTTAATCCAACACAGTTTTTAATCAGTTTTTTATTAATGATTTTATGATATGTCTGTTTTTATTTTGCTGCCTTTGTGAACATGGATTTTGAAAAGTTCTTTAAAAATAAAGATTATCATTATTTTATCAGAAATGTCAAAAATAACTTGCTTCTAAGGAAGGCAGGTATTGGTTTGCTTTTAGTGAATGTAAAAAGCTTCTTGCACAATCCTTTTTCCAAATGTTTTTTTTATGTCATCACTGAATTCCCTGGTACTCTGTTTCCTCTTTTTGTTCTTAAAACTTGTGTTGTTTGAGTTTGACTGTTATCAATAAAGTTGAGAAAAGAGAAAAAAAGATACACCTGTGTGTCCTCGCTCATAGCTCCTCCTACTCCTGTCTCGTCGAGATGCATTTTAGGAATTGAGAAATCTTTGAACATGAGGCCATGAGATCGATTTCCGGGGCACAGGTATCAGGACGGAGGAGAGAGGAGACGAGTAGGCACATAATAGAAAAAAGAAGATCCCTCGGACAAAACGGACTTTTACAAACGTACACAGAGTTTACTTTGTGGTGTTGGATGTATTTCATCGCAGTTTTCGTCCTTTTGGGGACGGGACTGACGGTAAACAGCGGTAAGGGAGGTTTTTTTTTTAACACATTAATATGACTAATATGAGTTTAATCTATTCATAATGATAGTTTTTCAGTTTTTGTAAAGTTCTCTTATTCCATAGGCCTATTACATCCAAACAGACATGGAAAAATTGATCAAAGACTTTATTAGAATCATTAGTAATTTATCGCCTGCTTATGTAACATGTCAGGATGATTTCAATGTGGCCACGAGTTTATTTTTCTGTTTTAAATACTAAACAGATAAAACAAGGACATCATCATAACTATAGAAATGATAATTATTTTAATTATAGATTAACCTGACGATTATTTTCATGATGACTCAAATAATTGTTCGTTTTTAAATATTACATGAGAAAATTGTTGGTTTTGTCCAACCAACAGTCCAAAACCTAAAAAAAGAAGAATGTACTGATACATAAAAGAAAGTAAAAAGAGCAGATGACTACAGAAAGTTTGTCATTTGTGCTCGAATAGAAAACTGAAACTATTAGCCTCTAATTAGCTTAAATTAAACTGTTTTAATTGTAATTATTTGCTGCGTTGTTCCATGTCATGAAGAATCACGAAGTTCCATTAGTCATTACTTTTGAACTATTTATGTTAGATGCTTGAAATTTTCAGGGATTGTTCCACATTATTAGATTATTATTAGATATCTTCAACTTGTAAAATCGTTGTCCCACAGTTGCACATTTTCCACGTTATGGCTTGCTGAAAATGTTAATTAAACATTTTTTTTCCACATCAGATCTTTTACATTTTGATATATTATAATCATGTTATAGTACTGTCTTAGCAACTAGGTGCTTGTATTTAATCAAATTATTCTTTGTGATAGTAATGATGCATGTTATGCTATAATCTCCTTGAACTTATTGTTTGGTGGTTGTTCTCTGAGTGTGTTGCCTCATACATGTGGCTAAATATTCTGATCAATGCCAGTAAATAGATTGGTAAGAGTCCAAAGCATTAAGTCAAATCTGCTGGAGCTCATCTACCTCGTCTGTAAACATGTCTGTCTGTCTTTCTCTCTGTGTGACTGTCAGAGAAACATTCCCTCATGTACATGTACACTGCCTTCTCCAAACCTGTTGGACTTCCGGGCATTCATGAGTTCACAGCTATGGGTCTGATGGACGGCAGGATGATCGACTACTATGACAGTGATCTCAGGAGAAAAGTTCCCAAGCAGCCCTGGATGAAAGACCGACTTCCAGCAGATTACTGGGAGAAAGGCACACAGTCCCGCTTGAGCAAGCAGCAGTGGTTCAAAGACAACATTGACATCCTGAAGAAACGAATGAATCAAACTGATGATGGTAAGATCCATGAAATGTGTCAGACTGGGATCACTTTTAGATGAATCAATAATTAACACTATGAAATTAACAACTGTAATACCTTTAGTAAAGATAAATGTTCCAGCAAAAATGAAGCTGTTTTTTCCTTAAGTCAGGAACAAGTGATAACTTCTAATTTGCTTAAATTAAACTGTTTTAATTGTAATTATTTGCTGCATTTTTCCATGCCCTCATTCTTTGTAATTTATTTCACTGTCACTCCCCTTTAGATGTCCATATTCTTCAGTGGATGCACGGCTGTGAGGGTGAGACGAGGCCTGATGGCAGTGTGATGTTTAGTCGCGGTGTTGACATGTACGTCTATGATGGACGAGACTTCCTGTCCTTCAATGACACCAAAGCAGTCTGGGTTGCCCCCAGTAAGACAGCAGTCCCGACCAAGATAAAGTGGGATGATGAACAGGGACTAACAGAATACACCAAAGGCTACCTGGAGAACGACTGTATAGAGTGGTTGAACAAGTTCCTGCCATACGGACAAAAGCAGCTGCAAGCAGCCTGTATGTATGACAGAAAATCATTTCTGCATTTTTCCATTATTACTAGAGATTATAGACATGGCTTTAGTAAAAGAAGGATTACTATGCAGGTTGTTACAACGTCAAACATGAAATCAGCGGGTCTTGATGTTATTGGTATTCACACAAAATCTGGCTTTTTTTGTCCTCCTGAATTTTAGTCATGGAAAATTGTCAGGTCCAGATGTGGCAACATTTCCCATCAACAAACAGCACTTCACTAGGATTATGGTTCAATAGTATTTTATTGACTCTGAATCCTTTTGAATCCACTGAGGTTCAGCTTTCAACATTTGTAAGTTAAGTTAAGTTTCAATGCCATTTTACAGCCTGTTGCAACAACCTGAAAGTGAGATGAGCAGCAGAAGATATTAAATACTGATTAAATATGTATCTGACACATTTAAACAACTGCTGTAGCCTACTTGTACACTTTATTTTTCACAAGCTACTTGTTTTAAATACTGGAAGTCCTGATTCTGAACTATTAAGTTGATTAACTTAAATAATTAATATGATATAAATTAAAGTTTGAGCGGGAGATTTTGACAACTGAAGCTGATTTAACTGTCAATATGTCAAGTTACTCAAGGCGTTAATATTCATTGGCTACAGCTGATAGAAGACGGACAGCGTCAGCTACAGTATATACTGTAAATGAGAAAACTGTTCTCCGTCTGCTCTGTACACCAGTCTTTGCTAATAAAAGAATAAATTAGCCCTGGAGCTCAGCAAATCCGGTACTTTGCCATCATGGAACCAAATACAAAGAGAACCAGCTATTGGAACCCAACCCTCGTAAACACCATATTCAATAACAAACATGATCTTCAAATCTCAGAAAATTGTTTTGAAAAAGAGCAGAAATAATGAAATGAAGTGTGTGTCGTAGCAGCAGTGTTTTTATGTTGCTAAGTTTAGTATCACCAGTATGTTTTTGTGTTATACTTTTGTTATAATCAAAGATATCATTGTCACTATTTGTTGTAGTAGTTGTAGCAACAGATTCTATTAGTTCAGTTTATTATGAGGATGGTACAAACAGTATCACATGTGTAGTTTAGCATAATGCTATGTAGCCTCCTTGCAAACATGAACTCACCTAACGTTTTCTCTTTCCAGCTCCGCCAGATGTGTACATGTTTGCTACGAATGCCAAAATTGAGACAATCGTCATGTTGACCTGCCTGGCCACAGGTTTCTACCCAAAAGACATCAAACTGGAGATCAAAAGAGACGGCCGCGTTCTGACTAAAGAGGACGGATTGTTGACCTCAGGTGTTCGACCAAATGAAGACGATACCTACCAGAGAAGAGACAGTGTGGAGATTTTAAGGAGTGACGTTGCTTCATACAGATGTGAAGTGCGTCACAGTGCAACCGGTGTATCTGTTGAGAAGATTTGGGGTAAGAAACTTTCTTATTTCAATTTACAATTTGTCACAGTTCAACAAAGTTGATTGGGGCAAAAATGAATATGATCAGATGATCAGACAGGTTATAACCAAGACAAACATAAGAAAATGAGATCCACGTTGTATTAAATCAGATATAGTCTTTACTTAATCAGTTATGCTTCATATTGGGCCTTTTTGTATTAGCTCAGGGTGCGATGCAGTAAGAGTCTGCATCAAAAGCTGCCTACTGTCAAGTTACTTCACTGGAGGAGAGTATTATATTCAAAATGTGTTTAAATGTTTGTCTTTATTGAAGATGAAGTGGATTCATTCATTTTTAGCATCACAGTTAGTAGCTACAAGAGAAAAAACACAACATTAACTGGCAAGAGCCAACTTTTTGAATTTTGAAATTTGGACTTTTTGGTAAGAATCCTTTTTGACTCTTGACATAGTCTCCACATTTCATGTTAATTTGTGTCATTAAATTGTATCTTATCACTTTTATCACATTATCACTGATTATCATATCTACATTTTAGTACCATGCATCAACACTGAGTCACATGAAACTAAATATTAATGATGTTAAAAGTCAACTGAATGTGAAACTAATGTAAATGTTTTCTATGTTTTAGATGGGAAACTTCCTGACCCTCCTGGAGGAAACAGCGTAGTTATTATTGCTGTAGTGGTTGTGGGCGTCCTTGTCATGGCTGCAGTGCTGCTGGTGTTCTTGTATAAAAAAGGGATAATTGGTAGGTGTAATATATAATCATTGTGTTTTCTCAACAAGGTACCAGTGGAGTGTGATATGTTTTTCCCATATTTTATTCAATGTCCTTTTAAAAGAAAATACGTAAAACATTTAATTCCTCAAAAAAACTAGATCTACTAAGAAAAGAAACTGATTCCTGCAAGTTTTCAAGGAAGCAAACAATTGAAAAGCTCTATTTACTTAACAGTTGTTTTTTATGTCTTTAAATTGATTTAAAGAGTAACTACACAGTCAAACTCTGCTAGCTCCCTCCATCCCAGTATATTTAAAAGATGTGCACAGGATGACTGTAGGGGGCGTGGCCTCGTGGCTACGTAGTGCGTGATGCGGGAGGTACGGGGACGTTGAGGAGAGTGGATTAAGACTGACCACCGCTCAGTGTAGCATGAACAGATGTAGAGCTGGTAGTCAGAGATAACCGGCCATGAGCAGCTGCTGTCAGACTCTCTGTGTCCGCCGGAGCTTTGACCGTCACTAGAAGCACATTCATGGCCCTTTGTAAAAGTTTCTACTACGAGAAGCTCTCAGGTGTGTGTGTGTCTGTGAGGGAGTGTCAGTACGTAGCTGTAGCCCTGCGGTTGATCATGTTAATGTTACCGTCATCAGTCTGAATGTCTTTATAATACAGCACATAATACATACATCATACAGCTTTTAATACAGCACAGTTAGTTATCAGCGGGCCCATGTGTTGTGTTTACTGCCACAGAAAAGGAATAAATTATTTGTATAACCAGGGTTCTCTGAGCAGCACAACGTCTCTTATCAGACCTGCTAACGTCTCCAGCAGCTCTGTGTGAGAGGAACAAACTGAGGCTACAGTTAGCAGAGTTCTGATATTTATACTTGATGCTGCAGCTGAAATGAACCTCAGAGTCACGATAAGAGAATTTGGCTGAACTGAAATTTAAATCCAAACAGACAGAAATTAGCTAATTTTGTGCAGAAAAAGTAGTTTTTACACACAATATATGTGTTTTGTTGGAAAAATAGAATCAGAGCAGTAATGAATTCAAAATGCTTCGTCATTGCTGTTGTAAATAAAACGTGGTGCCATAGTTACTGAATTCAGTCAAAAGTGACCCAGAACTTAAAATTGATTCACGCTGCGATTGTAAAAACAAAACCCAAGTGGTCATGGTATTAGAGGGATACTGATGGTTCTTAGTGTTTGTGCCGTCCATTTCAATCATGGAACATACAAGCTGTCGGGTTTTATCTCTTACATAGACTGTATTTACACCAATTTTAGACAGATATTACAGTCTCTTCTGCTATAAGTCAGGAAGGTGAAAGGGTGTTAAATCATTGTTGGTTATCTGGTGCAGAGGTCTATTATTTAATGATCATGGACATCATGACATGTTAGGAAAAGGAAAGCCACTGAAACACAACATTTGCATTTGGTGTTTTTAAATAGATTTATTATGTCACAAGTTGTTACCATGTTGGAGAGATATAATGAACTATACATTCATATAGTTCTTCTCTATCATGCAACTTGCTCTCATCACCTCAAAACTGAGAGAATAAAATTAGATAAAGTTTTATTTTCACCTCTGAATTTCATACAGTTGAAGTCCTACTGCTCTGGGATTGTCCTCAAATTAAATCAGTGTTCAAACTGTGTATTTTAACGCTGTGTAATTTAAAGGACAATAGATTTATTTAATGGAGGGATTAAACAGTTTCAGACCATGATTGTTTTTTACACACAGTATAACATCTTTTTACCCCAAAATAAAAAATATTTTCTCTCTGAACTTCAGGGGCTTTGTCCATAAAAATGTTTGGGGTCAAAAAACAAAATTACAAATTGATTCTTTAAAAGCTGATCAGTCAAATAACAAGTTCAGCCAGTTACTTAGCTTATAGGATCAGACTGGTGTTAAATATATTACTTATTGTCAATAAGTAAAACCAACAAAGTGATGAGTCTGTCTCTACATACTTATCAACGTCCCTCCCTGTCTGTGGCTCTCAACTTCAAGCTCGTTACTTCTTACTGAAGACGTAGATCAGAAATATTTAGTTTCATGTTTTTAAAAAAGTCTCAGTCATTTTGTCACTGTAGTTTTTAACAAACAAACAGAGGAAATAGTGTATTTGTTGGGGACTATTTTCAGCGGTGGATGAATCCACATTTGAACTCTTGTGAATATTTCTGGCAGCAGGACTGTGTGTGCAGGATTGAGTCAAAATAAAGGACAGTGTGTTCATGTTGATGAAGGAACATGTCACCCAGTACAGCGGTGTGACTCATTGACCACGGAGCCACAGAGGTCAACAGAGCTCTACGGCACAGAGGAATAAGATATATCACACAATACTTGTTAGTATAATTAATAAATAGAAAGCAGTCCAGGAAGCACTGATAGGATATAAGCAGGTTCCCAAACACGTTAACACAAACCTTGATGTATTTTCTTTTCTTCACAGGGTCCAAATCACCTCCCAGCAGCCGTAGTTCTAGCCCTGGTGCCTCATGTAAGTATCTTTGGTTGACTGATTGAAAGCTGCATCATGCAGGTTCATGCTTTTCAGTTTGATCAGTTTGTTGTTTTTGCTGTTTTCATACCAACTTAATCCTTTTAGTTAGTCCTGGCCAGGCTGTAACTTCTGTACAATGAACTTGACAATAGTTAGTTTAGCTGATTTTGTTTTTTGTGTGTTAACTTTGTGTTTATTCACAGATACAGCAGTTCCTATTCCTGTCTCTGGTAAGTGCTTTACTTTTCTGCTATTGATTCTTTTAAAATTTGAAATGTTAAATGTTTTGGTGCTAAGAATATTTATAATGTTACAACAATGACTCAGATGGAGGCAGCATGATGAAAGAATCCCAAATGTCTGAATAAACCAAATTTAACTTGATTAATAAATTAAAGTGTAAAAAAAGCTGAGACAGAGGAGGAGGAAGGGCCTCTTGTAGGTTGGCTAGGAGCCACTGAGTGGACAGGTGCAGTTGTTCAGACATAAATCACCAACCTGAGGCAGACCTTCTGGACACGAGCCTCTGCCATACATTACCAGTTCACCTTCAGAAATCTAACTGGTATCAGTCATTTCTGTAAACACAGCAAGAATATAGACTTATAGACCAAAAGACAAACCAAACCAACCAAAGACCAAACAATCCTGATTATTTAAAAAAAAAAAAAAATCAAAGAGGATGTAGAGACAGAAAAAGCTCCACGTTTTATCAGACACATGGACTCATATTAAGAGAAGATGGTCAGTAAGTCAAATCATTAGTTAAGGCAGCCCTGTCTGTAAACTCTGAATCATGAACTTCACACTTTCACTTAAAAAAAGAATATGTATATTTTGAATTTTAATAAGTGCAGCTGTTTATTAGTAGTGTTAATGTTGTCTTTATTTACAGTCACCACTCTGCCAGCCACAACCATCAATGTCCAAGGTAACTACTTTCTTTCTTTCCCATCAGAAAAACACTGACTGAGGCTTTAAAGGACAAGTTCACAATTTTTAAACTCTATCATAATCAACGGTCAGGTGTCCATATGAACAGTGAAAGAGGTTTTCCTCGCTGTAATCATTCCTCCTGTTCATACTGGATATTAAAAGATCCTTCAAATGTGCTTTCAATGTAAGTGATGGAGGCCAAAATCCACAGTGTGTCCACACAGTCAGAAGCGAGGGAGAAGGAGTAGATGATATTTCTAGGATTTTAAACTGGTAATTATACTTTTATTGTGGAAAAACTATATGAGAGACGTTATTATTAGACGTAGATTATTTTTATGTCTTTATACATGTCTGGAGGGGATCTTTAAGAAAGTAAACTTTGATTTAGCTGCGTTAACGTTACTCTGAAGATCAGATTAAAACTGAAATGAA
The DNA here is from genome assembly GCF_910596095.1 of Thunnus maccoyii. Lineage (NCBI taxonomy): Eukaryota > Metazoa > Chordata > Actinopteri > Scombriformes > Scombridae > Thunnus > Thunnus maccoyii. The sequence continues at coordinate 4,140,932 of NC_056547.1, forward strand.
GCAGCAGAGGTTTCATGACTTTGCGTCATTTCATCATCATTTCTGTATCAGACCTGCTGTATGTCAGCATGAAGCAAACATACACATAAATCTAAAGAAAAGAAACTGAAAATATACCACTGGGGAAGTTTCAGCCAGTAGAGATGAATATATGATGCAAGAAGAGGGAGAGGAGGACGATGAAGACACAAACTGGAAGATTAATTGTTGGATTAATTTTTGTGTCTGTTGGTTTAGTTTAGTTTTATTTTCTAATTCTTCCTTTTACATCACTGTTACTTACAGAACATCAGTGTTCATTTTTGAGTCTATAGTTTTTCATGAAGAAAAACAGTGAAAACTTGAATAAAACATGTAGTTTTTGGTTCCTGCTGTAGGTTCTTAAGATGCTTTGAGCCTCCTGCGAGTGTTCAGGAGTCACTCGTTCATCTTTGTTTGTTTGTAAGAGCGTCGTCAGTTATGATGCTTTTGGGAAACAAACCTCTGAAACTGTAGAAGGTTCATAAGATGGATTTTACAGTTTCATCATAGCTTTAAGATGCTTTTGGAGAAAAAAACCTGGTTGTTTGGTCTGCAGCAGGGTTTGACAGCTTTCACACCACCATAAATGATCGGAGCCAACGCACCATTATGTTGATTTTCTATGATTTCTTCCTCTCACACACGTGATGTTGACAAACCTGAGAATATTATAAGATCATGTAAAAAATTAACATTATACATTAAAGCAGAGTTTAGTCTTTAATTGTGTGTGTGTGTGTGTGTGTGTGTGTGTGTGTGTGTGGTGTCAATGACATCAATGAAGGTGTGAACAAACGTCTCCTGGAGGACGAGAAGGAAATAAGAGTTTAAAAGTTTTCCTGTAGGAAGACATGATGTCAGCTGCTGAGCTACGTGACTGTCTGATGTCAGTGTTACATAATGAAATACTGTTTTGATAATGACATCATTTTATTATTGATTGTCTCAACATATTATTAATCTGAAAAAGGTTGACAATCGTTATGTCTAAATTAATCTAAATATGACCAAAGTCTGGCCCAACATGAGATCTTAAATACTTTTACTGTTTATTAAAAATCAAACATTATGTTTTAGTTGACTTTAAAATAATTACTAATTAGAAATCACATGATAAAAAATGTTTGTTTTGTGTTTTGTCCATATTGCCCAACTCTGCACCCACCAATGTCCATGTAATCTGAATAATAGATTAAAAAACAATAGATGACTGAGTTTAATCTTTGGAAGTTTTAAACCAAACTGGAAGTGAAGTTAGGAGGTACTGGTGTTAATGGTGTTACAGGAAACCATCAAAACATTTGTTATTGTCTGAAACTGTTGTGATGTTACATCACTTTAATCTATTATATATCATCATTTATAACTTAAAGAAAGCTCTTCCTCTGCAGACATTGACTCAGGTCCTGAAACAGTATTTTAAAGCATTTTATCTTTAGTTTCCGTTGTATCCTCAGTGAATAAATAAATCAAAAGCAGTCCAGAAAACACAGATTGGATATAAGCAGTTATTACAAACCTCAATGCATTTTCTTTTCTTCACAGGGTCTGATTGGTCTCTCAACAGCGGTGACTCTGGTCGCTCTAGTGACCGTGGTGCCACTAGTAAGTATCTTCTGTTGATTGATTGAAAGCTGCAACACGCAGGTTCATGCTTTGGCAGTTTCAAGTGGCAGCAAGAGATAAATTGAAGGTTTAAAGGAATTACACCCAAATTACAAAAACTTAACATACTATCTTCATGGCTAGATATTACTAGAGGTAACTGAGAAAATATGTTTTGTAATTTGGATAAACGAAAAGTTAATAACTAAAATGCATTTCAGCCTCACTAGATGCGTAGAAAAGCAGTATTGAAACTTGAGAAGGTTCATAATAAGTATTTTACAGTTTCGTCATAACTTTAAGATGCTTTGGGGAAAAAACCTGGTTGTTTGGTCTGAAAGGAAATAAAGGTAAAAGTTTTCCTGTAGGAAGACATGATGTCAGTGTTACATAATGAAATACTGTTTTGATAATGACATCATTTTATTATTGATTATCTCACCATATTATTAATATGAAAAAGGTTGACAATCGTTATGTCTAAATGAATAATCTAAATATGACCAAAGTCTGGCCCAGCATGAGATCTTCAATACTTTTACTATTTATTAAAAATCAAACCATTATGTTTTAGTTGACTTTAAAATAATTATTAATTATAAATCACATGGTAAAAAATGTTTGTTTTCAGTGTTTTGTCCATATTGCCCAACTCTGCACCCACCAATGTTCATGTAATCGGAATAATAGATTAAAAAACAATAGATGACTGAGTTTAATCTTTGGAAGTTTTAAACCAAACAGGAAGTGAAGTTAGGAGGTGCTGGTGTTAATGGTGTTACAGGAAACCATCAAAACATTTGTTATTGTCTGAAACTGTTGTGATGTTACATCACTTTAATCTATTATATATCATCATTTATAACATAAAGAAAGCTCTTCCTCTGCAGACATTGACTCAGGTCCTGAAACAGTATTTTAAAGCATTTTATCTTTAGTTTCCGATGTATCCTCAGTGAATTGTTGGGCCGTGGCTACAAGTTTGGCTATCAGCAATAATTAATGATTATCAAAGATAATTGTTAATTATTAAAATCAATAAAATTATTAATAAGAATTAATAATAACGGAGCACCACCCTGGACTCAGGGAAAAAGATAGCCAATTCAGTCTCAAAGTGTACTAATCTATGAATTTGGGACTTTGATTAATAATTAATTTAATAACTATAAACAAAATCACCATATCAATAGCTAGTAAAGGTTGAAGGATTTGGAGTTCTTTACAGAGCAGAGGTTGGCAAAACTCATTCTTGTGCAACATTAAAACAGACAACAGGTATATCCAAAAGCATTTATTTAACAAAAGGGTAAAAGCAACACACAATACTAATCTAGCTAAGTGTATCTATATACAAGTGTGAATGTGTGAGTGTGTGAGTGTGTGTGTGTGTGTGTGTGTGTGTGTGTGTGTGTGTGTGTGTGTGTGTGTGTGTGTGTGTGTAGGGAAGACAATAGCAAGATGGCTGCAGTCACCTGGTGACTGAGCACATGGCATGCCGACACTTTGGCTGATAAAGGGAACTACAGGGATAAAAGGCCAGACCATGTGGTGTCTTGAACCACATGTGCTGCCTGAACCAAAGTTTGCCAAACTAGGTTTTAACCTCTTAACTGTGTGGTTCTCTATTCAAGGCCAATTGGTGTATGCTAAAGGTGCCAGGTTAAAACGAGGTTAGTTGCATGCAAGGCCTAGTTACTGGATGTAACATGTGTTAAGCATGCTAACATTAACCTAGCAGTGTGGCTATGCAGTAACCTGACTGTAGGCAACAAGGACATCACAACAACAGTTCAATGTATAACCTTAACCAAATCAATACACGTACAGTACATTGTTTGAGTTAAACATTCTTGCTTAGCCGTACTATGCTTCACTGTGTTGCTAGGCTATGCCCAGTTGTTACCAGTCCATGAAGTAAGAGATGCTTTGTGGTGTCCTGCTTTGTAGCCGGTGAATCCGTGGGTGAGTCAGGCTGAGAAGGCTTTGGCTCTGAAGCTGAAAGATGCAGGCGTTGCTGGGCAGACAGCACTCCAGTCGTGCAGAGGGCCCAGGTCACTCCTTGGTGTAGAGTTAGCGGCAAGCTAACTCCATTTCGCAGCTCCTGTACTTGTTAAACTGGCCAGCAGACTTGTGTGTTAGCTGCTGGCACAAGGAAACTTAGTTTCTGAGTCTTAGGCAGGCTCTCGCGTCTTCTGCCGTAAAGAAGACTGTGTGGTTCTGCTGTGAGCAGGCCACACAAGAGAGCAGAGAGCTGCTCCAGCAGCTGCTGGAGGTGTGAAAGAGAGCAAGGAGCTGCTCCTGCTGCAGCTCGTGGAGAAAAGAGAGAGATAAGAGGGGAATCTCTAGTTTTGATAACCTGGATCCATGGGTGGAGCTTCACACTTTGGGTGCGAACCCCCCAGGGCTCAGGTTTCTTGGAGTCTTGAAACATGTGGTAAACTGTGGTCCACATGTAGTCCCAACAGAATAAATAAATCAAAAGCAGTCCAGAAAACACAGATTGGATATAAGCAGTTATTACATACCTCAATGCATTTTCTTTTCTTCACAGGGTCTGATTGGTCTCTCAACAGCGGTGACTCTGACTCTGGTCTCTCTATTGCCTGCGGTAAGCATGTTCTGTTGATTGATTGAAAGCTGCAACAATCAGGTTCATGCTTTGACAGTTTCAAGTGGCAGCAAGAGATAAATTAAAGGTTTAAAGGAATTACATCCAAATTACCAAAATTTAACATACTATCTTCATGGCTAGATATTACTAGAGGTAACTGAGAAAATATGATATCAAAATAAATTTGGATAAACGAAAAGTTAATAACTAAAATGCATTTCAGCCTCACTAGATGCGTAGAAAAGTAGCATTAGTTCATGTATAGAAAGTAATATGTCTGTTAATTCTTGCAGACAACGGCTCAGCTGACACCTTCAATGAGGGTCTCCTTCCACCGTCTGAAGTCTGAGAGGAACCAACTCAACAGGGAAAAAAAGCATTACTACTGGGCAGGGGATATAAAGTAAAAAGGGAAGCTTGAAAAACCAGAAGAGACACTGAATTGACAGATAACACAAAAACAATGATGAAAAAATTCTTCCATGTCCATGAAATTAAACGAATGTAATGTTTAACCTTTAAAATGAATCTCTTAGAAATCTAAAAATATTTTTTAAGTTAAGTTTTAAGTTTAAGTTTATTTATTTTCAAAATTATGATGTTTAACATAATTAAATTAGTGGAAGCCAATGGCTGCCTTTTAAAAGTGGGAAATAATGGTAAAAAGTACTTTAACAAATGGTAAGAACTTAATATACAGTGTATGTGATTTGTATTGAACAGGCTACAACTGAATATTTACAGCTATGATCAATTAAGTATATGCTGAAATTAAATAAAAGTGATGTTAGCCTGAATTAAAAAGAAATAATCAATGTATTTCAACCCCATCGAGTGATAAGCAGGGATCATTTAAAATTAAAGCTGCAAGCAGCGTTGAACGGGCCCTCGCGCCTCCATGCACGTCGGGCTACGATGCAATCGAAGGGCTTCTGTCACGGGCATGTAGATGTCTTCAGACCTGGGCTGTTCTCAGACAATGCAAAAAGGAGATAAACATCACTTCCTTTGCCCACTATTTTGCCTGCTGCTGGGGCTGCTTTGCTGAAATTTTGTAGGGGGCGCTATTCAGCCAGTTTGCATCACTAATGGAATATTGTCATGTAGATGTGTTCAGGCCGGGACTTTTATCAAACATGTAAAGTTTGGTGCAGACATGTCTGTCTTGCTCATACCTGTGTTATCAAAATTATGCAAGTTTTGGGCCCATTCACTTGAATTTCAGTCGGTAAAGAAAACTCTTAATGAGTTTGTGTGTAAAAGAAAATCACTTCCTAAGTGTTTATTTTTAGAAAAGTAAAGACTTTTAACCCACATGACCTGGTCATAGGTTGATTGACATGTGTACTGTCAGGTGTGTAGAGACAATAAGTAACTGCAGCTGGACACAGAAAAATACTCATATATTTGAATGGAGAGTGTGAGCGAACCGCTAGGTGCTCGGGCCCTAATAAAGGAAAAACTGCAGTACAGAGCTACAAATTTTAGTTTTGATTTTATTTTTTTGCAGCACTTTATCACTAAACTGTCATTCTCACTCAATGAGCTCCATTCAACCCCCATACCCATCTCTCCCTCCTAATCTCTCTCTCTCCCTCTCAGTTGGAGAGGAGAATGTCACTCTTCTTGTGAAATATCCTCATAAATCCCATAACTTTGGCCAAATCCTACATTAAAAAGCACACTTTTTTGTAGGAAATTTTGTCGCCAATCCATTGATACAGGTTTCAAAGTGGTCAGACTCATAGTTTAGACATCAGAGCCATTTGTTTGACACAAAGTCCATGCCTAGAGATTGCCTCCCCATTGGTTTACATTGTAAGGTGTGATGTGGCACTCCAACTTTCAGGGCTTACAATATCTAAACCATTTGAGTTATTACAAAGTTTTTAACAACTTTTGTTCAGCACAGTGTCATAAGTCATGTATTCAAGTTTGAAGCCGATACCATTAACTCCCTAGGAGGAAATAGTGTTTCTTGGGGGTCCAAAATTGGCGCAAAGTCGTACTTTGATGGGCATATTGCGGACTTCCTGTTGGATTTAGGTCAGGGGTGTCAGCATATGATTTGTAGGTCATGATCAGATGAATAAAAGTTGAAATATTTTCAATATACTAAAGGCAAGGGGGATTTTCTTATTTTTATTTTTGATTATCAGTCTGGAATATGTCAATAGTTAGCAACAACAGTGATATTCATTCATTATTATTTTTTGTGCAGTATAAGATTAAAGAATCTGACACTTCGAGTCGTGGGTTTTCCTCACTAATATTTTGTTAAAGTTTAAACCTATATGAAAAGAACTTTAAAAGCAACACTAATATCTGTTGTGTGAGGACCCCTCTTCTGTTTAACAAAACAAAACAAAGATAAGTGATCAATGTCAGTTTGAGTGTTCTCATTCAATGCCAGGGGATTACATAACATGTTAAAGAGGAAATCTATCTTTCTATATTGTGCAGGGAAAAATGCTGATTTTTATTTTCTTCAATAAACACATTCTACTTTGGAAGATGTGAAATTTTGGAGGAGTCAGTGGGGAAAAGAGATTGGTTTTCTCATGGTAGCAGTCGGTCAGCAGGGGTCGCTGTACTTCTAGGTAATTTCAAAGGTCACATTCTGAATTATGAGGTTGATGATGAAGGAAGATGGATTATTTTGCTTGTGGACATTTCACAAACTAAGTTTGTCCCTATAAATACTTATGCTACAATAACCAGTGAATTCTATAAGGCTTTCAGTGAAGAACTACCTCCATTCCTTCTCTCACAAGGAGTTATCACACTAATTCCCAAAACCAATAAAAGACAAGCTACATATTGATAATTGGAGACCCATTACTTTATTAATTGATGACTATAAAATATTTGCTAAAATAATTGAAAAAAAAATGATGAAAAGCAAACTTGCTTTATGCGCGGTAGGAATATTCACAACAAGATTAGATTAATTCTGGATGTGATTGATTATAATAATCTTTTATTGGATGAGAGCTTTGTACTATTCATTGACTTCTATGAGGCTTTTGATACTGTTGAACACAATTTTATGTTTAAAGTGATTGAATTTCTTGGCTTCAGTAAAAGTTTTTTGAATGCAGTCAAAACACTTTACAATGGATGCAATAGCTCAGTAAAACTGGCTCATTGAACTACACGATGATTTCAACTTCAAAGAGGTTTAAAACAAGGCTGTCCAGTCTCCCCTTTTCTATTTTTGTTGGTTACTCAAGTAATGGCGTCTCATATCAAAATGAACAATTTTCAAGGGATTTCAGCTTTAAGGAGAGAAATTAAAATTCGTCAGCTGGCAGATGATACCTCATTATTTTTAAGGAACAAAGATGAAATTCCCAAAGCATTACAATTCATCGAACATCTGTTGTATCTGGTTTGAAGATGAATGCCAAGAAATCTGTCCTTTTCCCACTTATAGTTTGCAATTTGTCTCATATAAATGACATAGAGGTAAAAAGTTACTGTCTCATATTTGGCGATTTTGACCCAATTATTAACCAAACCAAAAGCAGGTTTAATATATGGTTATCTAGAGATTCATCATTACAAAGAAGAATTCTTTTATCAAAGGCTGAAGGCCTTTCGAGGTCTGTATATGAGTCACTCTCTTTAGATATGCCAACTGAAGAGATTTAAAACATTTATACATATTTTGAGTTGTTCTATTATTTTCCATGTGTATTACAACTGTATTTCTAACCCTAACCAGGCTTATGAACAATGAACATTAATTGCCTGTCTGCCTACACACGCACCCAACCTCACCCCCCTGCAGGTGGGTGTTCTCAGCCAAAGGAAAGCCAAGTTGAGTTCCAGGAACTGCTGCCGGGTGCTACACTGCATGACCCAGGCCTACTATCGGTTTACCAGGTGTGTGCACTGTGCAGTAGCACTCTGTTGCACTCTGTTTCAAATAGTTCCTACACAAGCATGGAAAGTAATTTATAAAACACTTAATTAACAGTTATAGAATTTCATCTGGAAAAATAAAACTCACCACTTAAAAATAGATATTTTGTATAACAGCAAAGATAATGGGGCGCTGGAAGTCATAGATTATGAAACACTTAACAATAGCTTTAAAATTAATTGGCCACCAACATTACCAAATAAGTATTTGGGAACATTTCTCTATTCCCAAATACTAACATAATAAACTACCTATTAAACTAGCTAATTTACACAAACAGGCAGTATTAGCATGGAGCTTAGCATATAAGCATATATATTACATATGGAATAACAAAGATATTCAGTCTAAACACAAAAAGAATATGTATTGGTGTTTGATGCTGTCCCAAAAGGTGCTTTATGGGTTCTGAAAAATACTCATGATTATACAACTCAGTCATCAGATTGGAGAAGGAATATCTTCACTGGTGATATAGATATCCTTAAGAAAAAATGTAGTCATAAACAAATCCGGAATATCCTCTGGATTTCTATTTATGGTGACTTGAATTGGAAAAAAGCAAGGAGAATATCAGACAAATATTGTATTAACAATTAAATGAAAGAGGTGTCATTTAAAATGTATATAGAATATATTATGTTAAGCACGTTCTGGAAAGGTTTAAACTGAATATTAATTATTCTTCTGATTTCTACAGTCTCAACAAAGAAAGAGTTTTTCCACTTATTTTTCCATTGTTTGTATTACAAAAATTTGGAATGATATGTAAAATTTTCTGTCTTGAAAAAGAAGTCAGGCGGTCATGCTCTCGGGTAGTGATATCTTCATTTATTTTAAAAATAACTCAAATTAAAACTCAATGGACAAAAATGTTAGCTTTTTAATCCAACTGTTCATTTTTGGCAAATTCCACACACATAAAATAAAATGGACCAATAGAAAACCAAACTTGTCCTTATTTCTAATCGATATTAACCTCTATTACAACTCTATAGTCAAGATAACAAATAGAAAAGCAGCAAAGACCCCAAAAATATTTGAAACATACAAAATTATCGACTGTATCACTTAATTATTAATCTGTGCCCCTTAATTAATTAATTAATTTATTTTCCTATGTATTATTTTGCTTATTGAATGTGTGCTTTTTGCACAAACCCTTTACCGAATTGTTTTTTTTTTTTATTGTATTATTTTTTATTTTTTAAATTTCATAACTGAACTCCTTGGCACTCTGTTTCCTCTTTTTGTTGTTTAAACTTATTTATGTTGTTTTTGTTTGAGTTTGATTATTATCAATAAAGTTGAAAAAAAAAAAAAAAAAAAGAGCAGGCAGCTGTCGCTGCAGAGTCAAAACACCGCCCAACACCGGGACAAAACGGACTTAGCCTATAGAAACGTAAACGGAGTCTTCCTCGAGGTGAAGATGTATTTCATCGCAGTTTTCGTTCTTTTGGGGACGGGACTGACAGTAAACAGCGGTAAGGACGAGTTTTATATAACACATTAACGTGACTCCGGTTAAAAATAGATACAGTTGTGACGTCTTTGTAATGATCAGATTTCTGCTATTTTATTATTTGAGTGTAACTTATTCATTTACTACTTAGAAAATCGTTAGTAATTTATCGCCTGGGTGTGTAACATGTCATCAGGAGTATGACTTCAATGTGGCCACGAGTTTGATTATTTTCATTTTATTAGGGCCTGAGCCCCAAAGGGGCGAATACCCTATTGTATATCGTATGTTTGTTTCTTTCTTATTCTTTCTTTATTAATACGCCACTTAAACCCTAAATTTGACCCCCTAAACATGCTAAAAAACTCACCAAATTTGGCACGCACATTAGGTCTTGCGAAAAATTCCATCAGTGATGCAAACTGGCTGAATAGAAATTCTTAGAAAATGTCCATAGCAATTTTCAAAAAGCTCAAGATGTCCAACCAACAGGCCAAAACCTAAAAAAGAAGAATTTACTGATACATAAAAGAAAAAGGAGCAGATAACCACAGAAAGTTTAACACTTATGCTTGAAACAAAAACTGAAACTGTTAGCTGATTATCAAAATGTGGGTAACTGACCATCTTGGATTTGCTTCACACTTGCTATAAATGATGTCATTGGACCAAACGGATACTGCGCAAAGTTTTGGCTTGTATCTTGTTTCATTTCTGAGATATGTAGGCTTTAAAAAGGAGTCAGTCTTTGTTGGAACCTCTGTTCTGTTCTGTTCAGTCTGTCAGTTCAGTTTGCTCTGGTTTGTTCAGTCCTGTTAAGTCTCGTTCTGCATTCTGCTCTGCTCAGCTCCACCGGCTTTTTTTGTTTTTTGCTTGCACTATCTCAAAATAAAGAGGTCCTTCAGCCTGGGTCAGCCTGCAGTCTCTGCATTTGGGTCCACCTGCTCCGCAATTCTTGACAGAAGGATCCAACCAGCCATGGACCCAGCAGAGACTAACCCATACCTGGGCACCTAGCCCGGCTCTGGGAGGCCCTCATAGTGTCAACAAGATTTCTGGTCTTCATGGCAGACAATGAAACCTCTCCTTTGGTTGCCTTGCCACCATGCCTGTCCGGTCCAGGGCTACTCTTCTGCTCATCAGCACAGCAAAGCCCCCAACAGTCCCCTCTGTCTGAGCTGCAACCATCCTGTCCCTGCATGTCTGAAGTCATAGAGTCCCTGGTCCTTGGGTTCCTGTTTAGCTGTTTCCTTTGGCTGCCAAGTTCACCTGATTCCAGCTTTACCAAGGAGGCCAATTCTCCACCTCCTGCATCCCTCTGGCCCCCAGGGTCAGCTATGCTCCTAGTGGCCTAGCTCCCTGTGTTTCCACTGCCCAGTGCACCAGCCAACAACCTTCCAGACCTCCTAGACCTTCTAGACCTCCAGTCTGCAGTCTCCACTGACCCACAACTAGACCTTCCAGATCTTCCAGACCTTCTAGATCTCCATTCAGCAGTCTCTGCTGACCCACAGCCAGAACCTCCAGACCTCTAGTCGGCAGTGTCTGCTGACCCACAGCCAAACCTTCCAGATCTTCTAGACCTCCAGTTGGCTGTCTTCACTCAGGAAAGCAAAAAAAGTCTTCTTGGCCAATTGTGATTTGTCTTGGCCGATGCACTGTCAATTTTGTCAATCCTCCTCCCCTTGTCTTCCAACAGCTGTCTGTCCTGTGTCCGATGGGGAGGTTTTAGGGACGTCTGGGGCTGTCCCTTGGGGGAGGAGGGTACTGTCATGGACTCATTGATTTTGGACTCTTTGCGTTTTTGTTCTTTTGGGTTTCTGTGTTCACTCTGTGTGTCTGTGTGTCCAGTTCTTATTTATGGTTATAGAGCCTGTTAAGATTTTCTGTCACAGTATAGCTCTGTGTCCCTTGGTTGCTATTCTCCTCTGTTCCACGAGAGACCTCAGCCTTTCTCCTTGTTATGTTAAGACTGGACTGTGTTGGAGAAGGCTGATTTAAGTTGTTTCTCTAAAACACTCTCTGGCATGATATTAAATTGCCTTTTTTAGTTAGTCTGTCTTTTTTTATTTTGGTCTGTGCTTACACAGCTTACTCAGACTTAGTTATTAAGAGTTTTGTGTTTTCTGGGTTTTGTGTTCCTGCACTCCTCCTCAGCCTGTTTTTGCCCCCACACCTGCCCTGTATGTAGCCTCGTCAGCCCTGTCCTGCTACCTGTGTTTCCCCTAGCCAATCGAATCCCTGTCTGTTGTCCTGTTTCGTCACCTCACTCCCCTCTCCTGAGTTTCTCCACCCATCTCCCGACCTGCACCTTCTCTCCTCGTTAGTTTTTAAGTCTTGGTTTTCTGTTCAGTCTTTGGATCCGCTGTTCAGACTGTCAGTTCAGTTTGTTCTGGTTTGTTCAGTCCTGTTAAATTTCATTCAGCATTCTGCTCTGCTCAGCTCTAACCAACTTTTTTTTTGTTTTTTTCTCAAAATAAAGAAGTTCTTCAGCCTGCAGTCTCTGCATTTGGGTCCATCTGCCCCGCAATTCTTGACTTTGAAGTACTTTCTTAGCAACTAGGTGCATGTCTGAAAGAAATCAAAATTTCTGATTTGTGAGGCAATAAAAATGGAAAAAATTATTGCACACCTATATTTCAAGCACATATTGCCCATGTATGACAAAGTCTACCATAAAAACAATCATACCACTGGAAAGAACACATTTTAATTAATAAATGCACAAAATATGAAGTTGATACCTTGAACCAAACTATATTAATTAAGGTATCGAACACGCTCTTCATGGTTTTGGGTGATTGTTTTTTGTGTTTAATCAAATTATTCTTTTTGATAATAATGATGCATATGCTGTAATCTCCTTGAACTTATTGTTCAGCCCATACAAGTGGCTAAATATTCTGATTGATGCCAGTAAATAGATTGGTAAGAGTCCAAAGCATTAAGTCAAATCTGCTGGAGCTCATCTGCCTCGTCTGTAAACATGTCTGTCTGTCTTTCTCTCTGTGTGACTCTCAGAGAAACATTCCCTCTCTTACATCTACACTGCCTTCTCCAAACCTGTTGAACTTCCGGGCATTCATGAGTTCACAGCTATGGGTCTGCTGGACAGCAAGATGATCGACTACTATGACAGTGATCTCCAGAAAAAAGTTCCCAAGCAGCCCTGGATGAGAGAGCGACTTCCTCCAGATTACTGGGAGAAAGGCACACAGTCCCGCTTGAGCAAGCAGCAGTGGTTCAAAGTCAACATCGACATCCTGAAGAAACGAATGAATCAGACCGACAATGGTAAGATTCATGAACTGTGTCAGACGCAGACTGGGACCACTTTTTGATGAATCAATAATTAACACTATGAAATTAACAACTGTAATACCTTTTGTAAAGATAAATGTTCCAGCAAAAATGAAGCTGTTTTTTCCCCTTAAGTCAGGAACAAGTGATAACCTCAAATTTGCTTAAATGAAACTGTTTTAATTGTGATTATTTGCTGCATTTTTCCATGCCCTCATTCTCTGTAATTTATTTCATTGTCACTCCCCTTTAGATGTCCATATTCTTCAGTGGATGCACGGTTGTGAGGGTGAGACGAGGCCTGATGGCAGTGTGACGTTTAGCCGCGGCGTTGACATGTACAACTACGATGGACGAGACTTCCTGTCCTTCGATGACACCAACGCAGTCTGGGTTGCCTCCACTGATATAGCAGTCCCAACCAAGAGAAAGTGGGATGGTGTCCAGGTCCTAAAAGAATACACCAAAGGGTACCTGGAGAACGAGTGTATAGATTGGTTGAACAAGTTCATGACATACGGACAAAAGCAGCTGCAAGCAGCCTGTATGTATGACAGAAAATAATTTCTGTATTTTTATATCCATTATTACTAGAGATTATAGACGTGGCTTTAGTAATAGAAGGATTACTATGCAGTTTGTTAAAATGTCAAATATGAAATCAGCTGGTCTTGATATTATTGGTATTCACACAAAATCTGGCTTTTTTTTGTTTTCCCTGACATTTAGTATTTGTCATGGAAAATTGTCAGGTCCAGATGTGGCAACATTTCCCATCAACAAACAGCACTTCACTAGGATTATTGTTCAATAGTATTTTATTGACTCTGACTCTTTTGAATCCACTGTGGTTCAGCTTTCAACAGTTGTAGTAAAAGTTAAAAATAAGTTAAAAATAACTAAAGAAACACTTCAGTTTTGGTTCCATTTTACAACCTGTTGCAACAACCTGAAAGTGAGATGAGCAGCAGAAGATATTAAATATTGATTAAATATGTACCTGACATACACTTTATTTTTCATGAACTACTTGTTTCAAATACTGGAAGGCCTGATTCTGAACTGTTAAGTTGATTAGCTTAAATAATTAATATGATTATAAATTAAAGTTTGAGCAGGAGATTTTGACAACTGAAGCTGATTTAACTGTCAATATGTCAAGTCACTAGTCGTAGCAGCAGTGTTTTTATGTTGCTAAGTTTAGTATCACCAGTATATTGTTGTGTTATACTTTTGTTATAATTAAAGATATCATTGTCACTATTTGTTGTAGTAGTTGTAGCAACAGATTCTATTAGTTCAGTTTATTATGAGGATGGTACAAACAGTATCACATGTGGTTTAGCATAATGCTATATAGCCTCCCTGCAAACATTAATTCACCTAACATTTTCTCTTTCCAGCTCCGCCAGATGTGTACGTGTTTGCTACGAACACCAAAACTGAGACAACCGTCATGTTGACCTGCCTGGCCACAGGTTTCTACCCAAAAGACATCATCCTGGAGATCAAAAGGAACAACCGCATTCTGACTAAAGAGGACGGGTTGTTGACCTCAGGCGTTCGACCAAATGAAGACGACACCTACCAGAGAAGAGACAGTGTGGAGATTTTAAGGAGTGACGTTGCTTCATACAGATGTGAAGTCACTCACAGAGCAACCAATGTATATGTGGAGAAGGTCTGGGGTAAGAAACTTTCTTGTTGCAATTTACAATTTGTAACAGTTCAACAAAGTTGATTGGGGCAAAAATGCAAATTGTTAGATGATCATACAGGTTATGACCAAGACAAACATAAGAAAATGAGATCCACATTGTATTATATAGTCTGCATCAATAGCTGCCCACTGTCAAGTTACTTCTTCACTGGAGGAGAGTATTATATTCAAAATGTGTTTAAATGTTTGTCTTTATTGAAGATGGGGTGGATTCATTCATTTTTAGCATCACAGTTAGTAGCTGCAAGAGAAAAACCACAACATTAACTGGCAAAAACCAACTTTTTGATTTCTGAAATTTTGGACTTTTTGTTAAGAATCCTTTTGGATCATGAGTGGAGCACTGCAGGGGCAGAGGGGGTGACCGCCCCAGGGCCAACGCTCAGTAGGGGCTCCACAGCGTGCTCTTAACTTTTTTTATTCATTCTCTATGGTAGTCCTTATCACTCTGGAAGTAATCCCTCACCAACCACATTTGGAAGTGGATTGCAATGGCAGAGAGGCGCTGCTTGTTCACTTCGTGGAAAGTGAAGATTGCAGAAGCAGCAAAGCAAAGTTTATGACTAACTTTGCTGAAAACTTTTGTCAAAATATGAGATATTCATGTCTTCTTGTGTTTGTGGTGAATGAAACTCGCAAGACGAAGTTTCAGCCATCTGAGGCTCATTAAGAGCTATTTGCGTTTGTGCATGGATGAGGCCAGACTATCCAACCTCACTTTGCTGTGTGTTGAGTGGGACATAAACATTGACAAAGTGGTTGGCAGGTTTGCCACCATGACGGAGAGGAGAATGAAGTTTTAAAAAGGGACTGTGTACAAAGTTTGTTAACCTCTTTGAGTTATTTTGTTCTATGGAGGATGGTGGGATACACAAATAGACTACAGGCTGAGCAGGGACAACAATTGGTGAGTGAAAGATTCATAATTAGTTTTTATTAACTTAAATTTTGGTTATGAAGAAATCAGAATGTTAGATTGTGTTGTTTAATTCCATGTTTACCGCATCTCAGCACCTGTCTGTGTCACTGCCTATGGTGTTGTAGACCAAATACTTTATATTGACTAGGCCTTGTGTAGCGTTGTAGACCGCTGTGTCTATTTTATGTTTATGTTATTCCAGTGTAAGAAAGACAGAGTACTGAAACAGTGCACCTGGCTTAATCGCTGTCCATCGGCGGTGGTGCTGAACCATTCGTCAAATTTAATGTTATTTTGTGTCATTAAATTGTATCTCAATTAAATTAAATTGTATCCTCTCACCATTATCACATTATCACTGATTATCACATCTACATTTTAGTACCATGCGTCAACACTGAGAGTCACATGAAACTAAATATTAATGATGTTAAAATTGAACTGAATGTGAAACTAATGTAAATGTTTTCTGTGTTTTAGATCATAAACTTCCTGACACTGCTGGAGGAGACATCATAGGCATTATTGCTGGAGTGACTGGGGGCCTTGTCGCCATCATGGGTGTGCTGCTGGTGTTCTTGTATAAAAAAGGGAAAATTGGTGGGTGCAATATATATAATCATTGTGTTTTCTCAACAACAAGGTACCAGTGGAGTGGGATGTATTTTTCCCCATATTTTATTTTATATCCTTTAAAAGAAAATATATGTAACATTTAATTCCTCAAAAAAAATTAGTTTTCCAGCAAAAAATTGAAAAGCTCTATTTACTTAACAGTTGTTTTCTATTTCTTTAAATTGATTAAAAGAGTAACAACAAACTCAAACTCTGCTAGCTCCCTCCATCCCAGCATATTTAAAAGATGTGCGCAGGACGACTGTAGGGGGCGTGGCCTCGTGGCTACATAGTTCGTGATGTGGGAGGTACGGGGACGTGGACGAGAGTGGATTAAGACTGACCACCGCTCAGTGTAGCATGAACAGATGTAGAGCTGGTAGTCAGAGATAACCGGCCATGAGCAGCTGCTGTCAGACTCTCTGTGTCTGCACTGAAAACACAGAGTCCGCCAGAGCTTTGACTGTCACTAGAACACACAATGCTGATATTTCATCTAAAAGTAAAATGCTCAGTTATACATATGAAGTTCATTTGTGCAACCCCTGAAGTCCCAAAAGATTGTTGTATTGATTTTGTTTAAGCATATTATGTGAAAAACCTCCATACAGTGCACACAAGTTGTTACCATATTGGAGTGATATAATGTATACATTTATATAGTTCTTTATCATGCAACTTGCTGTCATCACCTCGAAACTGAGAGAAAAGAAACTGATTTGTTTCAGATAATCACTTCTTTCAATTCAAAAATGGATATGCATGTTTCTAATTGAAATAAGTCCAGCTGTTTGTTTACAAAAGGTGTCCCAAGTCATGATGGTCTTCAATGAAGGGCTTTTCCAAATTTAGAATTGGTTATGTAGTTTTGGAGTAGTAATTAATTGAACTGTTCATTAATGTGTTAATGTTGTCTTTATTAACAGGAGGAGGTGGACCCAACAATCATCAAGGTAACTATTTTATTTCTTCTCTTTTACTTGAAGGTTACAGCTTTGGTAGGACTTACTTAGCTTTAGGATAAGGCCGATGTTGAATATATTCCTTATTGTCAACAAGTAAAACCAACAAAGGGATGAGTCTGTCTCAGTGTATTTGTAGGGGACTATTTTCAGTGGTGGATGAATCCACATTTGTATTTCTGGCAGCAGGACTGTGTGTGCAGGATTGAGCCAAAGTAGATGACAGTGTGTGTGTTCATGGTGTTGAAGGAACACTACAGTGGTGTGACTCATTGACCACGGAGCCAAAGAGTATAAATGGAAACAGTCCAGAAGGCACAGATAGGATATAAGCAGGTTCCCAAAAACATACCTCGATGTATTTTCTTTTCTTCACAGGGGTGAAAACACCTCTTGACAGCGGTGGCTGTAACTCTGGTGTCTTTACTGTCTGTGGTAAGTATCTTCTGTGGCAGCAAGAGTTAAAGTAAAGGTTTAAAGGAGTTACTCCCAAATTACATAAATACAAATTACAAAAAATTACATACTATCTTCATGGCAAGATGTTACTAGATGTAACTGAGAAAATATGTTATGTTAAAGTTAATACCAAAAATGTATCTTAGCCTCACAAGATATGTGGAAAAGCAGCATCAGTATGTGTATAGAAAGTAACACATCTGTTAATTCTTGCAGACAACATACCGTCTGAAGTCTGAGAGGAACCAACAAGAACCAACGAGAGAGAGAGAGAGAGAGAGAGAGAGAGAGAGAGAGAGAGAGAGAGAGAGAGAGAGAGAGAGAGAGAGAGAGAGAGAGAGAGAGAGAGAGAGAGAGAGAGAGAGAGAGAGAGAGAGTGTGTCCTTTAGACAGAAGAAGTTAGACAGAAAGTAGCATCTGAGTGGGATAAACCTTTAAAACAGGTCTAAAAATAGGTTGCTATGGTGACAGTTCACCCCTGTGGCAGGGATGAGACAAGTACCTGTGTAACATAACATAACACATATGTAACATACATATGTAAAATAAGATGGAATATAAAACCCACTTGATGATAAAAATACAAATAAGATAAAATAAATGAAGTGAAACTAAAAATACATAGAATGCATGACATAAGGTCAAAGATAAAACCCACTGATACATTAAATACATACTGAATAATAATAGCAATAAAGTTAAAATGTAGAATACATAGAATGTATAAAATAAAGAAAATTGTGACCTGTAAGAAATTATACAAATGTGACGTTTAACTTTTAAAAGGAATCTCTTTGAAATCTGAAAATATTTAAGTTTAGAGATCATTAATCACAGTTACACTTCTCAAATGTTAAATGCTACAGTAGATCTATGCAAGAGGATAAATGTTTTTACTTTAAGTAGTTGCTGTTGTGATGGACTGTCTTCTATTAATAATCAGTTGACAATCATCTGATAATGAGTCATTAAAGGTCAGAACTCACGATAGTTACCTATGATCATATGGCAGTGACTATGAAAGGTCACCATTTCTGATAATTACTCATTAAAGGCTATATGGCCATTTTCCCTTAATATTACAGTAAACAGATCCAGAAATAATTGCATCCCAGAAGTCCCATGTTGAATCATTGCCAATCAATTGCAACATTTTTAAGGTCACTGATTAATAAGCAGTTATGTTATAATTGTGGAAAGAACCAGAATTTTGTAAAGTGAGGAGGAGTCCAAAAAATCAGATAAAAATAGGCTCCACAGTAGGAGGAGTGGAATAGGGTATATAAGAGACTGCTTTTGAGTTTGTCATTCAGTGCCTGCTTCCATGGAATCAGTCTCGATTTACTGTATTCTGCTTAATAACACAGTAAATCTGTTTTCACTTTGAACTCTACCAGTGTGTTTCTTGTTGGACTGTTGATTTATTCTTCAACTTTTATGATATAGTGTTGTGGAGGACCTGAAGACATTATTGGCCCAGCTGCAGGATTTTCCACAACATTATCTGTCGATACCGTATTTCAAACAAAATCTTTGTCAGATTTGACTGCATATAAGTAAGGACTTTTTTATTTGTGTGGAACATTTAAAAAATATTCTTTACAAAAGGCTCACATCACAGTTAACATCATGTCTGATTTTATTGTCAAAATTATGATGTTAAACATAAATAAATTAGTGGAAGTCAATGGCTGCCTTAAAGGTGGGAAATAATGGTAAAAAATACATTAACAAATGGTAAGAACTAAGTATATAGTGTATGTGATTTGTATTAAACTGGCTACAACTGAAAACACACAGCTTTGATCAATTAAGTATATTCTGAAATTAAATAAAAGTGGTGTTAGCTTGAATTAAAAAGAAGCAATCAATGTATTTTGACCCCATCGAGTGATAAGCAGGGATCATTTAAAATAAATAGTATGAATTATCAATTATTGTAAACATACTTTTCATTTTCATTGAAAATTCTGATCTGATACTGTAAAACATGCTCCTGTCACTGAAATACAGGAGAAATTTGATCACTTTTTAAATCCAATATTAAATTAAGTGAAAGCAAATTCACTGCAAGTTTAAACAGATGATTTGTACCTGGTTGGTTTTCTAAATACAATTATTATTAATGAAATATTTGTCTGCTTTACTCACACTGTCACATTCATTGTCTGCTTTATGTAATATATTTTCTGTTTTTATAAATTTTCACCGTGTGTGTTTTTTCCTTTTTCGGGCTCTGATGTGAACGTATTGTAATCCAAATATTGAACCCATTTATTTTTTTTTTTTTAGAATTACTTGTGGTAAAAAGTGTAGTACTGATGATGACATCAAAGGTGCACAGTTATCACTTTCAGCAGCTGTTTTCTCTCTGCAGCCTGTTACCTGTTTAACAAACACATGTACATGAATAAAAACCTGCATTCTGTATTTCTACTGTATACTGTGTCCTGCTCAGAGACACAGGAACCATTTGTACTGGAAGAGAGCGTTTATGTTATTTATTAATTTTTTGCGTCTGTATTTATTGATATTCTGATTGTGGATTCATTATTAAATAACCCAGAATATGATTAGAGTCTTTTGAACACTGGAAATTATTTATGAGGCTAAATGTTTCAGGGAAAGTGGGAATTATGTAACTCATATCAAACCAGACACTCCACGAATTTTCAGCCTTACATGTGACTGAATGGAAATGATGACTAATTATGTAAACTATAAATGTGTTTAAACTGCGTTTCTTGCTGACAGACAGACTGCTCCCTCACTGCAATTTCATCCATAATAACAGCTAATGGGGGAAATAACAGATCATGAAAAGAAAAATCTTTCTAATAAATTAAGAAAGTTGTTTATGGTTCTTTTATTGATCAGAATTACAGTTAACACAGATGGTTAACTAGATGACGAATCAGAAGAAAAAAATATAAAACTTGGGAGTGATACACTTGAGTTTAATCTGTAAACTATCTCCACTTCGGTATGAAACTGCAGTGATGTATCAGATCAGTCCGATCAGCTGCGGCGTCAAATCAATAACTAATATCCAATAAGGGAGGGCGTGTCGACCGGTAAAAGACTTCCATGAAGGCTGCTCTCATCTATTCTCGCTCATAGCTCCTCAGAGCAGAAATAAGACCCCTCTTAGTTTATACATCCATGCCTTAGATGCGAGCGGAGACGGCGAGGAAGAGACACGAGGAGAGAACAGGCATTTAGCAAAATAAGACATCTTCGCTACGGAGCCGTCATTCTAAAGCATCAGCAATCAAATATGAAGTGCGGCACAGCTGCATCGTCTGTCCATTGTTTTGTTATAGTCCACCGCTGTATTTTATGATCTGTCAGATGAGCATTGCAGTGTTCATGACAACTTGTATATTTGCTTTTTAATTCAAATCACGTGTCATAATGTGACAAAGATGTACGGTTGTTATTTTTTTATTTAACACGCACACATTTTATGCGTCACGAGTGCCGAAAAACTCCCGCAAAGGATACACCTGTCTATCCTCGGAAAGACTTCTCTCTCCTCGAGATGCATTAAGGGAATTGAGACATCCGTAAACATGACGCGCTCAGATCGATTTCCGGGTCACGGGCAGTAGCACAGAGGAGAGAGGAGACGAATACGTCCAAAACAGGAAAATGAGAAGAGCCCTCGGACAAAACGGACTTTTAGTAAAGTAAATGGAGAGTACTTTGTGCTGAAGATGTATTTCATCGCAGTTTTCGTCCTTTTGGGGACGAGACTGACGGTAAACAGCGGTAAGGACGAGTTTTATATAGCACATTAATGTGACTCCGGTTAAAAGTGTGTCTGTAGTGTCTTTGTAACGATCAGTGTAGCATACCCCACCGAAAGATGGTCTGACACTTGAACTGGTGATTTTAGGTTTGATGACAATCCCAAAACCAACGTAAGAGCTGGGTACAAATCACAAAACAAACAACACCTTAACATAGCTTAACATTAGCTCGCATTAAGCTAAAGTTAACTCAATTAGTTAAACAATAAAAGCGACAAAATGATGTTCAACAGGGCTATCTTTTCTTCAGAGCTACAACATAAATTGGGTTATTTACAATCAGATTTCTGTTGATTATTTGAGTTTAACTCATTAATTCTGATGTTTTTTTCAGTTTTTGTAATGTACTCGTATTCTATAAGCCTACTACATCAAAAAAGACAAGGGGAAAATCGATCAACGACTTAGAAAATCGTTAATAACTTATGACCTGCTTGAGTAACATGTCAGGATCACTTCAATGTGGCCACGAGTTTATTTTTCTGTTTCAAATATTTAAAAGATAAAACAATGACATCATCATAACTATAGAATAATAGTAGTAATAAGATAATTATTTTAATTATAGATTAACCTGACGATTATTTTCGCGATATATAATTTTTAAGTGTTACATGAGAAAATGCCCATCCAATTTTCCAAAAGCTCAAGATTTCCTCAGATTGTTGGTTTTGTCCAACCAACAGTCCAAAACCTTAAAAAGAAGAATTTACTGATTCATATAAGAAAGAAAAAAGAGCAGATGACTACAGAAAGTTTGACATTTGTGCTTGAAAAGAAAAATGAAACTATTAGCTTCTAATTATCTTAAATTAAACTGTTTTCACTGTAATTATTTGCTTTGTTCCATGTCATGGCCTGGAATGAATGTTGCTGAAGAATCATGGAGTTCAATAAGTCATTACTTTTGAACTATTCGTGTTAGATGCTTGAAATTTTCAGTGATTATTCTACATTATTAGATATCTTAAACATGTGAAATAGTTGTCCCACAGTTGCATATTTGCCAAGTTATGGCTTGCTGAAAATTGTAATAAAAAATGTATTTTGTGCTTTGGAGCACTATATCTTCACACTGAACCACATCAGATCTTTTAAATTTTGATATATAATAATCATGTTATAGTACTGTCTTAGCAACTAGGTGCATGTCTGAAAGAAATCAAAATTTCTGATTTATGAGGCATTAAAAATGGAAAAAAATGATTTCACACCTATATTTCAAGCACATATTGCCCATGTATGACAAAGTCTACCATAAAAACAATCATACCACTGGAATGAACATGTTTTATTTAATAAATGCACAAAATATGAAGTTGATACCTTGAACCAAACTATATTAATTAAGGTATCAAACATGCTCTTCATGGTTTTGGGTGATTGTTTTTTCCCTGGTTGCCATCTGATGTTTTGTTTATGTGTCCATGTGCTTCCGTTCCTTGTGTCTCTGCCCCCCCCCTCCAACCACCTTATTCTGTTTATTAGCCAGATCATTGTCTGCTTTGTTTTCACCTGTTCCTTGTTGTGTTTAACCAATGATGTCCCCCCTGTTTGGTTCTCCTTGTGTATCTAAGCCCTTGTGTTTAATCAAATTATTCTTTTTGATAATAATGATGCATACGCTGTAATCTCCTTGAACTTATTGTTCAGCCCATACATGTGGCTAAATATTCTGATTGATGCCAGTAAATAGATTGGTAAGCATTAATTCAAATCTGCTGGAGCTCATCTGCCTCGTCTGTAAACATGTCTGTCTGTCTTTCTCTCTGTGTGACTCTCAGAGAAACATTCCCTCACTTACATCTACACTGCCTTCTCCAAACCTGTCGGACTTCCGGGCATCCACGAGTTCACTGCTATGGGTCTGCTGGACGGCAGGATGATTGACTACTATGACAGTGATCTCCAGAAAACAGTTCCCAAGCAGCCCTGGATGAAAGAGCGACTTCCTCCAGACTACTGGGAGAAAGGCACACAGTCCCGCCTGAGCAAGCAGCAGTGGTTCAAAATCAACATCGACATCCTGAAGAAACGAATGAATCAGACCAACAATGGTGAGATTCATGAACTATGTCAGACGCAGACTGGGATCACTTTTTGATGAATCAATAATTAACACTATGAAATTAACAACTGTAATACCTTTAGTAAAGATAAATGTTCCAGCAAAAATGAAGCTGCTTTTTTCCCTTAAGTCAGGAACAAGTGATAACTTCTAATTAGCTTCAATTAAACAATTTTTGTAATTATTTGCTTCATTTTTCCCTTTAGATGTCCATATTCTTCAGTGGATGGTCGGCTGTGAGGGTAAGACGAAGGCTGATGGCAATGTGACGTATAGCCGTGGCTTGTACATGTACAACTACGACGGAAGAGACTTCCTGTCCTTCGATGACACCAACGCAGTCTGGGTTGCCTCCACTGATATAGCAGTCCCAACCAAGAAAATGTGGGATGGTGTCCTGGTCCTAAAAGAATACACCAAAGACTACTTGGAGTTCGAGTGTATAGAATGGTTGAGTGTTTTCATGAGATACGGGCAAAAGCAGCTGCAAACAGCTCGTATGTATGACAGAAAATCATTTCTGTATTTTTATATCCATTATTACTAGAGATTATAGATGTGGCTTTAGTAATAGAAGGATTACTACGCAGGCTGTTAAAATATTTAACATTAAATCAACTGTTCTTGATATTATTGGTATTCACACAAAAACTGGCTTTTTTTTTGTCTTCCTGAATTTTAGTATTTGTGATGGAAAATTGTCAGGTCCAGATGTGGCAACATTTCCCATCAACAAACAGCACTTCACTAGGATTATGGTTCAATAGTATTTTATTAACTCTGAATCCTTTTGAATCCATTTAGGTTCAGCTTTCAACATTTGTAAGTAAAATGAAAAATAACTTCACGAAACAAAGGCAGAAACACTTCAGTTTCGGTTCCATTTTACAACCTGTTGCAACAACCTGAAAGTGAGATGAGCAGCAGAAGATATTAAATATTGATTAAATATGTATCTGACACATTTAAATAACTGCTATAACCCACTTGTAGACCTTATTTTTCACGAACTACTTGTTTCAAATACTGGAAGTCCTGATTCTGAACTATTAAATTGATTAGCTTAAATAATTAATATGATTATAAATTAAAGTTTGAGCGGGAGATTTTGACAACTGAAGCTGATTTAACTGTCAATATGTCAAGTTACTCAAGGCGTTAACATTCATTGGCTACAGCTGATAGAAGACGGACAGTGTCAGCTACAGTATATACTGTAAATGAGAAAACTGTTCCCCGTCTGCTCTGTACACCAGTCTTTGCAAATATAAAAAAAATTAGCCCTGGAGCTCAGCAAATCCGGTACTTTGCCAATCTGGAACCAAATACAAACGAGAACTGGCTATTGGAACCCAACCCTCGTAAACACCATATTCAATAACAAACATGATCTTCAAATCTCAGAAAATTTTTGGAAAAAGACCAGAAATAATGAAATGAAGTGTGTGTCATAGCAGCAGTGTTTTTATGTTATCATATCATATCATTGTCACTATTTGTTGTAGTAGTTGTAGCAGCAGATTCTATTAGTTCAGTTTAGTATGAGGATGGTACAAACAGTATCACATGTGGTTTAGCATAATACTATGTAGCCTCCCTGCAAACATGAACTCACCTAACATTTTCTCTTTTTTTCTCTTACCAGCAAAGCCAGATGTGTACGTGTTTGCTACAAACACCAAAATTAAGATAACCGTCAAGTTGACCTGCCTGGCCACAGGTTTCTACCCAAAAAACATCATCCTGGAGATCAAAAGGAATGGTCGGGTTCTGACTAAAGAGGACGGGTTGCTCTCTTCAGGCGTTCGACCAAATGAAGACGATACCTACCAGAGAAGAGAAAGTGTGGAGATTTTAAGGAGTGACATTGCTACATACAGATGTGAAGTCCGTCACAGAGCAACCAATGTATATGTGGAGAAGGTTTGGGGTAAGAAACTCTCTTATTTCAATTTACAATTTGTCACAGTGCAACAAAGTTGATTGGGGCAAAAATGCAAATGGTCAGATGATCAGACAGGTTATAACCAAGACAAACATAAGAAAATGAGATCCACGTTGTATTAAATCAGATGTAGTCTTTACTTAATCATTTATGCTTCATATTGGAGCAGACCTTCTTGTATTAGCTCAGGATGAGATGCAATAAGAATCTGAATCAAAAACTGCCTACTGTCAAGTTACTTCTTCACTGGAGGAGAGTATTATATTCAAAATGTGTTCAAATGTTTTTCTATTGAAGATGAGGTGGATTCATTTAAGCAATATTACACAAGAGGTGTTCTTCAGTGATGCCTACAGAACTTGGGGCGAGCGCCTCGTTCCTGATGGCATCACTGTCGTGCCAACAATGATGGTAAAACACACCCTTGAGTGTAATATTGTGATTATACAATGGTTACCAACAAAATAAAAGATATAGTCAAAAAGTATTCATATTGTGGGGAAATTCGCTCCAAAAATAAAAAACCTTTTGCTTGTGTTATGTCCATTTCCATGGAAAAACACAGGGTATGACTAATACCTGGAAAACAATCAGTTATGTCAGTAGACTTCTATGTAATGAAACCTAGTTTACTACTCCAGCACGTAGGCCGACCCTCAGTAACGACCTAGCAACAGAGACGATTTCTAGTCCCTGTTGAGTCAGCCAGCCAACTTGAGCTAATGCTTTCTAGAGACAGTGGGATTTCCCAAACTGAATACATACCACACAAAACTGCTTTCCTAGCTCAATCTTGTTGTAACTAAGATATCCGCTGAAATTTTTTTTTTTCCATGGACAGATTTAGCTACTACCTCCGCGAACTTCACATACATTTTTAAGCTAGTAGCGCTGTGTCACTGACTCACTGGCGCAGCTGATGGAGGATACCAGAGTGGGAGCTGAGATATACTGTCAACTGAAGGGAAAATTGTGTATGGGGGTGCCAGGTAACGATAAAGAGTGGAGAAGGGTTCCCCACAATCCCAAATCAGTTAATTTCAATCCAGTTTCACAATGCAGATGGCCGCCCACCTAGAGCCGGGGTCTGCTTGAGGTTTCTTCCCGTTAAAGGGGAGTTTTTCCTTACTGCTGTCGCCAAGTGCTTGCTCATGGGGGAATTGTTGGGTCTCTCTCTCTGTAAATCAAAGAGTATGGTCTTGACCTGCTCTATGTGAAAAGTGCCCTGAGATGACTTTTGTTGTGATTTGACGCTATATAAATAAATTTGAATTGAAATTGAATTGAAACATAAAAGAAAAACATCTCAAAACTCTGCTCTGGGTTTTACCGCAGATCCCCACAAAATAAAACAAACCAAAAACACTAGTAAAGCAACACAGTACATAAAATAAGCCCAGCAGAAATGTCAGATGGTTTGGTCCACCGTGTTTAACTATATATCTTCAAACGTTACAGTTAAAGCTGAAAATAACAACAGAAAAAAACAAGTTTGCCAAGTTCACATATAGCAATTCAAATCAACCACCAGTCTTCTACCCAGAAATGACTGTTGTTGTTAGTGTAATGTCACGGTCCATAGTTCTAATCAATGGTGGAATAATATTTTTAGTGATGAGGCATTTTTCATTTGAGCATGGCTAGGTGTGCTGTCATGTTGATTTGATCACGTTCTAAATGTCTAGTTGACCAATCAGATTGCTTGGTCCGATCTACATGTTGTATATTGTATATCATTTTTAGCATTACAGTTCGTAGCTACAAGGGAAAAACCACAACATTAAGGGGCAAGAACCAACTTTTTTGAATTTTGAAATTTTTGATAAGAATCCTTTTTGACCCTTGACATAGTCTCCAAATTTCATGTTGTTTTGTGTCATTAAATTGTATCTTATCACTTTTATCAAATTATCACTGATTATCACGTCTACATTTTAGTACCATGCATCAACACCGAGTCCAATGAAACTAAATATTAATGATGTTAAAACTGAACTGAATGTGAAACTAATGTAAATGTTTTCTATGTTTTAGATCATAAATATCCTGACCCTCC
This sequence comes from Thunnus maccoyii, assembly GCF_910596095.1. NCBI lineage: Eukaryota > Metazoa > Chordata > Actinopteri > Scombriformes > Scombridae > Thunnus > Thunnus maccoyii. The sequence goes on from NC_056547.1 coordinate 4,168,418, forward strand.
TGGAGGAGACATCGAAGGCACTATTGCTGGGGTGATTGTGGTTGTGCTCCTTGTCATCATCGTGGCTGCAGTGCTGGTGGTGTTGTATAGAAACAGGATGAATGGTAGGTGTAATATATAATCATTGTGTTTTCTCAGCAAGGTACCTGTAGAGTGAGATATATTTTCCCCATATTTTATTTTATATCCTATAGAAGAAAATACATAAAACATTTAATTCCTCAAAAAACTAGATCTATTAAGAAAATGAACTGATTCCTGCAAGTTTTCCTTTTTAAGTTTTACTAACACTTGTTTTCTATTTCTTTAAATTGAATTGATTTAAAGAGTAACTACACACTCAAACTCTGCTAGTTCCCTCCATCCCAGCATATATTTGTATAAAAGATTGTTTTTGCGCACAATATAACATCTCTTTGCCACAAAATAAAAATATCTTCTTTCTGGACATCAGGGGCTTTGTACATAAAAATGCTTGGGGTCAAAAAAACAAAAATTACAAATTGAGTCTTTAAAAGCTGGTCAGTTAAATCACAAGTTTGGCCAGTTAGTTAGTTTAAAGGATAAGGCTGGTGTTAAATATATTTCTTATTGTCAACAGTAATAACCAACCACAAGTAAAACCAACAAAGTGATGAGTCCATCTCTCAATATTTTTCAACAGAGCTCTGCGGCACAGAGGAATAAGATATATCACACAATACTTGTTAGTATAATAAATAAATCAAAAGCAGTTCAGAAAGCACAGACAGGATATAAGTAGGTTTCCAAACATGGTAACACATACTTCGATGCATTTTCTTTTCTTCACAGGATCCAAAGCATCTCTCAGCAGCAGCAGCGGTGGTTCTGGTGGTTCTAGCACTGATGTTTCTGGTAAGTATCTTCTGTTGACTGATTGAAAGCTGCACCATGCAGGTTCATACTTTGACAGCCTCAAGTGGCAGCAAGAGATAGCCAAATTACAAAAACCTAATGTTCTATCTTCATGTCTAGACATTTGTAGAGGTAACTGAGAAAATATGTTTTGTAATTTGGATAGATGAAAAGTTAATACCAACATTGCATTTTAGCCTCACAAGATATGTAGAAAAGCAGCATTAGTATGTGTATAGAAAGTAACACGTCTGTTAATTCTTGCAGACAACAGCTCAGCCAATGGATCAGCCAACGGCTCAGACAATGTCTCCGATGGTTCCAGTCAGCCTGAAGCCCAAGAGGAACCAACTCACCAGGAAACAAAAAATGCATTACCAGTGGGAAGGAAATATAAAGTAAAAAGGAGAGTTTGAAAAACCAGAAGAGACATTGAGTTGACAGATAAAACAAAAACAAGAACAAAGTGTTTAATTAAGCTCAGAGAACTTCTTTAAAAGGTTTTCAAAGTTAACTGATAGTTTAACAATGATACTACCACTGCCTACTGCTACTACTACTACTACTACTACTACTACTACTACTACTACTACTACTACTACTACTACTACTACTAATAATTAAAGCTGCAAGCAGCAACGATCGGGTCCTTGCACCTTTGTGCATGTCAGGCTGCACTGCAGTTGAAGGGTTTTATTGCGGTTATGTAGATGTGTTCAGGGTTTGACTCTTGTCGGAGTGCATGAAGGAGATAAATGTCATTTTCTGTGTCCACCATGTGGCGTTAGAGAACACACATTAATAATACAACATGTTGCTGTATATCATATGTGGACCACACCATGTAAAGTCCATGTAAATCAGATGATGTTTGTCATATAAGGCTGACTTCCTATTGTCAGTAGGTGGCGTTATGACTATGACTCAATATTGACATGTAGATGTGTTTAGGCTGGGACTCTTATCAAGCATGAGATATTTGGTGAGAGTTGAACGATGTAAATTCAAGTTACAACAACATCCTATTTCATGGTGAAACATCGAAGTTCACCGCGTTGCTACAGCAACGGCTTTCAATGAAAACTCAAGATTTTGATAAGTTTTCATCACAAAGGACTTAAGTCCACACTGACTAAATCTGAAGTCGGGTTAAATCTCTAGGAGGAGTTTGTTAAAATACAATGCCTGCAAATGGCAAAATCTGCAGAAATTGCAAAGTAAATTAAAATGGCCAACTTCCTGTTGGGTATGGCTCCAAGAGGCTTTTTTGTGCGCTTGTGTTTAAATAAACCTGTTTGTTAAACCTGGATGAAGTTATCTTGAAGAAGGAACGCAACATATGTGTGTTCCTGCATTGTTACTGCTGTTATTTTGTTCTATAGTGTGCTACATAATGTCGCCACAGTTTTCAAACTTTCATCACTGTTAAAGGACAGGTTCACAGTTTTTCAAGACTGTCTTAAAACAACAGTCAGGTGTCCATATGAACAGTGAAAGAGGTTTTCCTCTTGAAATGCTCTCTCATTATAAGTGATGGCGGCCAAAATCCATAGTGTGTCCACACAGTCATTTAGTGCAAAAATGTATTTAAACGTTGATGTGAAGCTTATATGAGGCTTCAGCAGTCTGAGTTAGTCATATCAAGTGGATATCTGCCACATTTACAGTCTTTTTGGCATCAAATTCCCTAACAAAAACAAAAAGAGGGACTGTAATGTTGAAAGATATCTACTTGATTTGACTCATTTGGACGGCTGAAGCTTCATATTAGCTTTAGATAAACTTTTAAATACATTTTTTCACAGAAGGAGGACAGTGGATCTTGTCCTCCATCACTTACATTGTAAGAGCATTATGAAGGGATCTTCTAATGGTCAGTATTAGCAGGAGGAATGATTACAGCAAAAAAAAAAAAACAACCCATGTGTCATCCCATCCTTAAAATAATTAGATATTACCAGTGAACCTGGTCAGATTTTAGTGTTCAAATGACAAAGTCTCATTTAAATGTCATGAAATGTTCTGGCTCTGTTGGTCTTTTAACAGAATCTTTTGAGTCTTTTCACTCAGAATATCTTAAACCAAATTTGGATTGATTTATTTTTAGTTGTACAAACTTTCATTTAGATTTGACTCCAGGATGTTGGGATCAGGGCTCTGTGGGGTCCAGACCATCTGTTGGACTCCTTGTTTTTCTTGTAGCTGAAGCTAGTTCTTTATGACTCAGGCTGGATGTTTGGTCTCATTGTCATGCTGCAGAATAAATTTGGGACAATCAGACGCCTCCCTGATCCTATTGCGTTATGGATAAGAACCTAAACATCTTAAGTGCCTAAAACTTTTGCACAGTACTCTTTATACAGTATGTCTGGCCATTTTGCATTAGGAATGTACTTGTACTTTTAATACTTTTAAGTACATTTTGCAATGAATGTGTGTTGCCTTGGAAATGTTTCAAAGTGTTAAACAAACACTCTCAGGTGTTTACTACATAGCTATCTGTATTAAGTGTTGAAATTTTATTTTTGTCACTACAACATCTGATACTTGAAATAACGGCTGTTTTTTCCAAAGATGAGGTGAAGTTAAAATCATGTTTGTGAAAATGTGATCTCAAACTGCTGTGAAGTGACTGTAAAGTCATTGTATACATAATAAAGTGCTAAAAATATCCTAGAAAACATTCTGGTAATCTGGTTTCTATGATGTTATGGATACAACGACACCGATTTCAATCATTTTACAATTGTGTCCTTTAAGGGGGAATATAAAAAAGGGGAATAAAGACTGGAGAGGTTTACAAAAGATGACAAAGTGACACACAGGAGCAGAAACACTGAGAACAAACAAAACTCAGCATCACTCACCTGCTGCTTTCCAGAGATCATAGTGAGGGGACACAGTGCATCATAAATCTTACAGCCTTAAGGGGGGCGCTGCTGCTGATCTGTAGAGCTGCATCAATGCCTCAAGTTTCTACAGGCTTCAAAGCACAACAACATCCTCCGTTTGATTTGATTTCAGGTGGCTTTTATTTGTTCCAGAGGCTGAAAACTAAGAGCTGACAGATCATTTGGAGTCAGAAGCTTTCCTGATTTTACTTATTTGTATTTTCTTTGAAGTGTCTTTCAACCTTTTTCAACTTTTAGATCCAAAGAACCCAAATAAAACCCCGCTGGATGAAGTCAGAATACACCAAGATCATTCTGTATCTACTAATCATCAGTCTGTATCTTACTGTATGTTTGACTACTGACTCTGTTTCATCCCAGTTCAAATAATGAGGCATTTAGTATGATTTTTATTTACATCAAAAACAATGAAAAGCCTGCGTGCACAGACAGAAAATCACCTCTGAATCAGCAAGAAGAGAAACATCAATAAAAGTGCTGCAAACAGCCATGTTTACATCATACATTATATTGGGGTAGAAGTTCAGATATCTCTAAAATATCAGCATGTTATCTGAAATACTTTATATTTTGTGTAATTTGGGGTGAAATGACCCTTTAAATATAGAGAAAGTTGGAGCAGCCCCGCTTTAAAAACACGATAAAAACATGAAAACTGTACAATCTACAGTAACATACTGATAACTGTCCTCTATACAAATGAAAAAATACGTCTTCATCTTGTGTGTGTGTATGTGTGTGTTCCTATGTGTGTGTGTGTGTTTGCACGCATGTTGTCCTCGCTGCTGTCCAACACGTGTTTAACAGTTCATTATCTTCTCTCATCCTCTCATCCTCTGGTCGGAGGACTGAAGGCTGCTGGTCTCATCTTCATCTCAGTGAACGAGATGGAGAAATCTTTTCCTTTCCAGGTGGTCCAGATCACACCCTGAAATAAATAGTACAAAACAATTCAGGTCAAACTAAAAGAGTGCAGTACTGTCTCTAAGCTCTATATTATATGATATTATATATATAATATATTGTCTATATAATATAATATAATATTGTATGTAAGTGTAAGAGTAATATACAAACTACTATAACAATATCATATATAAGTAATATGTAACTATGTCTGTATTAGTATGTTTATAATATAATAGAGCATAGTGCATCATTTAATAATATAGTGTTACATAATGTATTATAAGTAAATATATACAATATATAGTTAAGTATAATATAAAGTATAATAACATTTTAAGTATGTATTATTGTTGGGGTTTTGTCAGTATTTCTTTATTTTATGAGTCCGCAAGTTTCTTAACGATTTCTAAGTTTCCTGAAAAGAATGATGTAATTTACGACTAATCATGAAAGAAAAAAGAAGTTCGGTGCAAGAAAATCTCAAATTAAAACCAAGTACATATTAATGAATTATTTATGCATTATTGGAAACTTAAAACACATTCTTAGCTTTTCTATTTATTTGTTGTCTGTGCAATGCTGTTTTTGTTTTTAGGTTTATTTTTGTATTCTACACTTTTTCCTCCTTGATCCTCATAATTACGTCTGCCTTTTTATTTGATTATTCTCATCTCTCTGTAAAGCCGCATTTGTTGTTTTAAATGTCCTCTATAAATAAATGGACTAACTGATTCATTTTCAGACTGTATTGAACTGTATCCCTGCCTGAAGACAAATATCACATTTCTGCATGTTCAGATGCAGTGGACTGACTAAAAGACTCTTAATGTTACATTAACAGTAAATCTGAATTAATTGATTAATTGGAAGTGTACACATGGAACACTTTGCACATCAATAGTACCAAACCCTGTAGTTCTTTCCAAGAGACTTCATTGTAAATTCTGGATTGTTAAAATAAAGCTTTATAGTTCTAACAGTTCCTCCTTAAACATCAAAATGCAGCACTGCTGCCATCATGTGGTCAGAAGCAGAGACATGACTGCATTCTTCACTTGGTCTCAGCAGAGTTCACAACGCTCAAATCTTTGCTCTCACATCTAACTCTCTCACTGATGGTTATGTCGACATTTTTCACAGCAAAAACTTGTCTAGGAATATTTAGGAAGTCAGGAACTTTAGGGCAGCTATAATCAATATTCTTTATAACTCTAGAGTCTGAGCTGTCAGTGTGTAATATGTTGGTCGTGGCTCGTAGTGATGAACCTACAGAGAATTCTCAGTGACTCTGCAGCTCCCCTCAGATTTACGGAGCTTTATAGTGAGTTTCAGCTCATTGTTTAGCTGTCTGGCTGCAATTTTACTGTTTTGGTACACTCTCAATGCTCTCAAAGTGTCGTTTTGGGCCGCAGCTGTTTTCAGAGAAAAAGCTCTAAAAAGCCACTGTACACTACCTGCTAAGCACCAAATGGTGAACAGACACAGTTAGCTGTAGACTAGCTGCTGAACATAGTGGAGCATTTAGCAGCTAAAGAGCCAGATATGTCCCTCAGGAGTTGATAGAGAGCAAAATCAGACCTAAAAGAGAATGAATATTGGACTTACATTCATCACATGGACAGAAACACGACTCCAAATGAATGATAATGAGTGAGAGTGTTGGTGCAACAGTCAAAGTCAAACAAATCTGACCATTTTAATCAGTTATCACTCTAATTTTCTGTTATTCTCGCTTCTTCAGATGGAAACACAAAGCACTGAAGGAACTTTTAGATCTTAAATTAATTTGTGAGTTTAGTGTCTGGAGCTGTTCACGTCCTGTGACTATTTGGTCACAAATACCTTGATTGTTTGTCATCTTGAGTGGCTGAAAAAAGGGCATCATTTATGTTACTATGGTAGGAAAAACATCAAATGAGGTTTTAGAGTGAGGTTACCTGGTGTTTGACATCGATGCCATACAGGCCGTTGAGGTTTGCCTCGTGGCAGTTCTTGTACCACCAGCCGCCGCGGTATGACATGGCACAGCGGGTGATGAATGGCGCTGAGTCACGGTCCTTGGTGGAGAAGATTCGATTGTTGTGGTAACTGAGGGAGTCGCCTGAGTGGAGAGATGAAACAAAGGTGAGGAAATAAAAGATAAAACCTTTCTGCAGAGATTACAGGAACAAAGTATTCAGATACTTAAGTACAGTATGCTCTACTGTACTGTAGAGCATACTGTACTTAAGTACTGTATATGCTGCCACTTGGTGACATCATCAGAGACCATAATGTATGTTTCCATAGTTGTGCTGATGACACACAACTGTATACCTCCGCTGAACCAAATGATGCTGCAGCTATAATCTCCATTACTACCTGTCATCTGGCAATAAATAAATGGATGAGCAATAATCCCTTAAATCTAAATGAGGACAAAACTGAAGTCGGCCCCAAGACAAAAAGAGAAATGCTGTATAAAAATCTGGGGAAATTAACTTCCTGGATTAAATCTGAGGTTACAAGATTTTATCTTAGATTCAGATCTAAGCTTCAAGTCCCACATTAACAAGGTAACGAAAACATAACTTTTTCACCTTAGAAACATAGCTAAAGTACGACCATATACAAATCAAAAAGATGCTGAAAAACAGATTTGAACAGATTTTAGCTGCTCTACACTAGCTTCCTGTGACATTTAGAATTGACTTTAAGGTCCTCCTTCTCACATACAAAGCCCTTAGTGGGCAAGGACCAAGCTACATTGCTAAATCTCTTGTTGACTATCTGCCTTCAAGAACACTGTGATCATCTGCAGGCAGTTTATTGGAGGTTCCCATCAACTACTGAGGGAAAATTGGGGATGCAGCCTTTGTCAATTACATGCCAAAGCTATGGAACACATCACTTATCATGATAGATATAAGGGAAGCCAGTTTGCTAAATATCTTTAAAAGAAAGCTAAAAACTTGTCCTCACTTTAGCCTTAGACTATTTTCCATCTTATGTTGCATCAATGTTTTTTTTTTACTTTACTTTTACTCATTTTCATGTGAAGCACTTGTTGCATGTAATTTATTTTGTTGCAAAGCACTTTGAGCTGCATTTCTTGTATGAAAGGTGCTTTACAATTAACATTATTGTGTGATTGCTTCCAGCAATCTTAACATTACCTTAACATTATTACCTAAAATGTGGATTGATATGCTTGTTAAAGACATCTTTTCCTGTGCTACATAGCATGTGTGACTAGTCCAGTGGTTTAAGCTCATTTCTAAACACCTTTTAGATCCAAAGGTTGTGAGTTCGAGCCCTGCTTAGGGCAGAACTCAGTAGAGATGAAGGAGTCCAGGTGATGTCAATCTGCTTGCTGAGCTGAACTGCTTTTTTTTTTGTCAATTTAAAGCAATTGACAGATTAAATAGCAGAATGTGGCCTGGCATTGCTGTGTGACATGTTAGCTCATGTCGCACAGCATGTCTGTTTTACAAACATGAAGGTGTAGGTTCAATTCCACCCATTGCAGATTTTAATCTTGTTAGATTTTTCAATAGTGTTCAGCTTCCACTTATGCACTCTAAATTCGCTTTCAGCAATCACATGCAATTTCTACTAACTTAAAGTACAAATTATGTAGAAAAAACAGCCTCTGTGAGTGTTATATTATCATAACATAATATAATTAAAATAAATAATATTACATAACTGGATTATGAATACTGAGGCATTAATGTGTGTAGGTCTGCAACTTACAATGATTTTCATTATCAATTAATCTGTGGATTATTTTCTCAATTAACTTATTAGTTGTTTGATCGACAAAATGTCAGAAAATTGTTAAAAATATTGATCACTGCTTCCCAAAGCCCAAGATGCAACATAAAATATCTTGTTTTGTTCTGACCAACAGTCCACAACCCAAAGATATTCAGTTTTCTGTCATAAAAAACTAAAGAAACTAGAAAATATTCACATTTAAAAAGCTGGAATCAGAGAATTTGGACATTTAAAATAAAAAAAAGGACTCAAAATGGTTGGTCAGTCATCAAAATAGGTGCTGCTAAATTTTCTGTTGATCAACTGATTGATTAATTGACTAATCAATGCAGTTCTAAATGTGTAAGCAGCATTTTAACATTGAAACTAATCAAGGTGAAGTTAATTTTAACTTTTACTGTGTACTTCAGAGAAGTCTGTCTATAGCAATGCATCATATCTTATATTCACATGTTTTTAATTTTCAGTTAATTTGTTGGACATTTTACAGTAAGGGAGGTGCAATGTGGTTCAAATTAAAAGAAAAAATGAAAAAAATGTTATGTTTTTGTCTCTTAACAATTCTTTAATTGACAGAAAATACTTGTTTTGTATTAGTGTTAGCATATTAGTTTCTTTCTTAAAAACTCTTTAATTAGTGCGTCTCCCTTGTACTACCAAACTACATTTCAAAGAGACGTCCTGCGAATGAAGTAACACAGCAGCTACTTTTAGGAAATTATTAAAAAACAATGAAAAAAAATACATACAATGTATTACAATCTCTATTTTTTTAATCATTTGTACCACATTGAACCACAATTTCTGTAAAATATCCTAAAAATGAACTGTTTTAGTTGAAAATTAAGGGACCTGTAAAAGAAACATTAGAAATGTTTCACCTGAAACTGTTTTACTTCCACAGGCTCATTCAGGACATGTTATTAAAATGGCATTACTGGAGCTGAACACCCCATTTCCCATCAACACCTGTCACTTCCTGTCTTCTTCTTCTCACCTGCAGTGCCACTGTATCCGCCCACCGTTAGTCTGTAGTTCCTCTTGGCCACCTCGAAAGTTGAGTACTTGGCGAACACCGACTCATGTCCATCACGCAGGTCGACACGCAGACTCATCCTGGTCGTCGCTGTGAGGTTGTGTATACTGTCAAGACCTGAGATAAAGAAGAGATAAAGAAGTGTATTCTCAGACAAAACTTCCTGTTAGATTTATTGTAGAGTTGTTTGAAACCATGCAGATGCAGAAAACAGCATCTCCAAATTTCCACATTTCATTTCAACTCACTACTCACTCAACACAAATCCCAAACTTATTTCTTAGTCTCGCACCATGGATAGGGTGCTGAGAGGGTTCGGTGCCTTGCTCAGAGGCACTTTGATGGTTTTTCATAAAGGGACTCATTTACTTTTCCTTCCCAGAATCCTCCTTGTTGGCTTCAGTATTCATGAACATCTGGTCAGCAGCCCAGATAAGCTGTTTTTGTCACCAGTTCTTCTGCTGAACAGATTAAAGTTTGACTCTGTGACAAAGGAAGACTGTGTTGAAGATGAGGATTGTCTTCTATTTGAGCACCAAACATTTGTCCTACGACCTCTCTCTGCTTCCACATTAAACTGATGTTAATGCTGTTGGTTGTTTCAACTACAGCAGCGAATCAATGCTACTGACCATCAAAGTTGTTTTGCTGAGTGAAATTAAAAACTTTAGAAGACATTTTAAGACTAAAATATAAAGACATTTAAGACCTGTGTTTGGGGAAATAATGCAGGAAGTTTTAAGTAAACAGGTGGCACATGATGCTTTTCTGAGTTTTAGAAGCTGTTGAAGCTGAATTCAACTGATGAAAAAAGCCCATTCTGAAAGTACCTGTGCAGATTGAAAATGTGAAAAAGGTGAAAATAACAAGTAAAAAAAGTATGCCTTTACATTTCTCATTATAATGAGAATATATCTTGTTTTATCAAGAAAATGTTTTTGTTATAACAAGAAACTTTTTCTCATTTAAATGAGAAAATGTATTTCCTTATTAAGAAATACCTTTCTTTTTTTGTGACAAACACATTCAGCTTTATTTTTTCTTCTACAGAGACGCAGCGTGGATAATATCTTTCGCATTATGCTAACAACCCCATTTATATTGCTTAGTAAGAACAGGATTTGATTATGTGAAAGAAAGAAAGTAAGATTTGCTTCATTTATATGTTCACATGCATCCATTTCAGCAGCAGGAACACTGATGTTTTTCTGAGATGCAGATACAGTCTAACATTTAAAACAACTTTATAACCAGTTTTGATTCTCAGTATAACAAGAAAATATACTTATTTTGATGTGAATAAGCAAAAGCAAAAAAGTTTTCTCATTGTGGTCAAAATAGTGATCCATTTTTCAAAAGTGGTTCAATCTGTGCTAAATTTCCATGTAAACCTGGCTACTGGTGTAAGTATTCTCTTTGATAAAATGCATCTTTCTCACCCATCCAGAACTCTCCACTCAGATCTCCGAATCCTTTGACGTAATCCTTCCAACCTCTGAAAAAATCCACAGAGCCATCCTTCCTCCTCTGAAAGACCTGCAGACAGGAAACACACAAACACAGTCAGTTTTCTATCTCAATATAACTTGAGCTGTGTCCCAAATCCAGACTAAATCTAAGCAGTTCTCAAGTGTGTTTCAGTGTGCATGTGACAAGATAAAGTAACAAACTAAAGACTAAAGAGACTAAAAAACTAATTTTTCTGAATGTGCTGCATATTCATAGATTCTGGATTTTTAATCAGCAAAAAGGTAGAGATATCATTTTAAGGATTTTCAACAAGGCAATTGAACTTTTTAATGTAGAAAACCCATATTAGAGACAAATTATTATTCAAAGCAGAGTATTTTTGTTTTGTATTATATTTTAAAGGGACCAGTGTGTAGAATTTAGTGGCATCTACTGATGATGGTGCAGATTGCAGCCAACTGAATACCCTCTCGCCTTTCCCTCCCCTTCCAAGCGGGTAGGAGAACCTATGGTGGCCGTGAAACTCACACAAAATGTGAAAGGCCCTCTCTAGAACCAGTGTTTGATTTGTCCATTCTGGGCTACTGTAGAAACATGGTGGTACAACATGGCAGGCTCTGTGGAAGAGGACCCCCCACTCCCTATGTAGATATAAAGGGCTCATTCTAAGTCCCCCTCCACTCAAAAATGTTTTTTTTTCTTTTTGTTCCTTCAGTTGGATGTTTTTCTCTTCTCTTATGTATGTGCAGAGTTTGTTTTCACATTCATCTCCTGAAGGAGGAAATCTCAGTTTAACATGTGTACCTATGAGCATGATTTGTGACATCACAACTAGTCTGGAGCCAATGCTGGTCCAGTATGCAACTTACACAAGTATGAAACCTCCAGTTAACATACACTGAGAATGTACAGTGGGCTTCAGTGGACAGTGAAGCAGGAGACATCTTGTGTCCAGCAGGAAAACTTTTCAAATGAAATATACTTACATATTTATAGATTCTGAGTTTTTACATGAGGGAGAATGAGCAGATATCATTTGAAGGATTTTCAACAAGGTAATTGAAACATTTTTGTGGAAAACCAATATTAGACACACATTATTATTCCAAGAAGAGTATTTTTGTTATGTATTATATTTTAAAACATGTCAGGATCTTTAAGTATGTTGATTTATTGTAGACTAAGTGCAAGAAACTATAAAGATTAGTCTATAGTATTGTTGGATCTTCACCAGCCGGCCACATGTTTCAACACTCTAAGAGACAAAGGGAGTCCTCAAGAAACTCAATTTCCCCTGAGTCCCCAGAGGCTGCTTTTATATACATGCTGTCTGTTAAATGCTGCACATCGCAAAGGACTCCAACATCCATTATTCACCAAATTTAGAAACTCGAATCTGTTGAGTTATTGATAACTAACATTGTATATGCTTACAGTGTTCATCATAGTGTTGCTTTTGCTGCTAGTCATTCAGGTTGAACCTACTCTGTAGGAAGTGTAAGAATTTCAGTTCATTATTGGAATATCACATTTTCAATGCAATCTAGTGAAGCTGTTAGAATTGGCTGTTAATTCAAGTGTTCCCCTTTTCAATTAAGACACAGTGTGCCACAGAGCCTGTGAGGTAGAGCCACAGCGTGCCACCAGCCCTGTGAAACATAGAAGTTATCCTCTAGCTGTTACTGCCATGCATTCCAGCCTGAGTCAACTTTAAAAGACAATCCTCTGACTGTTACTGTCCTACATCTCAGTTAGTGCATGTTAAAATTTTGGGTAAGCAGACTTACTAATGTAAACCTGCATTAGCCTTTACTGGCCCTAATCTTGTATGCCCACTTGAGCCACTAGATGGTGCCATAGCTACCCCTCTTCCACAGGAAGCTACTCCCCATAGTGTAAGTTACCACATTGTTTGGTTAGGCTAGTGTACTGCCCCAGCTACACAACAAGGTGTCTGCCATGCAACACCATAGCCAACCACATTGTTTTGTTGTACTAGACAACTGCTTAATATCACCCTCCGCTACAGAGACAACAATGGAGATAATTATTTCTTCCCTATCACAGAGCCTAGAATTTGGCTACCCTGAATTCATCAGCAAGCTCAATTTAATGAACTGATAGTACCATTTGGATACACGACCCCCACCATTGGCTATCATAATTCACCTCTAAGAGCCAGTCACATACAGAGACGAGCTGGCACCAACTTTAATCCCACTGTGGATTTTGATTTTCAGGACTTGATTGACCAACCCAAGAATTTATCGCTGGGCCAACCAGCATAAGGCAAGACATGCTGCACATTATGCTATGTGCCAGTAACATAAATACTTTGATTAAAGGAGTAACCATATTCAGGAACTGTACCCGCCTGTCCATGAACAGGAAGGGACTGACTCTGCCCCCCCAGAACTCTGCAACCCCTGGGATTGGCTAGGATGCATCTTCCCGGTGGGCAGACCGAAACTTTAAAGTGTCTTATCTGAGACTCTATGTTGTTTTTTAGGCTGTTTTCTTTGGGCTGCTGCTTGCTTTTATCTTTATCTTCTTGCTCTCTGCCATGCTGGTGGAAAGCTTGCATTTTGCTAGTCTGAAGATGTGACTCAGAGTAACAGGAGCTGAAACCTCAGAATGTAGAGTCATGAGTTGAGGATCAAGCCTGATAGAGCATGAGAGCATAAACCAGGAGCTCTCTTCCAATGGAAACTTTTCTGGTCCGGACCAGCCGATTCACTCATCATTACAAGATCAAGACTCCAGCCTCTCACCCCAGCACATTGGACTCCATTCTCCACAAGAAGCCACCCCAAGGAGCAAGCAAGTATTTCTACAAAACCTTCATCAACTTGCTTGAACCCTGGTGCTTTCATGATTTGTAATTTCAACTGGCAATTCCGAACTAAGCTGTTGTACCACTGATTTGACTTGCTGCTTCTTAGGTAACAGTCATCTCATCTGTTTATCAGGTCTCTCATACCAACTGCACAATGGATGACACTACATCATGCATTTGAATTATTCACCAGTCATAGCCTTGTGTACCAGTTTTCCTTTTCCTCTTGTGTCTTGTTTGTAAAATGTTGTAGTGTTTAGTACTTGTAGCTGTAGTATTAGTAATAAATGTGTATGTATCTAAAGTGGACTTTGTGTTTTCTTGTGCTTGCATCCGAGTCACTTAACCTTAAATGACCTATACCCTTGCAAAATCATAATTAAAATTAATAACAATCATAATTCTAATTGACCTCTCTTGTGTGGCCAACAAGGAGTACTATTTCCCTATAATTATACCTACTCTAATATGAGTTATGTCACTGGACGAATAATTTCATGTTGGAGTTGTACACAATAATACTTCATAATTGCCCCATAAAATCATAAAGATATTTGAGAGCACAAATTCCTACAAATACTTCCAGGGCAAGAATGCACCAGGCTTAGAGGAAAGCTCCATCCTTCATCCGTGCATATGCACTCACATTGAACTTATGACGCATCAAGGTAACCCCTCACTGCATGAGATAAGGAAGATAACACAGATAATAAGCTTGGAAAACTGTTGTCACTTCCAAAGCAGGAGGGGAAACAACTGAGCCTGCCAGCTCAAACACTGAAGCGTCATACAGGTCTACTACCTCAAAAGATCACCCTCACAACTGTCCAAAGGGGGGTGACAAAGGCTGTATAGGGACACTGAGCATAACTGCCATGTCTACCAACTGCGTTGAGACAGGCATTCACACACTAGAAGCTTTAGAAGTCCATATGCAGAGATTCTGGTCCAGAAGCATAACCAGCCAATGGACAGATCAGATGATGACCACAGCATCTCTGACCACAGTTCAGAACATGATCACTGTCCATCGGACAATGACAGTGCCTCTGAGTGCCTCTCTGCCTCTGGCTACCTGGAGCATTACAGCCCCGAATGACAAGTTAAGAAAAACTTAAGGCACAGGAGCTTTAGTGCTCACTCCTCACAATCATAGACAACGACACAGTCCACCCCTGCACTGACAGTAAGACAGATACCAGTGCATTACTTTTCCTGCAATTACATAGGCAAATTTGGGTTTGTTAACAACAGCAGCAACTTCAGGAATTCTGAACTCAGCAATAGCCAGGCATCCTGCTATTAGTTGAGAAAAGCCGAAATTCTGATTCAACCCAGACATCACTGTTCAACTTTGCAAGTACACTTGGATCAACTCTTTGGCAGTATTTTATCAGTAATTTCACTTTTGCAAAACACTAGCTTAGGGCATACCAATATGACCTTGCAGAACTAGTCACACACATGTCCTTACCCAACACAAGTTTAGGAAAATAATATATGGCCAATCAAAGCCATGATACGGCCATTAGGACACCCCTCTGCAGCAACACCTGCCTGAAGGACAAAATTATAAATTCTGCCAAGATCAGACTGAGCACAACATTAAGTAGTCAGTGTTGTCATCAGATCCAATGAGTGAACCAACCAACCAACACTTTTGGACACTCCAGAAATGGCTTTATCATCATGCATCTCACTTTAAGAAATTTACACCTCTAACTTTCCTGTTCTCACTAACCCCAATGAATAATCTGCCCTGTTATTATTAATTCTTATTAATAATTTCTATTGGTTTTAATAATTAATATTATATTTGATAATCAATAATTATTGCTGATAGCCAAACCTGTAACCAAGGCCCAACAAGTATATTCTATAGTATGGAACTGAGACACATTTAACTGAAGGGAAGTCAATCAAACTGATGATGTAACTGATGATGTCACTGTACCGTCCAGCCTCCTCCGTCTGTCTCCATGTCGCAGTAAACCTTCATCGGCGTCCCGAGCTTCCCCTGTGGGAAAATCTCCACCACGCCTGATATCCTGATGCCGTTCATCAGCTCCTGGGAGCAGTCACTTGGGAAGGGGAACTGCATGGTGCCTAAGGAAGAGGAGGGAGTAGGAAGGCAAGAGGAGCATGAAATATATAGTATGGCGGGACTTCTACTAGTTATTAAAGGATAAGTCTGTTTTTCTATATTTTTTTTATTGTCAACTAATCTCATGTTTGGAGCCAAACCAACAATGAATTGATCTTCTAATTAGTTCTGTGTGTGTATCCAAAGCCTGATATATCTTGTTCCTCTGTGCTGTAGACCTCCCTTGTTGTCCAAAAACTATTAAAAACACATCAATGAGCTACACTGCTGCACTGGGTGACATGTTCCTTTATTATGAAGAGTTTGGTCACGTTAGTTTGTTTAGAAATGGCTCTAAGACTTAACAGTGATCACATTCTCAGTCTCTGGAGAGTAGTTCTGTGTAAGAGAGTGGTTCTCTTGACTTTATATTATTCTAAGTTCTTTGAGAGTTTTATAATGTAGTACAAAGTCAACAGGTTGTGATATGTAGCACAACAAGCTAGTGAGGCTGTAAACAGAACTGTGTTCCTACACATGCTCAGTGGTGTCTACCTTACACTGAACTTCTCTCCAGACACTGAGAACATAATTGCTGTTATTAGTCTTTGGAGCCATTTCTAACCAAACTAACATGCCCAAACTCTTTATAATGGAAGAAACACCCAGTCACCCAGTGCAGCAGTAACTAATCCTTTGTCTTAACGAGAACAACATTGTGATATAAGAAGCTGTTGTACCAGTGGTGAAGTCAGTGGAGATGGTGGAGCCTTCTCCTCCCTCTGCCTGTAGCTGAACGGTGTACTTGGATCCAGGATCAAGCCTGGTCAGGTTGTACTCTGTTACTGTGGCATCCACAATCACTTCCTACAAAGGAAAAACCATGAGATTTTTCATGGAAGTAGTTCAAACTGGTGGTCAAAAACTTGTCACACCAGCTTGTTTAAACCTTCTGTACAGATTCATTTTTGCTGACTTTCGGTGCATACATTTGTCTTTCTTTAGCACATTTTAAACTGTCCTCACCCCACATGTACAGTATCCTTTTTCAGCACAAAATCAACTATAAGTCTAACTCATCATTTGGTCAATTTATCACAGTATAAAATTTCAAGAACCCAAATTACAAGACAGATGACACATGCGCCCATAAAAATATACTAATCTTTAGTGATAATCATTGAAAATATTATTGATGTGCAGTTCGAGGTTGTAAAAAATAGCTTCAGTATTTATACACACAAATACAACAGAAAAATGTAGGATATAAAATTATAGTAGTCTATTTAAATGTAAAGCAATTTTATCCCAACTCGTTTATTTGCGTCTTTTTCATTGAAAGTAAATGTATGCCTCCAAGTTACTGAGTATATGTATAATTCAGTTTTTAAAATTTCCTTCAATAATGTCATTCGGTCTACAGACGTAAATGAGATACAGTGTGAAGGACATCAGCACTTTCAACTGGTTTTCTCAGCTTATGTCTACAAAAAAGCACAAAAAATATTCTCACTTTCATTTCTTGACTTTCAGTCTGATAGGTCAGCCTGTAGCTCCCCACAGGCTTTGAGGGTGGTTTCCATGACAACAGGGCAGTGCGAGGGGTCACCTGGCTTGCTTGGAGGTCACGTAGTTTCCCAGAGCCTGGACAGGTAGGAGGTGGAGTAATTACAGTTACTTTCAACATACAGTAAGTATGAAAGTTTCTGCTTTATGATGGATTGTTCATCACTTTACTGTTGAGTCATTTTAAAGAGGACATATTCTGCATATTTCAGATGTATATTTATATCCTGGAGTTCTACTGTAATATTTTTTGCATGATTAACAGTTAAAAACTCCTTATTTATCTTATACTGGCCCTTTATGCAGCCCCTCAGTTCAGCTTCTGTATGAAACAAACCATTTAACTCCTATCTTTTTAAGACCCCCCTCCTGATGAGCCCACTTTGTTCTGATTGGTCAGCTTCAGGAGGGTTCCTCCAGCTCCAGAGGCTATGTAAACAAACTGTAGTAGCAGGATTTCACTTCTTTTTCTCCTTCTTTACTCCAAATGTCAACCTCTCAAATCTATCCGTACATACTGAAGCTGAAATCAAATGAATATGAAATATGAGTGGACAAAACATGGAAAAACCTTAGCAACCGAGGCTAAGGAACAGATGGCCATTTATGGGCATGTGTGAATGATCTGATGTCATCACAAGGAGGAAGTAGAGGTAACTTTACAAGCGAAGCGTTCAGAGCAGGCTGAAGCCCTGGCTTATGACTTGCAGGGAACATTTCTACATACGTTCACCTTGTGTTTTGTAACTTTGACCATGTTTAACATTCGACATCAGAACGGGATATAAATAACAGAAAATGACAAAAAGCATATGTCCTCTATGCATCATTTGAGTCAGTGATATATTTTCATTCATAATGTCATTCTAGACAAACTGTCCTCATATCTTTGTAAACTTATTTCACATCTTCCAGTCATAATCCTAAAAAACAAGACATATCTGCTGTCAGTCCCTGATGTACAAACAGAGAGGGCTCTGTAGAGGAAAGCTTGTATGTTTTCTGCTGCAGACACTTTGTACTCAGACTGAATTCAAGGCAATTGTAAACTCTATTGAAAAAGAGTTTGCTAACCTCACTGGGTTTAAATAAAGGTTAAATAAATAAATAACTCTTTAAGGCCATGTTTAAGGCTTCGGGTTTGTATGTGTTTGTGTGTGCTTACCGCTGGTGGTGGTGAAGCTGGTGGTGGCTGCTGGGCTCTGCAGGCTGCCCAGCTCGCTGGTTATGGTGACGGTGTAGGTGGTGGATTCTTCCAAACCACTCAGCTGCTGCTCTGCTGCGTTTCCAGACACTGTGATCCTCAAAGCTGCATCTGAACAAATGAAACTCTGATTCATTAGTTTACATTTCACTCAGTTTACGACCAGTCTTATTATTTTTTTTCCTATTTATCTTATTTTGTCCAGTTTTAAGTTTTGAAGATACTGAATTGATCATACATGATTTAATTTCCTCACAATTAGATTACTATGATGGCCCCTATACCTCTCTCTAGCATAAATCAGAAATCAAGTCACAGGCTTTGAATTGTTGAAAATGCAGCAGCCAGTCTTCTAACACAGAAGAGACTATATTACTCCTCTTTTAATGTCCTTCTACTGACTGCCAGTTGGTTTTAGAGTTGATAAAAAAAGAAAGTCACTTCTTAAAACTCACTATTATTGTCAGGCTTTCTTATAGTCTTTATTTATTGACTTATTTATATTTGTTTTTAATGAAATATATGATGGGAATGTGGGTTTATTTGGTATTTTATTCTGTTCTTTGCTTCTTTTATGTCTGTCTTCTAAAGCACTTTGTAATTGCTGGTTTTCATGAGTGCTATAAATCAACTTTATCTTATATTATTTCTATACATTGCCAAGAATGACATGTTTCTTGCCCCATTACCATTGGATTTTGTTTTAGTCTCATTTTAAGATTTCAGCAAGTAGAAACAGGGTTCTCTGTGCATCTTCCCACAAAATGCAGCTGAATACAGTGCTTCTCAGTTCGAGGACAGCAGACTTCCAGAGAACAACAGGGAGCACACCCATAAATTCACTGCTTTTGTCTGTTTTCACAATTAAAGGCTATGAATTTATGGGTGTGCTCCACACCCTTTTGTTTTCTGGATTTCAGCAAGTACTTTTGATGAGTGCAATGTGATTATTAATGAAAGAAATGGTGAATAATTTGAAATAAATGAGAATTATCCTTTAAGTTTTGATTCAGTTGCAGAGAAGTTACATGTTTGTTTTTTAATAAGCTACAGAACTGTAGTAACAGATGCAAAACAAGACAACTGCACTGTCACTTACCTTTCCCCGAGCCATAAACAATGGCATATTTATCAATGGCAGCCAATGCTGGACGCCATAACAACAAGGCCTTGGTGTCTGTGATGTTTACGGCCTGTAGGTTTGTAGCAGGGTCAGGGACTGAAAGAGTGAGAGTTAAAAAAGAAAGAAAAGAGGAAAAGAAAATCTATAATATATTTAATTTGTACAAAAAATGGTCAAAACAGGGCACAAAAGTGACAAAAACTATAAATAATCTACTAAATGTACGTGGAAAAATGTGCAGAAGAGGCCAAAAACATCAATAAAGTAAACACAGAGAGGATTTCACACTGTGTTTGGTTTGTCAACAGTTACACCATCAGCAGTGGGAATCATCTGAAAAGGAAAAAGTATTTTGAAACAATACAGAGTGCTGGAACAAATCCAGGATGAGACTCCTCTGAGAAAACTTTAATCTATCCACAGATTGTTTCCAGATACAGCACCTGCTACAGACATTACGAAAGATGTGACTTTTAAATTACATGAAGAAAAAATGCACAAGGAAACATATAGGTTTAGATTGCTGATATATTTAAAAACTTTCTTCATCTGTCTTGAAGTTAGTGAAATATAAAAAAGAAAACAGGAAACTGGTTCTGGATAAAATCATGCAGGGACATTATGAAAGTCAAAGGTCAAAGGTCAAAGCAGCTCAGTTTGTAATTTTTAGCATAAAAAACACAGAATGTCTGAAGTTTTTAAGACAAACTCGTCTTGTCTTTGACACAATAAACCAAAGTGAAGAGGGAAACCTGTGTGCTGCAGTGCTTACGTGTCATGACAGAGTCTTTGACGGGGTCGCTCTCATCCAGTCCAAGGATGGAGATGACGTTGACCTCGTAAGAGGAGCCAGGAGAGAGCTGTGATAGGCCGAGAGAGGAATTGCTGGAGTCCACGGACACAGACACCGGCTCACCTGCACAGAGAAGATCGAGAATGAGTCATATATTAGTTCATTTATGTTTTCTATCCCTTTTCAGACATGGAATGTGTAACATTGCTGGCTTCATCTACCTGTTAAAGTGATGGCTTTTTTTCCTTATCAACAATTTTCATTTATTAAATATACTATTTCAAGACACCTCTTCATCATGGAATAGAAGGAAACAGACTATTCATCTCTGCCTAGTCTGTTAGGTTGATACATGATTCGTCATGTTTTACTGCTTATTTGAGGGTCATGTAAATCCAGGAAGCACCTGTACATTAGTAATACATGAATGAAATTTCTCACCTTCCTTAGTGTGGGTGTAGGTGACCTTGAAAGCACTGACAGGTCTCTTGGGTTTGGTCCAGGACACCGTCAGAGAGTTCTCTGTCACTTTACTGAAGATTATGTTGGATGGAGGCTCTGGGCCTGGATGGTGAGAAGAGTTCAATGAGGGAGGTGATTGAAAGGAAGGAAGGAAGGAAGGAAGGAATGAAGTGAAAAAGAGAGGACATTCACAAAATAGGAATTAAAAAGATGTAGAAAGGAAGAACAATGTGAAAAAAAATGGAAGAAGTGAAGTAGGAAGAAAGTAAAATAATGTGGACACATAATGCAGCAAGTTTCATGAGGAGATATAAATAGAAAAAGAAAAAGGTTTATATTAAATAAATAAAAAAAAATAGTGAAAACACAATAAATCTTAAGGTTTCGTGTACAGGAAACAGTGTACACAATTATTGTTTATTCATCCACACATTTGCAATTAGTGCTCCAATGAGTTTTTGTGTATATATGTACAGTGCAAACATATATACAGTATACAGATCATATACAACATAAGGTGTCACAATTAAATGCAGACGATGGATCCTGAACAGCAGCGAAGGAGAGAATGAAGAAATGATTAGTTAGCTGGTCACTTGAACCTGAAAAAAGAAGCGTGGCAGAAATGACGGAAGTTAACACAAAGAGAGAAAAGTCATTAAAGTAGAAAGAAAACAAAATACAGCTAAATATTATTTCAATTCAGTCTTAAGAGCTTAAAAATGAAGAAAAGTTCATTTAGAGTCAGATTTTTGACCTCAATTATCTCAGTATATTATACAAAATTTGCTACCATTCAACCAAAAAACTGACTATCCTTTTAAAGACAATGGGTCCTTAAAAGTTAATGCATTACTATCTACTGTAGCAATTATAGGATTAAAATTCATACATTTTGAATTTTTAAAGGTGAAGACAGACCAAATGTGTAGAGACCAACCGTGGTCTTACCCTGCTTTGGGTGAGGGGTGAAGGGGTGTCAGTGAAGCTGGTTGTTAGCTTACCCTGAATGAGAGAAGACCAGAGCAGCAGTGAATGAATGATGTAATGTTAAGTTATGTTGTTTTTTGTGTGTGGACTCTTTCTTGATGTCAATTCACCCACCAAGACCATCTGTCTTTGTGCAACCCTGGAATCACTGGGAAACAAATTTGTGGCTTTTAGTTGCATCTGACTGAACGTTAGCATTGGACGTTTACTTTAGAAGTGTCTGATATGAATGAAATTCAAGACTGAACTGGGGCGAGGTTGATGGAATTGAAAGTGAAGTTGTTGGAAGCAGAGTTTTTGAATAAACAAGGATGTTAGATCTGCTTTTGATTCCTGCTGTCTTGTTTCTTACAGTGTAGACACAACATTGGCTACCTATTCATATAAAATCTGCTCAACATTCAGATTTAAAGGCTGTAGGCTTGATGCATGATAGCAGACAAAGAAAGTACTACAATTGAAATTTTAGGTATTTTTATGCAATGATCACTGTGAAACAACACATATTTAGGCTTTTGAGCATTTCTGCTCCAAGTTAGCTATGCTAAACTGAACAAATTGTTAGCTGGCGAGCTAATCAGCTGGTTAAAGGCCACTGATGCTAATGTCAACATGCAGCTACAAGCCACCAAGAACTAAATGAATTTGCCAGCAAATTTGTTAGCTAACAATCTGACATGATCTAAGTGACCAGTTATTCCATGTTCAAACATTCCCTTCCTGTTCAGCCCTGTATCCTAGAAATATTGATTATATACTGTTAAATTACCACAGCAAATATATTTTGAAGGAAACATAATGCCTTTCGAATTATGTTTTCTGTCAACATAATGAGAAAATGTTAATTAATGTATCTGGTAAATTGAAAAAATATTGAAACTGAATGTATCAGTAAAACGTTCACCAGCAATATATTTTTGAATTTTTTCCCTGCCAAAATAGCCAATCTGGGAATGCAATATCTGCTGGAAGTGACTACAGCATTATTAAACTTTTTCATGGTTATATTTAGACTTTGGGGGCACTTGGTTAAGGTTAGAGAAAGATCATGGTCTTGGTTTGATACAAAAAAAGCCACCATTTTTCACTAACTTCAAAAGGTTGTTGTCTAAACCTAAAAACACACAGGACTCAGGACGTGAAGCTCAGACTCCGGTGTTTACATCCTGTGTTTTGTACATCCACCCTCCACCCAACCTATACCAACAGAGAAAACAATTTAGTGGTATATAATATATAAAGTTCTAGGAGACAGGGTTGCCTTAATCCACAGTTGCACAAAAATTGGTCACATCTATTGCCTTTTTTTGAGATGCCAATTTTTTAAATCTAGAATTGCAAGCACAGCCACTTGTACCCAGAAATGTGGACATTCAATATGGCTATTACAAAGTGTGCCTTTATGACAGCACAAACTATGACGTTGCATAATCATTGACAAGCCAAGAAATTTAAACTTCATCTTGTCATTCATATCAGTTCACATTTGTGAGGTTCGACATCAAATACTTGAGTGTGACTTCATGGTTGAGAGAGTGTTGATTATTATATGGTAGTTTTTCAAATATTCATGAATGCTGAGGAGTGATTGCACAAGTCCAGTATTAACACAAAACACAGCAGCTTAGAAGGCTTTTTCAACATGAGATGTGCTGAAAACAAACAACAAAACAGGTTATATGTCACTGAACCAATGATTAAATGAGAAACATACAGGAAGATGAAACTGAAACTGTAAATTGCAAGCTTACAGTTTTCAAGAGCGCCACAGCACTTGAGCTCTTGAAATGAAAATGGAAGAAGCATTGAGTAAGTAAGCAAACATCTCCATTCATATTAGAAACATGTGATAATTAGTTAACAACTGAATTTGTTTTTAAATCAGCAAAACATGAAAGACATATGCGTGGCCAATTTATTTATTCTGAATAGATTAAGGTGCAAAATCAAGAAGAAAGGAACGAATTTTCTGACTTCACAACATTGACAGTGATGTTGTAGCATTGTTCAGTAGTAATTCATGTTGTTCTACTGTCACAATGACTTGTACCTGTACTGATGACAAGCTTGTGCAGTCTGGACAGAAGGCCAGGACCCTTTCCAAGTAAGGTCACAGTGTACTCGGTCTGCGGAGACAGATCCTCAAACTGGAAGGAGCGAGCTGAACCGGGAAGAACTTTTTTGAAGGTTTCGTCACTTTCTGTTGCAGGTTTGACTCCTTTGATGTTTTGGATGGTTGGTACCTGTGTGCTGACACTTTCAGATACTCTGTTTTCCTCTTCAGTGTTTCTGTTATCAGCTTCTGTTTCTTTTGTTGGTTTATTTGTCCTTTCCTTGTCTTCCTTGCCATCTTCTTTCTCAGAGTCTTCTTGTTCCTGCTTTTTCCTGCTTTCCTTCTCCTTTGGCTCTTCATCTTTTCCAGCTTCTTTCTTGGTCACAACAAAGTTTTTATACTTCCCCTCAGGTGCATCCCATATGACTGTAAATCTGTCTGAGGTCTGGTCCGTCACCCTCACATGGTTCAGAGGTTCCCTTGTGACTCCAGATGAAGAAACATCTGATCCCGTTGGAGATTTGGAATTACTGCCTGTTGTTTGGTCAGTTTTACTGTCAAACTCCAGTTTTGCAGTATGATTTGTTTTTGGATCCTCTCCCCTTTGGCTCCCACCGATATTTCTCATCTTGGTTGTTATTCTTCTAGTTGGTGGTTGTCTCTTTGGAAGTGTGACTGGTCTTGAGGCTCTTGAATCAGAGGAAGTTTGTTTGATTATTGGTCTTCCTTGAATTGTAGTGCCAGTAGTTTTGGCTGCATTGACTCGCTCTTTATGAATACCAGAGTCAGAGTTAGATTCTGGGGTCTGAGTTTCTTCTTCCCCAGATTGGCTGGTTTGAATCAGATCATTGTCCCCCTTTTCTAACTGGTTGGTCTGTGGTCTGACGGTAGTGTCATGGCCACCCATGTGGATTTCCCCTGCAGTGTCTTGATCTCCAAATTGTCTAATTTGGACTTCTTGGGTAGGGTTGTTGTAACCCTGCTGTCCAGATTGGTTATCTGGGAATTCAGTGGTATTCTTCTTTTCTGATTGGATAGCTTGACTTCCAACTGCAATGCTGCTGCTTCCATTTGGCTTTCTTTTGGGGAAATGCTTACTCATTGGACTTCTATGTGGAGGTTGAGGTGGTCTCAGGTTTGTACGGGTTCTGTTTCGGAAAGGCCCAACATACAGATTAGGGCGACGTGAGAAACTAACTTTGGAGGTTGGGTGATCAGAAGAAGGGACTCCATTAGTTCTAGTCTGACTGAGCTTGGTGGGCAAGCTTGCCCTAACTCTGCCTTCAGTGTCCTCTACTCCTGTCCCTGTACCTTCAGCTGGATAGGATTTTTCTTTGGGACTGGAAGGATGTGATGAAGAGGCTGGTGATTCAGTGGAAGAAATTGGCTCAGTGTTGATCTCCTTTGCAGGATTTATAGGTCGAAAAGGACGGGCCCGGACTCTCGTGTTTGGGCGAGTTTGGTTCTGAAAAGGTCCCACGTTTGAAAGGGGGCGATGCAGGTATCCCCCTTTTGGAGGAAGACGACGAACTGGGAGTCTTCCTCCTTCTGTTGGTGTTTTTTTCTGATTTTGTTCAGCTCCAGAGGATATAATGGTAGTTGCTTTATCTTTGTCTGCACTCGTATCACTCACTGGTGCATTTACCTCAACTGCAGATGATTCTTCTGAAGCAGATGAAGACGGCGACAATGATAACTCACTTGTGGGGGTATGTGTCGTCTCTGTCTCTCTAGTAGGGATGAGGTTTAAAGGTGAAGAAGAATGGTAAGGAACTTTTAAATTTGGACGGGTTCGATTCTGAGAGGGTCCCATGTTTGGTTGTGGGCGACGCATGAATCCACCTTTTGGAGGTGTGCGACGGAAAATAGGTATGCTTCCTACTCTGAAAGGTACTTTTGGATCTTCTGGTGATACAGCATCAGTGGTACTTTTGGTACTTTTGTCAGTAGCAACATCTGCTTCATTGCTTTCAACTGGATCTGATATTTCTGAATTGGAAGAGGATGATGATGAAGGTGATGGTGATGATGTTGAAGATGAAGTGAGTGATGTTGATTCTACAGATGAAGAGGATGATTGTGAGGTTGATGGATGTGATGATGATTTTGAGACTGATGAATGTGGTGATGATGATGATTGTGAGGGTGATGAGGCTGATGGAGATGAAGAGAATGATGACAGTGGCTTCAGTCCTCCTAAAATCTGCTTCCTCACTGTTGCTGCATCATCAGAAAGGTCTGCAGGTTTGGACAGGTGAACAGAAAATGTTGTGATATTCAAACTGTCAAAAGTGTCTGTGAGGAGTTTATGTAAAGGATCTGGTGAATAATTGAGCTCAGTCTCTGTGGACAACGGCTTCAAATCAAAATTATTTTTCAGTGGCGTATCATCTGTTTCAGAGGAGCCCTGATGTGAGTCTGACGTAGTTTTTCCTTCCAGCACTGTTCCATCCCCTCTACACCCGCTGCCTCTGTCTGTCTTATGGGGTAATCTGATGTGTGTCACTTTAATTTTATTCATACACTTCTTCTCGTGGCTTTGACCAGCCCCAGTTGCCCCTAAAGACCCTGGATCAGCGTTGCTTCCCTGGACTGCTGTGCCAACATCTGGTGGATTTTTTGAGCCAACAGGAACAGTTAGATCTTCCGTGTTGGTTCCTGAATCAGTCCAAGACATTATAGGTGGATTTTTGTCTTCCCTCCTCTCAGTACTCGATGCCTCTACACTTGGGTCTCTCATAGTCAAAGCTGTCTCCTCCTGTGTCCTGTCTCCTACAGTGGGAGTACCTGGTTTAGGTTTTTTGGCTGCAAACGGCGCCTTCTTCTCCCATAATGGGGTCTTTGTGCTAGGGCCAACTTTTCTACCTCCAGGCACAACTCTGGTTGCGTTGAAACGTGAAAAGTTCGGGGCATTTGGCTTCCTGGAAAATACAGGCCTTTCAGCGAGTTTGAGCTTGGCGCCATCTTTTCTGCTCACCAGAGGTTTAGTTTTGGCAATCACAGTGGCTGAGGGGTCTTTGTTATGACCAGGGACACCTCTGACTTTCACAGAGTCAGCCTCGCTCCCATCCTCCTTCCTCCCCTGTTGGTCAAAGACTTGCCTCTCAGGGTTCAACTCTTTGTCTCTGTCGCCAAGTTCTTGTCCTGGTGCTGGTGTGACCTGTGTGGTCACAGCTGCCATGGTAACCTTCGGTAATGTATTCCCTAAAGATGTGAAGGGAGTGATCACTGTTAAGCTTATTGTACGCTGCTGTTTTTTAAAAATCCAGAACGTATCAGATCTAATAAAAGGAAGAAAAGCAGTTTTAATATTCATTATGATCATTATTATGTAAGAACAAACAAACAGCGAAGGGCACCGGTATCCATGTAAAACCTGCAAGGAGAAAATTGAAATATAATTAATGTTGAACTTGGACAGAGGAATTCAACACGCTTGGTATCTGTGTCACTGTTGAGAAGGAAATATCATGGCAGAGATCAGGAAAACATAATATTTTCTTCTGAAACTCATAATTTTCTTTGCTCCCGGAGAGTTGAGGCTGCACCTCGCTTCATTAACTTTCTCCACGCTCTAATGCATTTTATATGATGCGTTCTATTGAATAATGAGGTGTCACATAAAGTTTCACTTGCTCTCACTTACCAGGAGCAAAACTGTTCTCACCTGAATACAGTTTGGACGAGACAGTTAACTGAAGCAACGTTGGAGCAAGATTTTTTCCCCTTTTGTTCCTTTGTGGTTAAACTGCAATTTTTATCCCTTTTTATATTTCTTTTAATCTATCTCCATGTCTCTTTGTTCTATATCTTACTTTTGCCTTTACAGTATTGCAGTAAAAACTTCAATTTCACTGTCCTTCAATGAAGATGAAGGATGGGGTTACCTCTTAAAAACTTTCATAACCCACTGGATTATCTTAAAAATGAAACCCCATGAAAAGACCAAGACGAACAATGTGTTGGTCCATGTCTCAATACTTTCCAACAACCCTGTCTGTGGCTCTCAACACAAAGTCCATTGGTTCCTACTGAAGAAATTTTTACTCACAAATATATAGTTAATTTTTTAAAGAGGCTCAGTAATTACCTCAAACACTCTAGTACAGGAGGAAATTGTGCATTTGTTGGGGACTATTTTTAGCGGTGGATTAATCCATATTTGGTGCTCTAGTGAGTATGTCTGGCAGCAGGACGGTTTGTGTGCAATTAAATCAAAATAAACTACAGGGTGTGTGTTCATGGTAATGAAGGAACCTGTCACCCAGTGCAGTGGTGTGGCTCATTGATGTGTTTTTAATAGTTTTTGGACAACAATGGAGGTCTACGGCACAGAGGAATAAAATATATCACATAATACTCGTTAGTAGATCAGTTCATTGCTAGTTTGGCTCTTTTCATAGGATTTGTTGCCAATAAGGAAAATATAAAATGTTGCCAGATTTATCCTTTAAAATGTTTTCATTGGTTTTCTCCAGACAGCTGTGATTCATTATATCATATTTTCACCCTTAGGAGCATTTATACCAATTAATTTACATAAATTTGGTAGCAAATGCAAAACCTACTTGAATTAAACATTTGAATTCTACTGTATGTACTGCTAGATCTGTTTGTTTCCTCTCCTTGCACCATCCTCCCTCTCATAATAAATGTATGAAAAATATCCAACAAACTATCTCACGTAATTGAAACTTTCCTGTAAGCTGTAGTCAATGTGACATTACTGAAAATTTGGTTTCAACCCTTAAGCATTTCACTATAACTTTTAAAATTCAAGTAAATAAGCAACAATTAAAGTTTAAGTTTGGAAAAAACATCCTTAGTCACTCTTGATTCAGGGTTTAGTACTCAAAAATTCAATTATTCTGCTCTTTTAGGGCTGTGTGGTTGTGGATTGATCAGATTTGACTGACAGTACTGGCAACGGGAACAAAGGACCCCACTACTGTCATCGAATTTTTTTAAAACTAAAATATTGCTAAACTTGGATCAGTGCAGAGAAATATCTGACATCACCATTTTCCAGCTGCCTGCCGCCTCAAACTTGTGAGAGAGTCAAAGGTGAAATCACAAAATAACCAAACTCTTCTAACGTATTAAGAAACTGAGAAAATAGGTTTTCAGGGCCTTTGACTGAGCTAAAATAAAATGTAATCAACCCCCAGCAGTTGACTTTGGTTTAACTCACCAGGAATTGTCTGAGTGGTTGCTGGTTCACTCTGACTCGAGCCTTTTTCTGCCACAAGTATGATGTCATACAAATGCCCTGCCTCCAGCTGCTGGATGTGGGCGGAGTCTCTGCCAGGTGGAAAGGTCATTTCTTGACTCCTCCCTGCTCCGTCATTGGGCGACACGGTCATACGGTACCTGTCAATCTCACCCTGTGACTGTTCCCATTGGACCACCGCAGACGTGGAGGTCGTCTTGACAATTTGGAGTTTTGTGGGACCAGAGATGACTGAAGAAGAAGAAGAAGGAGAAGAAGCAGAAGAAGATGTGAGTACTAACATTTCATTTGTTGAGAATATTTCCTGCTTGATGTCAGCCAACCCAATTTAGGAACCTCATGTTGCAGCCAGTTTGTATCACTCAGTAGATGCTAGACTGACCTGATTTTACAGATTTACCTCAGGTGTTCCTAAGTGTACATATTCCGAACTTTGTGATAATTAGGGATGTCCCACGCTAATCCTAAGGAAATGTATCAGGGCTGATTAAGACTTATTTTAATTAGAGCTGCACTGATGAATCAATTAGTTAATTGCCAAAAAAATAATCAGCAACTATTTTGATAATCAGTTAATTATTTATTTTTTGAGCAAAAATTCCACAAATTTTTTGGTTCCAGCTTCTCAAGAGTGAGGATTTGCTGCGCCTGTGCAATTAAACTGTTTAAAAACATCATCAAATTAAGAACATAATTCAGTTTTTACAGTCTCTATTCTACCAGATAACATGTACCTGCACTATGGGAGTGACTCCTAGGGGAAAAAGAGGGTGCACTCACACTTTTTCAACCTTTAATTTACCCTGCAGACTTGGCTCAGCACACCTCCACCTCTTCACTTTCCTAAACTCACAGTTACTCTCATGCAGCCACAGCTTCTCGGCAGCTGCCGCAGATTACATCGTTCACAGGAAGGGCAGTGAGAGGGAAATGTTTAAACTCTCTCTGCCAGTTTGGAGATTTGAGCTGCTCTTGTCTGCCAATATATTGGTCAGACTCATACACTTAAGAATGCATTTTTATGGGCACATTTTACATTTGTAAGCTTTTCTGTCAATAATAATGATTTCAGTTTCTGCTGTAGTTGATGAATATGGCTTTTTTCAACACTTTTTGTTGTTGTTTTTAACAACTGACATTGGAAAACAATTCTCTACACGAGAAAATATATGATTATAAATTAATTTTCTCTAAATCTAAACACATTATTACTTCTCTCATCCAAGTTGCATGGGTAGGAGCTGTTACCTGCTTCCAGCAGAGTAATATTAATCTATGCACTAGCAGATGGACAAATGTTATCACATTGCACTCTGAACTAGTTTTCACCACGTTAGGATCTGAAACACCAAAAGATGCTGTTATACTTTGTCAATACCTTAGACAAAGTTTGAAAACTATGACAGCTCCAGAACATGTGTGTCACAAGGCCACAACACTCACATGAGGGATCAGTATTTGGGAATATTCATGTAGATTAGACCATTAGAGCCTATGTACCACTTAGGCCTTTGTGTGGTTCTGTAAGGCTTTTTAATGCCAGAATTTTGTTTTGAAGCTGCACCTAATATCCTTCATTTTGACAATATTTAAGATTTTTAGTTTTTCACCTGAAATGCAGAACTGTGTCTTAAAACAGTAAATTAGGGTGTTATGAGACATGAAACTTGGCACTGAATCCCAGACTGATAAAAGTTAAGCAGTTAAACCCACAGCAGAAGTTAAACCCACCACACCTCTTCAGTACTGCAGCTGTGAAACTCTGAGATATACAGTATTATTAAACAATTCAATGAAATAACATTTTTAAAGAAGACAATTGACCACAAGCAGTAAAGGTAAAACAAAGTATTAGAAATCCAATATCAGTATAACTTTTCTTTCTAACATTCATTCAGCTTCAAAAATATTCTACTGTTCAAATCTTTCTTCAAATTGCCCAAAGAGAGAAATGTAAAGTAAATAAATGTAAACAGCTCACGGGTTGTGAATTCGGTCGAGCTCTTGGCTCCCCTCCTGCCGTTGATCTCTCCGGTGATGCTGACGGTGTACTCCTGACCGGCTGCCAGGCCTGTCTGGGTGAAGGTTGTCAGGCTGCCCTCCACCTGCACGGTTATCTGCTGGTCACTCTCCTTCTGTTTGAATAACACAGAAAAGAAATTACAGTCAGTACAGAAACCTACATGAACTTATAACCATGGTGGGAATTTAATGAATCTTCTGCCCCCCAAATCAAAAAACAAATGAATGAAAAACTGAGCTTTACCTTCTAAATTCTGTTTCTGTTCAGGGATTTTTAAACAACTTTTTTTTTTTTTTTCACAGGAACAAAACCTTTAAATATACCGGATAAAGAATTAGGTATATTTTTAACCCTAAATGGTACCTGCAGGCTTAAGAGCATCCAAAAAAGCTTGTACATCTTTTTATGTGCTGCAACTCAATCTTTAAAATGACACAATATCCAACAATAAATATTCACTTATGTAGATCAATTATATTTGTGAATGTACCTTTAATCTATAGTGTTAAAATAACTGGACTGTGAGCAGACAAACATTTATCAAATGAAGCTTAAGCTTTAAAATCATTCACAGAAGTTAAACCTTAAAAGCAAATAAATTATACTTGCATGTATGTTTTTATGATTTAATTGCAATGTGCTCCCCGCAGTGTCACACCTGATTCAGAAACTCTTTAAATTATCCAGATCAGATGGTAAAACTGAGGATATTTCAATGCTATTTGATGACCAGTAGAGGGAGTTTTCCCTCTCACATGAGAGATCTTAATTCACCATTCACCATTTTGTCAACATTTATGGATCTCAGTGGAGATCCCAGTAACAACAACAAAAACAACAAAAACAACAACAACAACAATAACAACAATATGTAATCATCATCAGGATGCATGAGGATCCTTGTCAGACTGAATGGAAACACTGCAGTCTGCAGGGCACCCACATGTGGGTGGGTGAAGTTGTATTGTTTTTTTTCTGGAGTTTCCAAAATCAAACTTCACTGAAGTAGAACAGAAACAATCCCAAGGGAGATGTTACCGAATGTCCAGAAACTGCAGTTTTATTACATTAAATTATTTATTTAATGTGCTTCAATCAAAAAGTTAGTTTACCTCTATGATTGAAAGTTGTCATTATTTATTCAGTGACTGCTATGCTCTGCCCAGAAGGGACCGTGAAACCAATATAAATTCGGTTTTCAGTTTGAAATGATTTCACCTGCATATTTTTCTGTTCCAAAATAATTGTGTCTTGCAGTTTCAATAAACAGGCTCCTCGAGTCAAATGCAAGCGAGAAAAAATAGAAAAATAGAAAGGAAAATGCTAAAGGAGTATCAATAAGTAAAAAGTAAGTTATTCCACTTGGAATTTTAAAGGTTTTGATATTCAAAGTCTACTTCAAAGTACACACTCTTCTACAGGACATCAGCAGTTATATGGAGCATTTCAGGGGTTATATGGTAGAAAAAAACCAGAGTGCGCACAGATTAATAAACTGTGTGAATGGATTACTGAACTGAGTTTAGGGGAAATGATGAAAAAAGGCAATGAGAATGTAATACTTTATCTGTGGAGAACCCTTTTAAGGTTTGGTTAGGTTTAGAAACAAACACAACTTGGTCGGTATTACGAAACAACATGGACTATCAGAAGGAAATGGGAGGTAAACAGTTTACTTCCATGTAAAAGTCAGATGTTTTCATGACCCATCCATCCACCCTGACCTCCTCCCTCTGCATAATACCAGGAGACTCTCAATGGACAACTATGACCTGCAAGGAAAGGATCCCATTATAGACGGAGACAGTCAAAGGTGTACTTTCGGTAGCCTTCTAGCTTTTCTAGTTGTACTGAAATATGAGGTAAACAGTGAAGAAGAGCAAAACACATCTGTCACCCCTGTTTAGTTAGGATAAATTGTGATTGGAAGAATGCAAAACACTCACAAAAACAATGAGAAACAAACTAAAGACTTAAAGCATCAAACTATGACATATTCATAATGAATATCAACGCAAACATGAAGTTTATCAGATTTTAAAACTACATTTAAGGATCTGATCAGAATGTTTAGAGAAATATCAGATATTAAAAAGAATGCAGCTCAATGCCAATGTAAGTACTGACACAAAATATGCAACTTTTAACAATAAATTCCTACTATGTGTCAGTTCTGATATTTTTAATTGAAAACTCATAAATCAACATCTGACAACACACCGATAAGCTAACACAGTGTTCTGACGCTAGTAGATTAGCTCGCTGGCAGAAATGCTAGCTCAGCTACCCTTATTGGTCACATGATCCTCTCCTTGCAGGTCATAGTTGTCCGTTGAGAGTCTCCCTCTGTCTAATGAGGCCTCCTGACTTGCTTCTTTGTTCCCGTCGTAATTCCTACAGCCACTAGAGGGCTTTGTCACTTTGGCATTAGGTTTGTTTCCATCCACCCTTTTATACACTTTTTCAGTTTGTGGATAAAAAAAAAAAGTTGAAATGCTGGAAATTCAAAAAAAGTTGGAATATCACAAAAAAAGTTTTTACATTTAGATGAGGAGGAAAACCTGATGTATCAGTAAAAGCAATATGCAAAGAAAATTGCAAAAGTGCAATGGAAAGAGATTAAGCGAATAAACATCTCTTCAAAAACCTTTTGTGTGACGTCAGAGATGCTGTTTTTCCACAGTCTATACTTGACACCGATTAGAAAGGATGAGATGTGCTCACAGCTGAAGGGAAAAACAGTCTGAACTTAGAAGTAATCTTATCATCACAGATGCTGTTGTGACTCTGTTTTCTCATTTCCATAACTTCAGTCAGGATGATTTCACGCTGCTGTTGCTTTGAGGTTTTTAAATCCTAAAAAAGTTCTTGTTATTCACTCTCTGCATTGTAAATCCTTAAAACTTCTCCTGAATTAAAGGCTGCAGCTTACTCAACAATTACTCAGCAGGGAGTGCAGGACTGACATTTTTTTTTGACTTCTTAATGAATGGATACCATGTTGTAGGACCACAGCTGGTTGCCATGCTGGTAACTATGTTGGTTGCCTGGCGATGGAACTCCAGAGGTCATCCTGGATCAGTGTCTGTGTGTCAAAACGCTTTTTATTCATTTCAATATGAATGAGGGTGACATCATTAAAACGGAGACTCAATAAATTCACGATAGGCTTTAAAACAAGTCGAGGCTGTGTGGCGTCTCTATGGTGCGTTCAGGGAAAATGAATTTTGGTTGTTTCTGAACACGAGGAGGATGTGACTCTCAATCTGGATGTTTATGGTCGCTTTCCTGCAAGAAAATAAATCTCTAAAGAAGGTTCTGTTTGTTTCCATTGTCACAGGAGTTTTGTAAAAGTAGGATCACCACATTTAGAGTTTGTAAATGCAAGTACATACAGTTTACTACATTCAAATGTTCAAATGGCAGATGTGGAAATGAAATAATATTCCATTACATGTCCTGCATTCATAATTTTACTGAAATATAACTATGTATCAAACTTCAAGTATCAGAAGTAAAAGTGCTCATTAGGCAGCATGCAGAGTAATAATGATGTTGTTAGTCAAACTACCTTATATACAGTACTCTCTGGTCTGTTAAGCAACTTAAATAAATGTAGTGTAGTTAAAAGAGCAGTGTTTATTTCGTAGCGGAGTATAAATATAAAGTATAGCATCACATGGAAATACTTATAAGTACCTTAAAACTGTATTTAAAGTGGCTATAATTAATATTTTTTAGAGACACTGTATGAGTTCGTAGTGATGACCCTGCAGAGAATTTTCAGCAACTCTGCAGCTCTTGGCTTTACAGAGCTTTATAGTGAGTTTCAGCTAATTTTTTAGCTTGTTTAGCTGAGCCAGAGTCAGATATTTCCCTCAGGAGTTGGTAGAGAGCAAAAACAGAGCTAAAAGAGAGTGAGTATTGGACTTATATTCACCAGGTGGACAGAAACACAATTCCAAATGAATGGTTATATTGCTCCGTAATTGCTGGATGTGGACATAAACAACTGTTTCCAAACTAAAGTATTAGAGAAAATAAGATTTTGACCTGATGATTGTGCTACATAAAATGTCAGGTGATCAAAGTTTCTGCAGTTCATCCTCTGGGGAACATGAATGTTTGAAACAAATTTCACAGCAATCCATCCAATGTTGAGATATTTCAATAAAGAACTAAAAAGTCAATCCCATGTTGGAGCTAAAGGAAAAGTCAGAGGATCACCAAAGTCAGTAGCATTCATCCTCTGGGCACCTTGAAAACCAAATTTCAGGGCAATACATCAACTAGTTGTTGAGATTTTTCACTCTGAACCAAAGTGGTGGACCGACCATCTGACCAACATTGCCATCCATCAAGCTGTGCTGCTAACAGGACTAAAAACAGTTAAACACGTCTCCTTCAGTTTTCAGTCTTCTCCTTTGCTGAAAACATCAGTGTGTGAATCAGTCGTCTGGGCTAAAGTTTAATAAATAAACTTTTGAATGAATGACCTCCTTGCACTGACCACTGATTTATTCTGAGGAGTTTCAGTTCAGATGATTCATTCTCAGAGTCCAAAATAAAGCTGCAATTTAGTTCTAAATTAACTGCACTTTGTTCAGATAACCAATCACATTACCACTGCTGGTTGATTCATCGTTCCCACTGACATAAAGTCTCCACTTCCTGTCACTGAAATGGTTATCTTGGATTGCTGGACCATTTAATTCACATCCATATGAAAGAGACACTTCTAGTTTCATACAGCAATTTAATACAGACGTCATAAAATGGAGACTCCCTTCATGGGGCATAAAAAACCCATTCAGACTCTGTGTAGTTCCACGACTCATTAAAGCAGTGTAAGAAGAGTTATGTACTGTATCCTGCGTTTTTTTCTGAATATGAGAAGGAAGTTCAGAATTTTGTTTTCAAGTCATTGCAGTGAAAATTTTTCAGTTGGTTTTTATCCTGAATGAAAATAAATTAAAGTTCTCCTCAATAAGTTCCCTTGATTTAGAGCAATTTTGCTATTTTGATACATGAATAAAGGAGCAGAAACTACCTGAACTAGAAATCCTTAGAGCACACTATTAGGCCAAAAGTATATGGACACCCTGGTTTAGACAAAACAAGCACTGATACATTTATTGACACAAGTATTTTCATTTGATGCTACTTTATACTTCCACTCCATTACATTTCAAAGGGAGATATTGTACTTACTTTAAAAAATCAAAGTACACATCAAATAAATTTCCCCCCAAGATGGTTTCTGTCATTTTAGGTCATTCTTATCATGTTGTTGTTTGTCCAAGTGCTCATTTTTCTGATAAGTTTGTTTTTAATTAGTTATTTGACGATATAAAAAGGGGTGTGATGTCATGACTGACAGCTGTGACAGCCATTCACAAGCTTCTCAAAAGTCAGGTGGCAGGACGGCTGAGGGGGCGTTTCCTGCCCCACTCTACTGTGCAGACTCTGGCTCCAAATGATGTCACACAAGCAAGATGGCAGCTCCCATGAAGGAGATATTTTGGCTTCACTTTTGCATAGCGGTAAGAAGTAGAGACAGTATATACAGTCAGTGATTTGGACAATGCTACACCTGTGCTACACAGATGACACACGTGATAGCAGGACTGGGACTACTACCACTTGACAATGTTTCCTCAGTGTTTTGGACATTATGCTTAGGTATCCACTGGCTTTTATATCATTCCTATTGCTTTAGCTCAGGCAAACTTTGAACTCTCTCTTAACAGGCTCAAGGCAGATTTTGACAAGTTGACCCCACTTTAGCTCTCTCTGTGGGGAAAGGCAAATTTTATCAAAAGGATTAGTGTCCCTAAATTCCAATACTTGCTGCAAGCCCACTCATTAGATATTCCATGTAGATATGTCAAACAATTTCATGAGCTCTGGAAGAAATTCTCATGGGGGAGCTGCCACCAGAGACTTGACTTAAAGAAGCTGCAGCGGCCAGTTGATAGAGGGGGCATGGGCTTCCAAAATTTGTTATTATACCACTATGCCTTTAGCCTCATATATCTGGGCCACTGCTCACTTCCTCTGGAGAAGGCACCACCTTGCTTTTGGATCTCCCTTTTTGGTACTTTACACCCTCTTTTGTTGATTTGTGAGGGCCAAAACTCATCACATTATCATTTGCAGTCAATTCAGAAAAAAGTGTCTGCAGCCTATAAGTCAGATCATTACTTGTTCTCTTCAACATGGTTATGGCTTAATCCAAAGCTCCTTGTTGATAAGACACCCTTTTACTGGAAAATATAGGCCAAAAAAGGTATTATGACCTTAAAGGATATGTATGATGGCTCTGTACTTAAATCTTTCACTATGTTGAAGGAGCTTTATGATATACCTCAGAATTAATTCTGTAGATACCTCCAAATTAGACATTGATTTAGGCTGTTCCAAACTCTCAAGTGACTGTAAAGACCCAATACCCTCAGTGACCTACTTGCTGTCTTTGGTAAGGGCAAGGAAGCCTCAATATACTACTCTGCTTAGCTGGAGAGACTAGGCGAATAGACAAACATGGGACATAACCAGACATGGGAAGCAGACCTCAGTCAGTCATTTTGTGATGAGGAATGGAGTGCCATTCTGCTAAATCCAAAAATATCGAGATTAGGGAGCAAGATTAGAGGTTAGGATAGAGTTTACTGGACCAGGGTTGGGGATGGTGGACAGCAATTCATGAGAATACTAAACCAATCATAGGTCAGGACCATTTTTACCTAGCCTATATGTATTTGGGGACTCTGCCCCACTAAGGGGGATCCCTGAACCCCAGACAAGGTGGATCCACACAGTCATCATGCTGGGCTGAAAGCTCCTTATTAGGTAATGGAAATCAGTGGATCTTCCTCATCCAGTTTATGGTTCATGCTTCAATTGAGTATAGCGGAAGCCTATGAAGAGTCAACATACAAGATGGTAAACTAGACCTGTACCATGCTAAAGGGGGGAAATATATTGATCTTATTACAGAGCCATAATGCTCAATAAGGCATGCCCCATATGAGGTTAAGGCAGATTTCTTCTGCTAAACAATCAACCCTAGACTCTCATGGGTGAAAAGTTGGAACCACCATGCAAGTATCTTAAATTTACCAAGCTCCTCTTGGTGTGGTGATGTAAACTTTCAACCCCTGCGGTTTGATGTTGACATTTAAGTCTGTAAACAGAAGACAACTAAACACTTTGTGGTCATGTTTATCCTTTTTCTTTATCTGTTGGCCAATATCTCGTTCTGGATTTATGTACTGTTTTCTGTCATCTATTGTGTTGCGATGTTATGGAAACGTGAAAAATAATTAAAAAAAAAAGCTTAGGTCATAAAAAGAGTGTAGAATTTTCTCTCTGTGTAGTTCAGATGGTTCAAACTCTTTCCCTCCCTGCTGATGATCTGTTCTCACTTCAGCTGACGTTGTTGTGACAGTCTGTTGTTTATCTGTTGGTCTGGTAAACAACTGCTGATGAATGTTGTCTCTCTTTCTCTCTCTTTCTTTCTCTTCCTCTCTCTCTGTGTCACAGCTGTGGGCTGGTGGTGATGTCATCTCCTTGGCAGTCGCCATGTTTTTGACAGTGTTTACATATTTCCCGTAGCAACAAGCATCCCACATCTGCATCTTTTCCTCTTGACCTCCAAGCGTTACTTTTCTTCTGTTTTCTGTATTTTTCTGTATTCACTGTGAGACACTGTCTTTCTCTCTCTCATCTCTCCCTTTTCCCATTTTTCTTTCTTTCTCGTACTGTCGCAACTGAAAGTGGGGATCAGCGATTCACGTTTCTGTCTGGCTGATGATTTGCTGAACTGAATGTGCCGCTTTTCTCCTCCACTCAGCCACATGAGAGCACACTGACTGAGGAATATTGGTGACTCTCTTTAAGGGAGAGGAGTCAAAGGAAAGGATGACAATTTTTCAAGTCTGTCTTAAAACAACAGTCAGGAGCCCAAATAAATGTTGAAACAGCTTTTTCTTGCTGTAATCATTCCTCCTGTTCATATTGACCATTAGACGATCCCTTCATAATGCACTTACATTCTATGTGATGGGGGACAAAATCCACAGTCCTCCTTCTGTTCAAAAATGTATCTAATAATTTGTCTGAAGCTAATATGAAGCTTCAGCGTCCAAATGAGTCAAATTAAGTAGATATCTTTCAACGTTACAGTCTTTTTAGTGCCAAAGTCCCTCTTTTTGTTACTATACTTCCACCACAGCTCAACAGGGAAACACTGTCTGAGGAAACACAAAGAGGGAATTTGATGCTAAAAAGACTGTAAATGTGGCAGATATCCACTTGATATGACTAACTCAGACTGCTGAAGCCTCATATAAGCTTCACATCAACTTTTAAGTGCATTTTTGCACAAAATGACTGTGTGGACACAATGTGGATTTTAGTCCCCATCACTTACATTGAAAGGGATTTTTTTAATAGCCACTATGAGCAAGAGGAATGATTACAGCGAGGAAAACTTATTTTAGTGTTAATATGGGCACTAGAGAGTTGTTTTAAGACACACCTGAAAAATGGTAAACCTATCCTTTAAGGTCAGCACATAAAAAGTTGCAAAAGGGGTCTTAGAAGTTGTTGTTAAAGTGATGGCGTTTTGTCACTTACACAGAGGTGACTTTTATGTTAATGTTCATTCATGATGGATCATTTACAGAAAGAGACATTATAATTTGTGATATTTGGCAAAGACGGAGAAAGAAAACATCAGTGAGGATTTTAAAAAGATTTTAAAACTTGTTTTGCTGTTGAAGTCTTAATGAATGAGCATCACTCTCTAGCGCTCCTCACAGTGAACCCACTGATACTACATTTTAAATTTCTTAAAGAACATCAGTACTAAGTCAAGAGGTTGTGACATGTAGCATGACAAGCTAGTGTGGCTGTAAACAGAACTACATTCCCGCTCTGTAGCGTCTGCCTGATTGCTGTCTTTAGTCTCTGGGTACAAGCTAACATGAACAAACTCTAAATAATGAAGGAATGTGTTTATGTCATTTATATCCTGTTATGATGTTGAATGTTAAACATGGTCAAAGTTCCAAATTTTGAGGTGAACGTGCTGTGTGTAGAAATGCTCCCTGCAAGACAAAAGTCAGGGCTTCAACCTGCTCTGAATGGTTCATTTGCAAAGTTACCTCAACTTCCTCTAATTGACGTCAGATTGTTTGTGCATGCCCAAAAACGACCATCTGTTCTGTAGCCTTGCCTGCTAAGGTTGTTGCTGAGGTGTTTCCATGTGTTGTTCACATTGTCCACTCTCATATTTAAGATCTGATTCAACTCCAATATGTACAGATATATTTGAGAAGTTGACAT
The DNA here is from genome assembly GCF_910596095.1 of Thunnus maccoyii. NCBI lineage: Eukaryota > Metazoa > Chordata > Actinopteri > Scombriformes > Scombridae > Thunnus > Thunnus maccoyii. The sequence continues at coordinate 4,209,094 of NC_056547.1, forward strand.
TTGGAGTAAAGAAGGAGAAAAAGATGTGAAATCCTGCTACCACAGATTGTTTACATAGCGTCTGGAGATGGAGGAAGCTCAGGAGGGGGGCCTGAAAGAGACAGGAGCTAAAATGGCCTGTTTCAGACAGAGGCTGAACTGAGGAGCCGCATAAAGGGTCAGTATAAGATAAATAAGGAGTTTTTAACTGTAAATCACACAAAGATATTCCACTAGAGCCCCAGAATATAAATACTGAACTGTAAATGTGCAGAATATGTCCTCTTCAATAGTTTTTGGACAACATTGGAGGTCTATGACACAGAGGGATAAGATATATCAGATGTTGGATACACACACAATGCTTGTTAGTAAATCAGTTCATTGTTGGTTTGTCTCTGCATGGGATTTGTTGACAATAAGAAAAATATAGAAAATCACCAGTCTTATCCTTTAAATTAGCCAAACTGAATGGCACTAGTGAATCCATTAATCACAATTATTTCCATTAAAATCAACTGATTTCTCCGTTTTAAATGCCTCCTCCTCTTCTTTCTCTCTGTTTCACACAGACCTCACTCAGAGTATTCTTCCTCTCTGTGGGGTCATAAAGATGAGTTGACTTGTTCTCAACACATCCTCTCATCAGGTCCAGTTTTATTCCCTCTGCAGGACTTTTCAGGCATCACTCCATCACTTCCTCCATCTCTAACTATCTCTCCTCCATCCATCCACCCATCATCTTTTCTCTCTCTCTCTCTCTCCTGTTTTGGCCAGCTGTGGATATTTCCTGGAGTTTTTTTTACTGCGATCCAAACCTCTCTCAGTCATTGCTGAGGCTTAATCCCCCTGATGATGTCACTGCGGGCCGATCATGGCTCTGTTTTGTCTAAAAAAAATTACAGTGCGGGGACCGAGGTGATCACTGTAACCGTGTGTGTGTGTGTGTGTGTGTGTGTGTGTGTGTTTGGGAAAACATGTTTGAGAGAAAGCCAGGACATGTGTATGTGTGTCTGTGTAATCTAAAGCAGTGAACTGGTTTCTTTTCATCTCAGTGACCGTTTTGATTTTGACAGTTTTTCAGAAAGTGAGGTTCAGAGTATTTTCTTTGTTCAGCGGCCCGCTCTCTCTCTCTCTCGCTCACCGCGAACACGGCCCTCACAAATACCAATGCAATTAGTAATTTTCCACTTCTTTAATGTCTTATGCTCTAGATTGATCACATATGTTTGTGAACAGACAGTCCTGATGAACAAGTGAAGCCGAGGTTACCAGTTTAAAGGAGCAATAAGTAATATTTTGTGATCTACTGTACAAAATGAACTTTGTATATCTGAGGTGTGCTTGATAATCAATAACTAAATACTATGTTGACATTGAGGTTTGCCCACATCATAACATTTCAACTTGTAAACATCCAGAGATTTAAACAACATCCTCTCAAACTAAACAGACAAACTAAATAATGTCAGTGACCCATAAAATTTTCAATGTCTTTTACACCTCACAATACGAAACCTATGGAGAGTGAATGACATATTGATCATTTAGTCATTCTTACCAATAGTGGCACTAAAAAAAAGTTCCCCTCCAGACATGTTTTAGGACATAAAAATACTCCGCGTGGAATAATATCATATTGGCCCAAATATAAGATGATATTTTATTTTCAAAATTACATTTAAAAAAGTGGGAGTCATCTATTATTCAAGGACGAGATAATTACGATTTCAAAACATCAGATATTCTTTTGGAATGGAGAGAGTACCGCTGTAAAAGCAGCTCCTACAGAGAGTGTTGCATTATGGGTTGCTGTAGCCTTAACGTTGCTAGGCTAACAAATTTCTTCCAGTCTTTTTATAGTGTTTGGTTAGCTCAGTTTGACCTGCATGAGTTTCTGAAGGCTCATGTCACGTGTTTTTCTGCCATGGAAGAAATAAATTCATGACGAGTGAAAACAAGTCGAAACTGTCTTCTGACTCAATAGTCTGTCAAGCAGCCAAGAATGACTGCTGTCACAGACGATGAGGAGCCAAACAGCCCGTTAGAGAAAATAATTTTGACTGCTTCCAACAGTCTGACAGGAAAGGGAATGTGAGATTTACGTTTTGCTTTAATGATATTATTTCACTTTTACGAGAGAAAAGTCTTCACGGACGAGGACTCTCTTCTCACTGTCTGCTAGAAATGTTCAGATATGTTTATGTACTGCTAAATTGTTTTCCCAATTACGTTGCGTCAGCAAACATTATCTCTGCCTGGATTATGTGCACAGGTAACGTTTTTTCGAATGAAGCTACATTTATATAATCACTCTGAAGTTGGTGGGAGGAGGTCGGGATGGATGGGGCGTTTACAAGATGCAGGACTCTGACAGCTGAACGTAATTTCATGGTTGCCTGGGATTAATAGTATCTCAGGGAAACTTTCCCTACAGTTTAACGAGTGTGAAAGTGTGTTTTTTACAAAAACAATCTTTTTTATAAAAACAGCTGTTGGAAAAGGGGGGTTGTAGTAGAGCTGAGATGTGATCACATGATCAAATTGATGCCTTTTCTGCAGCGTTGATGCATGTTTTATGATTTCTGTTTGTTTTTATTTTTCTATAAAGCACTTTGCAACTTTAAGAAAACTGCTATATAAATAAAGATTTTTGTTATTGTTATTATATTGTAATGAGCAACAACGTGCTCTTCCAGCAGCCCTCTCAGGCCGTAATGTTCATTACATGCCACAATGAGTTTAACTAACGGAGTTTAGTCACAAACCTGCTACTCACAGGAAATGAGTGATCATATTCCTCTTACAAAGACTGTTGCTACGTTGCAGTTTATGTTTCTCCAACACAACCAGTGCAACAGATGATCTGACGCGACTCTGTTCGCTGCTGTTTGTGTTGCTAATGACACACCCACACTCGAATGATCTTTTAAGGTTCCTGTGAGAGGTTTGAGAGGAATGATCCAGGAACATCATTCCTGAAGAAGATGAGGTGTTAGAGTCTCTCACATGGTTTCAGACACTCACACAGCTTCAGTCTGTTTCATGCTTGAACAAAATGCCAAAATGAATCTAATAATCTTCTGGTAACAGTCAAACATACAGCTTGTTTTCTAACTTTTTAGTCCGAGTGGAGATGATTTATGGGACACCAGACAGAAACCTTTTAGTCAACACTGTTCATAATATTATAAAGAACTTCAAAGGTGTTTTTATTACTGCAAAAAGCTCACTACAGCCCTCCCTCCACCTGAACCTGCTCCCCTCACTGTAAACATGCTGTAAAATCAGTCTTATATAAACCTGTTTCCTCCAGTCGGAGTCAACAGCAGTCTGTTTGCAGTGTGATCATGTTTTGGCAGTAGGTATTATTATATTGACTATTGAGCACAGTTGAGAACAGTTTAATGTTGAGCTGAACCATTTTGAAATATTATTAACATCAGGATGTTTGTAGTAGATTCCACCTAATACATATAAATTTGTTTTGTGGGTTATTTTAAACTCAGATTATTCTGTGTTTAGCCTCTAAATCTGCTTGATAATGACTCCAATGTCGATGTTTGCTGCGAGCAGCTCTAGTTTTCCTTTTTGTAGTGGCTTTTGAACCTGACTACTTTTTATGTTGAGCTTCTTTTTTCAAATTTTATGATTTTATTGAATTTTCCTTTTATTGTTTATATATTGCATAGATGTAATTTCACCTCCTTGTTATGTACAGTATGTGTGACTTTTGGGGGTGGCTGTGGCTCAGGAGGTAGAGCGGGTTGTCCACTAATCAGTAGATCGGCGGTTTGATTCCTGGCTCCTCCAGTCCACATGCCAATGTGTCCTTGGGCAAGATACTTAACCCCAAATTGCTCCTGATGGCTGTGCCATCAGTGTATGAATGTGTGTGAATGGTTAGTTTCCTCTGATGGGCATGGTAGCCCCTGTACCCATTCAGTGCGTGAATGGGTGAATGTGATTTGTAGTGTAAAAGTGCTTTGAGTGGTCGGAAGAATGGAATGGATCCTGGGGTGGAGGTGGGGCTTTTGAAATGCTATGACAGTGTCGGCATAAGTAGTGTGAGCAGTGTGGCAGCAGGCATGTAGCAAAGTGTGAACAAAGCACTGGCGACTTAAGTATGTGCCATGATTATGAGGGTGTGTTGTATATACAGTATGTTGCAGTGAGGGGAGTATGGCATGTGAGTGGAACTGCGACTTGAGTTGTGCTGCCTGAACTAATTCACAGGCTTCACTTCATTTATTACATATTTCCCAAGAAATTCAAAAAATTTAAAAGAGAACACAGTTCAAACAAGACTCACCTCACAAAATAATAATAGTAATACAAAATGTGAATTTATCACAAACATTTCACATTTTTCACATGTGGAACATCATTTCACAAGTGAAAAATGAACATACATGTGGGTTTCAGATATTTTACACATCCAGCTGTTAAAAATGAAAAGGACTTATAGAAGTCTGGCTTATTTGTGTAATAAGGTTACACTTTAGCCATCAAATTGTTGTTCTTGTACTTTGGCATTTTGATGTGGGTGTTATTATTATTATTTATTTAAATTGTGGTAATGATGGATTTCAGGATATTATTGTTTAGTTCTATGTTGAATGTCTTGTGCTTCTTTGTGTTTGTCTTTTAACATTTTGGGACCATGCTGGAAATAAGCGTTTAACATGTTAGCCCTTGGGTTTTTTCACATTTGAAATACTTGAAATTTTAAATTACGATTTATATGATCCACTGTTGAGCAGGTAGTACAGGTACAGTGGGTTTTTAGAGCTTTTCCTCTGAAAACAGCTGCCTGTTGCAGCCAACGCTATGACATAGCGTTGGCTATGGTGATATGTTTGTCACCAAAACATACCACCATACTGATTAGAGAGCTAGGTAGAACTTTCTGGCATGGTGTAAAGCTGTTTTGAATTATACTTAAAAGACGGTCTGCTTTGTGTTGATTTGTAATTATACATCTGAGTGTACAAAAGTGACATATGGAGTTCCCCAAGGCTCCATTCTGGGGCCTCTTCTGTTCAACATTTAATGCTCCCACTTGCTCATATTATGGAAAACAACAAAATATCTTACCACAATTATGCAGACAACACAGAGATTTACAAAACTGAAAAAGCAGGTGACAAGTGCATTGAACAAACAGTTTCTTCAAATTTAAGATGTGCTAGTTGTTTTCCTTTTTTATTCATTTGTTTTTTCTTACATTTTTCGTGCTCTCTTCAGGCATTTAAATTTTACAGCTGAAACTGTATTCAGGTGTGTTTTTGAAACATTTGATGCTGTTGGCTTCCACAGAGCAGAGGAAAAACCTTAAAAAAACAGTTTCGATAATGAAAGGAAAATTATAAATACACACACACACACACACACACACAGTGAGGATATTTTAGACTTGGTATTTTCATCACCACAAGTAGTCAATATTCTTTTCTGTGGAATAGAAGAATATGTTGTTGCCATCTTGAGACTCCCTGGAGGGTACTTAGAATTTAACAGCAGATTTTATAGTGTATTATATGTTTTATAGGTTTTTAGTTATAGTGTTTTATAGTTTGTCATGAAATGAGCCTGGAAAGAGGTTTTGCTGTACAGATCTCAGTTTTGGACCCTTGATTGATTTATTATTATTATTATTATTATTATTATTATTATTATTATTTTATTTTATTTTATTTTTTTTTTTAACTGGATTTACCAGGGAAATGATTTACTCCCTCGGTGATACATCACAACTCATTTATTTTGTTCTCTATGTTTTCTTATCTGTTTCTTATGTGTTTGTGGTGAATTAGTCATGTAAACATGGAAAGGCACTTTGCCCTTAAAAACAACATCCAGTGTGCCAAGTCTGTGAATCCTGCTGTGATTTATGGTTGTGGTACCCGGATATGTCCTCTGAGACTTTAGGTCAATTTCATACATCTATGATCCATCATGGAAATGTCAGACTGTTCTTTTTCTGTCATGGTGAATTTTCCCACCGAATAAAAAGCTAAAACCCCAGCACCTGTGCAGTTTTACCATCGTCCAAGGGCTTAAAATCATTTTACACCAAGTTTTATGAATTGTATGGAGACTGGACATAATTTGTGCCAATATTCAGTTTTAAATTTGGGAAATTACATCTCTTTTTTCATGTTTCCTCCAAGATTTTTTTCCTATAAGGATGAAAAATATGTCGATCCTTCACTGATGATGTTAGAAATTGATCCAGCAATGTATACTTTAGTTTTAACATTAGTGACTGCATTATTCTGACATTATTGGAGATTTTGGCTTAACATCAGTGCCTTTTACTGATTACTAGCATTTTATTTAATTCGTTTTTAGTGAAATGTGTGTTTCTATACCAAAAGCCTCTAAAAACAGAGATTGCACCTTAAATTTTCTACAAGTGTGTTCAGGGAAAATATTAAAAAAAACAATAATAGTGTTTTGGTAGAGTCCTCTATTATATATTATTCCAAACCTACACATTTTGCAAGACTGAAACACTGGCATCATATATTGTAACTTACCTTTGTGTCACTATTATATCTTTAGTTTTATGATAAAAAGATTATTTCAACACAAATTGGTGTATCAAGTTTTGGCTTTAAAAGGATAAGACGGGCGATTCTCTATATTTTTCTTATTGTCAATAAATCTCATTTGCAGAGCCAAACCCACAATGAACTGAGTGTGTGTATCCAAAGTCTGAGATATCTTATTCCTCTATGCCATAAACCTCTGTTGTTGTCCAAAAACCATTAAAAACATGTCAGTGAGCCACACCACTGCACTGGGTGTTCCTTCATTATGAAGAGTTTGGTCACGTTAGTTTGTTTAGAAATGGCTCCAAAGACTAATAACAGTGATCACGTTTTCAGTCTCCAGAGAGTCACAACTTCTTGACTTTGTACTACATTGTACTTTTCTCAAAGAACTTTAGTACAAAGTCAGGAGGTTGTGACATTTGTTATATCTTACGCAGAACTACTCTCCCAAGGCGCAGAGGACTAAGATATATCAGGCTTTGGATACACACACAATACTTGTTAGTAGATCAGGTCATTGTTGGTTTGGCTCCAAACATTGGCTCCAGATTTGTTAACAAGGATAAAAAGATAAAATCGCCAGCTTTATCCTTTAAAGGAGCAGTGAAAATCCTCAGACACCATCTTCCTAAAAGTGCTTTTATAATCAATATTTGTGTCGGAAATAATTGCTGGAGCTGCCATCTTTTCAAGGACTTTGACGAAATTTCATGGACAGTTTTCACTCTTGTTGTCATGGAAGATAAAATAAAGAATATGGTGCTGCCACTCTAAATAAAACCCTGATCCAAACACAGGATTTATTTTATCTATGAAATATGTTTGTCATTTTCTTGCAACTTGATGAAAAGATCCCTGAAGAAGAATTCTGGACTTATTATCTAAATGTCAAAAGTCAGATTGTTTTCCTTTAATCATTTGAGGGAGTAGAGGTTGTTTAAGGTGATGCACAACTTTTTCATGATTCTATCTGCAGAGCTCATCTGTCATTCTTTGAAACTCCCTGAGGGTCTTGTGCAAATCTCAAGCACAGTTTTAAGTAGGCTGTCATGCATGCTTCTCCATGTTCTCAACATGATTTGGCAGATGAGAATTTCGCCCCTCAGTGACCTGGACTCTGGGACAGCAAGGACTCTGTGAGAACAAACTTCTGGTCGTTTTGGTGCTGTGCCACATCTGCTGGCAAATACATCTGCTGTCTAAATCATCTTAAGAAATGCATTTGTTTGTGTGTTTGTCTGCCTCTCTGTTGTCCTGTAGATTGTAAAATTAAAACTGGATCAGCGCCTGAATTTAGATGAAAGTTCTGGTCTTTATGTGGATCTGAAGTCACATCTTTCGAATAAAGACTTTTGAACTTTGGGCGAAACCTGGCTGTGCAGTTCAGGCTTTTAAATAAGATCTTAAAATTCATTTTTTGGGCTCTCCTTTATTGTTTATGTATTATCCTTTAATGTAGGATGTTTAACTCTACTGTAATTTTGTTTTTTCTTTTTTAAATCTTTCTAAAAAGTGAGGTGTTAATGAACATTTACACAATTATTCTTATTACATAACATCTTGTGTATATTAAGTACAGTAGTGTGAGTGCACAAGTGTTTTTGGCCCCTTAAAAATACATCAAAATGAATGGCAGAAAGACAAAGAAGCCAAGTTTCCATTCAAATGTAGCACACATTTTGACCGAATTTCCAGAAAAATTGGCAAAAGAACATGTGAAATAATGCTTGTTTCCATCTACTACTGTTGTTTGAATATCAGGAGATAGTAGAAGAAGAGGACACAACGAGATGACGTCATTAAAAGAGCAGCAGTCAAAGCTCAAATGATAGAAAACCATGTGGAAAATGTGATGAAAATATGACATTTCTGTTTGTTTCATGTATTAATTTGAGGAACTTTACAGTCTCCTCATTGCTCTACACAGATCTGATGTTTTCAGCCCTTCATTGATGTTTAAGTCAAGTGCTTCATGTGTGTCATCATTTATTCACTAAATCTGTATTTACTAATATTTACTAATTTTACACCTCTGACAAGTGTAAAAACTTTTTACTTTTCCACTCAGGATTTTTTATGCACAAATTGAAAAAGAGCATAAAAGCAGGTAGATGGAAACACCTGCCGTCATCTACAGGAAAAGACATTAAAAGCTAAATGACATCTTGCAGGGAAAATTTGAACCTTCCTTGGAAAGACATTTGTTTGCTTTTTTATAATGTCAGTGTCCGTCTTGGCTTCCGTGTTTTTATGAGTCAACCGGCGTTGTTTTTACATCAAGTACTGACTTTCAGAACCAGGACACTTTTAGCCCACATATGGACCATATAGCCTATTAAATTCAAGAGCTGACTACCCTTCTGGACCTTATCATCTGATCAAAAAAGGCCTACAGATGTGTTCAAACTGAATGCAACGTATAGAAATGACAAAAATGCAAACACATGAACAGACATGGATTTATAGAGATGATAACCTGATGTGAAAACGTTTTGTTTATTCTGAAGCTGTATGCTATGTCATGATTTCATGTAAGTGGAAAGACAAGAGTCAAATGTTTAGATTACTGTACCTGGCTGGTAAAGGTGATGTGGTAGGCATCATACTGGATGGGAGGTGGGGTCCAGAGCAGAGTGACGGATGTGTCTGTGATCGCTTTGGTGCTCAGCTGGGAAACCCCTGACATGACTGCAGAGAGAAAGAGAGAGAAAGTCAAAAGACAAAGAGACAGAGACATTATAAGCAGTGTGCCCAAACTTTAGAGTGGATGCTTTTAGAAACTCACAATAATTGTTTTTTAACCTTAATAATATAGTATATGAAGAAAGTCTCTTTTCTGTGTGTTTTTATTGGTATTTAACTCTGCCTGCTGTACACAGTCCCCCCTCTCAGTTCAGGCTACTTGGTTCCTTCCAGCTAGAAAACTCTACGCAGTATCAGCAGAGCTCATCAGGGTTGCCAGGTCTGCGGTTTTCCTGTGGAATTGGGCTACTTTTGAAGTGTTGAATTTTCTTGTCTACTGGTTGGGTGGATGAATAATATCTATAAAGAAAAATCCATATTTCAAATGAAATAATTTAATTATACCCAAATTCTACCAAACTGACTGTAGATCAGCAGGTACATACATGCCAACACGCCATCCAAGTACACACACGACATGCTGTAATGCTCTCTGCTGCCTGCCTCTCGATCTCATCTCTGGGAAACTGCTTTTAATGCTGGCATGCTAAACATTTATGGTGTTACTTGTTAGATATTACCATATATTTGGCAATGATAGCAATACTGTTGGATTTTAAAAGCAGTGTATACGTTTTGGTAGAGGCATATTATGAGTTCTGGTATTGGGCTTGTTTTGACTGGCCATTGTGCTACTTTTGTCACACTGACCTGGCAATGCTTACTGGTAACAACTTAGTTTGGTGTGAGTATTAACATTGTGAAACTGTGAAACCCCTCAAAAAACTGACTACATGATGCCCCTGATTATAAGTTATTAAGTTTAATCTGTCAGTATGTGCAAAATTAAATAATTATGGACAATAAGTAAGGCAATATTTTGATTAACATGTCTTCAATGATTGCCTATAGAGAGCCAAGTAAAACCAGAATTTCCTGTTTCTGTTCCAGCAGTCAAAAAAAAAGAAGAGAAAGACCTAATTCAAAACCTTGGTGACAGTGGTAACACAATGTAATTGCAATGTAAATATCTAAACATCCAATCTAACATAACCATACTTGGTATGTTGTTAGTATGTTGTGTTGTTTGACAAAGATGGCCAAGATGTGCTGAGTCCATGGCAGAGGTGAGTGTCTGTGGTTAGTTCATACATATCTGGGAAATATACTGCATGTATTCACCTTGCTGAGAGTAAGATGAGAAGATCAATGTCACTCTAATATCTGTAAAGTAAATATGAATCTAAAGCATGCAGGCGGTTAGCTTAGCTTAGCACAAAGACTGGAAACAGGGGAAACAGCTAGTCTGGTTCTTTACAAAAAATACAAATATGAAGATGAGGATCGGTCATATTATCTTTCATGTTCTCAACATTGCATATGCATCACTCCTCTACATAAACTGCACTTCGTTAAACCACACGTAGAAACATGAAGCTGGCAACACAAAGCTCTCAGCCTGGCAGAGTCGACAGCTGATGTATGACTGCACACAGTGAAGGCATATGCGATAATAATTCACAGATTTGTTTTACTGCACAAGTCTCTCATAAAATTAGAGCTGAAAAATTCACTGCTCAGTGGGTAACTGTGAACATGACATCATGTTCCCGTTAGCAATTACCAAAATCCAACATGCACTTCAAACACACATTACACTAAGAAAGAAACAGACATGTAAACCTTGTGGCTGAGTACCAAACACACACATACATACATACAGGTGCATTTAGAAACACAACATTTACAAAAATTTCATGAAAATGACAGATAAAGAAAACACAAACTCAGTTTTTTTCCAATCCACTACTTTTATGGGAAGACTCCCAAGAGGTTGAAATAGGATTCAAAATCAAAACAGCAGCAGCAACAACAAAATAAAAGCATTTTAAAGATGCTTCCCACTCAATTATTACTTTTATTAGGTTTTGTTCTCTCAGGGAGACTGTAGTCAGGGCCATTAAGGATACATAGAGCTCAAATTCTTATTATCTTTGATATTTTACACATTCACATATTTTTTCTGTAAATTTGGTAATTATAGCAACCTGTTGGATGTTCAACAATTAGGAAATTTAAACATGGTGGCGATTCAATTCACCTTTCCCCAAGCCTTGCTTTCCTTACTTAGCCTACTGTTGCTATATTACTGTTGTTGTTACAGTCTAGCACTGCAACATAAGCAGTTTACAATGATGAATGGTGGCAGATAATTCTGGATTTGATGATCAATTTTTGATCATTTCTAGCCAGCGACTGTCAATCTTGCCAGCTGAAATTAACAGGGTTGCAAACTATTTTCAATTGAAAGTAGTTTTTTTGCTAGATGCTTTTTTGGAAAACATTGCTAAAGTTGTCTTAAAAGTTGCCAAATCTAGTAGGAAAGTTGGTAAGTTGGCAACACTGAAAATTAGCTCCATGAGGGGGATAAAAATGTAGCTGACTTTTTAATGTTTCCAGGTGACTCATTTTAAAACAAGTCCCATCTTAAAAATGCACTTGATGGCGATCATGCTTAAGGTTATTAAAATTCATCTTGATGAGTAAATTAATGTATGAACCATGATGTCATGGCAATCCATCCAATAATTTGAGATATTTTATGAAAAAACAAAAATGTCAACTTCATTTATGAACATGCTGCTAGCATGTCAGCCTTTAGAGAATGTTATCTTTTTCAATATGCCCATTTTTTCACCTCTGCCAGGCATACCATTTTTTTGGCAGTTTGTTTGAATCTCTGGAGTCTCCATTCAGATATTTTTACACAATTCTAAATGTGCATAAAAACAGGTGTCTGGAAACATCCTGCCCATTTATTTCACTGTGTCTTCCTCTGTGGGACTCCAGATTGTGGGACACCCCACCATCCACTCCAATCAGTGGTTGGTTAAAGTTGAGAAAACACTTAACACACATGCCTATCATGCGTCAGCCACAGACCGCACAGAAAAACATTACTCAGCAGGGTGATTTATGGGCAGCAGGTCTGGATCTTGCTGCTCTGTTAATGAAACAGTTCTGTCACTGGAATCCCTGCAGCTTGAACCAGATCCAAACTGACAGGCTAATACGCTAACGTAGCCTGGCAACAACAATGTCAACAAAAACAACAACAAAACAGTCTGAAGAGGAAAGCAACGTGACTGATTCTGCAAATAATGATGATTAGCAAAGCAAATGGAAATTTCCTTAATACTGAAAGTGTTTGTCAGGGAAGAAATAACAAGATATTTGAGATGGAAATGCAGCTGTTGAATAAATCACGACAAACACTCACCATGACTGACCCAACAAGTGATTCAGTTTCAAAGCAAAGAATTTGAAAAGTGGTGATCCGAATCGTCATCCGTAACACAAACCTACCAGAAATGACAGACTTTCTGTTTTTTTGATTGTTTTATGCTCAAGCATATTACAATGATTATACTATATGGGAATATATATGCAGGCTCTGCTAACATACTGTACCAAACATATAAAGTGTTCTCAATAAAGTTATAAACCATTAACCCACATGGGGGGAAAAAATGTGATGCTAGAAAGGGATATTTCAAAAAAGGCAAAAGTGGAAGAAACTGGTGGTTTTACAGGCTAAATTCCAGCTCGCTACATGGTCTTTGACTCAGCTGGCAAACCTGCTAGCTGTTATTTCCTGATACCTTTACCTGCTCCTGATGATGGTTTTGAAGTAAAAGCAAGATTTGCAAAGCTTGAAACTGCATAGTTTGTTTTTTTTTGGGGGGGGGGGGGGGGGGGGGGGGGGTGAACTTATCTCACATAAAGTGTATTTATAGGACATTTTGATTCACCTGTCTTGGATAACTTAATAACTAAGTTTAGCAGTCACAACCTTAAAGACACAATGATACAGTATTTAGTTTTGGCTCTGGATCTCAGTGACTTAATCGTGATACAGGGCTAAAATAGTTTGGTGCCTGACCGCATACAGCTGTAAAGGTCATCACAAGAATCTTATTGGATCTTATTGGATTATTTCTTATTGGATTATGATATAGAGCCAATATAAAGAAATCAAGACAGGTGTCACATGAGACCTTTTAGCAGACATGGTGGTCAAGTGATCTCCATCCTATGATCCAGGGATTTGTTGCCAAGGCAAGTGAAAAGGGAGTTACAAGGGAGTCAGCCTAAACAAGATGAAATAAGTGTGAATGACCCTTTTAGTATACATAAGTTAAGCAAAGATACTCAGCTGGAAAAAACAGGACAGAAGACAAAATACACAGGCTTTCCTCCACATTAGGGACAAGGCTGACGGGGCTACAAATAAGAACTTTTGTTTCTTTAGCATAAAGCTATGAGAAATTATACATTTTTTTATGTTAATTCTTCAGTTTACATGACTGAATTAAAATTTTGTAGTATAAACATGTGTATCATCTGCATACAAAATAGAACTCAAAATACAGACTTGGGTATGCCACAGGTCAGAGTTACAGATGAGGATGCGGAATTAGAGGAGAGATATTTGGACATTTGGCTGCACAAGAGCACAAGGTACTTTGCTACATAGAGTATGTAAGATGCTGCATTAACATTACTAACTAAGTGTGAACTGTCGAGATATTTTTGGTATGCCTGAATGTTAACAAATGCATTTCTTGGTTTCTTCTTCATCCAAGTTGATAGAAATGCATCCAATTTAGCATTTCCTGTTTGTGAGATTTGAGAACTCGACATAAAGTTTGGTTTATAGTTGGATAGAGCAACTGTTAGAAATCCTTTGTTTCACTTATGGATATTTCTACATCAAACTATAACTACTTTGACGACCAGTTTTGATTAAGGATTCAAATGACACTGATCAAACCTTCACTCTACTTTTAACATTAAACCTGCAGTGTGGAACTTTTACATATAAATGAACGTCTGTTACATTCAAGCCCTTGTTCACACAATACTGATTAAGACTATCATTGCCAGATAAATCTCTGTATTTCACAGTATTCCAGAGTTTTTAATCTGGTGTCGGGTTTTACATTCCTGTGCTGGCCAAATGAATGCATAAATCCAGACTTCCGCTGGCCAAGCTGGCTAACTTGAATGGTGATAAAATAATTTAATCATGCAGATCTTCTAGAGTTTCAAAATGCTATTGGACAGCATGAATCATAGTGAAACGAGTCATTTCGCTGGCGTTGTGAGATGCTCAAAACAATTTATCCACTGTTTTACAGCCGCAACAGTAGCGACAAAGTAGGCTATGGCAGAGCCTATGACAGTGTTTTTGTAATTACTCTCACTGCCAGAAAGGGGAGACAAAAGACCCGCACTCCAGCTTTAATTCTGTCTGGTAGCAGACACAGGACTTCAAAATGGAGGAGGGCCTGGTTTAGGGCCTGTATAGATGTGTGTATCTGTTTGTGTAAGTATATGTGGGGATATATGAAGAGAAGTCATGCATAGAATGTACATATATGTGTATATATATGACTGTTTGTAATTTGTATGTATTACATTTCTCATGGGAGACATCAACATGTGTAGACTGTGAAAACAAATATCTCACCCAGGACAGTGAAGACTATCCATGTGGTGGATTTGACTCACCGGTATCACAGTTGGGTCCGGTCATCCCCTCCTCACACTGGCTGCAGTCTGGTCCGGTGAACCCACGCCGGCAGACACACTTCCCTTTGACACACCGTCCTTTGTTGTTGCAGTTATTGGGACAAGCTTTGGCGGCACAGTCTGGTCCAGCAAAGCCCACATCGCAAACACACTTCCCATTCACGCACTTCCCACGGTTGCTGCACTTGTTAGGACAAGCCTTTTCGGAGCAGTCCTGGCCAGCGAAACCGTCATCGCAAACGCATTGTCCGTTAACACAGCGCCCCTTGTTGTTGCAGTTACCTGGGCAGGATTTCTCAGAGCAGTCGTCACCGGTGAAGCCACTGTCACACACACATTTACCATTCACACATCTGCCACGGTTGTTGCAGTCATTAGGGCACGTTCTTTCAGAGCAGTCCGAGCCGGTGAATCCATCATCACAAACACACTGTCCGTTAACACAGCGCCCCTTGTTGTTGCAGTTACCGGGGCAGGAGATTTCAGAGCAGTCAGCACCGGTGAAGCCGCTGTTGCATACACATTTGCCATTCACACATCTTCCACGGTCGTTGCAGTTGTTAGGACAGGCTTTCTTTGAGCAGTCCGGACTGGTGAATCCAGGATTACACACACACTGTCCGTTGACGCAGCGCCCTTTGTTGTTGCAGTTTCCAGGACAGGATTTGTCTGAGCAACTGGGTCCTGTGAAACCACTGTCACACACACATTTACCATTTACACATCTGCCCTGGTTGTTGCAGTTGTCAGGGCAGCTTCTCTGCAAGCATTTGGGACCGGTGAAGCCAGGATCGCACACACACTGTCCATTCACACACTTCCCGTTGTTGTTGCAGTTTCCTGGACAGTTGGAGTCACTGCAGTCCAGCCCACTGAAACCAGGGAAGCAAACGCACTTGCCATCCACGCAGCGACCCTGGTCACTGCACTCATTGGGACATTCGTCAATTTTTGGCTTAATGGAGCACCCTGCACCTGGAGGGGAGGGAGGAAAGAGACACATCAAACAGGTCTTTAAAGGTGGTTTGCCTCCTACAAGCTGATAAAACACTTCAACTTTTTGATCTTAATGAGAAAACATGTGTTTCTGTCCATTTTTTTGTGCATTGTTAATTTGAGCATAAAAAAAACGGAGTGGCAACGTGGAAAATTCTCGTAAAATCTCGAAACATCGCAAAAAAATTTTGTGTGGCAAGCAAATGTAAACAGACATAGTGAATAAATGATGATGTACATGAAGCATATGACTTAAATGTCACTCAAGCTTCCACTTAAGAGACGAAAACATCAGATCTGTGTGGTTCCTTAAATATTTCCATCATGTTTTCTACATGGTTTTCCAAGATTTGAGCTTTGACTGCTGCTACTCTTCTTCTGGTTTAATGGCACTGACTGGAGAAATAGCACCACCAACTGTTTATCTCCTAATATTCACACAGCAGCAGTGGATGGAAACAAGTATTCATTTGAATTTTATTTTGCCATTTTTCTGGAAAATCTGTTAAAATTTGTGCTACACTTGGATGGAAACTTGGCTGTTGTCTTGTTTTTGAGATATATTATTCATATCTTTCAATATGTGCTAAAGGAAGTTGCTGTGTGCTGTGTGTTCTTTAGCAGATATCTATGACAGACAAGTTTTGCAGAAGGCACAGTCAATCTTTGCCAGCTCCTGCTCTTAGGAGAATTCATTTTTCTCTCTTTGGGCCGGAGATACAGATAAACCCAGGGTAAAAAGTAATTGTTTTAAAATTTCCTTTGTTCCAAGTGCAATAAATGCACTTAATTTGCACTGAACCTAGACTGCACTGCTAAACAGCACTTTATTATGACCACCATTTTAATGGTTTGATACTTTTAATGAACAGTTACATCCTTTTTGTTGTTGTTGTTGTTGTTGTTGTCTGCTGTAACTGTTGTGGTTAATGACCTATGTCCTCTAGTATGTTGTGTCTGTGTTTTTACTGTCTACTGCAAATCAAATTTCCCCTCGAGTGACAATAAAAATCTGAACTGAACTGATATTATTTATTCTCAAGCCTTCCAATTTTCTGCTCTACTTTTTGTGTAACTGGATGAATGTCCTTTTAGCCTGTGATTGGATTAAAAAAATGATCTTAACCACATACATACTGTGTAGTCAGGTGTTGCTTTGGCACTATAGGCACTGATATAGTGTGTTTGAAAAGGAAGGTTACTCTTTACCAAGATGAACAAATCTCAGTAAAAACAAAAAATAAAGTAAAATAAAATACGACTGATTTGTGTTTGTGTTACAGATTGCAATTCACACTGGATTAAGAACACAGACATTGACTGTAACCTTAACCACACCAGCTGCCATGTGCAGAAAGTGTGGAAAGTAAGAGTTAAAAAAAGAAGGCATTTCACTTTAAAAATGTTGTTGAACATATTTTGGGGTTCTTTTCTGGTGGTAGGATTGCTCAGACCTGCCCCACACACTTCAGTAATACCAGCTTTGGTTTGTTGCAGTATATTAAACATGACAAAACTCTTCTTTCATCATCCTGCTTTAGTTTTTCAGGGGTTGCATGGTGGGAGGTGAAGGTAATCCTCTCCAGTTAGACTAACAAAGCCTCGTTCTGACTTATTATCCCCCTGTGTGTGTGTGTGCGTGTATGTGTGTGTTGTTTAGGGCAGGGTGGAGGGAAGCTGCTGAACTGGACTGGGAGGAGATCAGGACTGAGATCACACTGGGCAGAGAGCTGAGGAGGCACACACACGTTAAAATAGAGTTAGCTCATGGTTTGACTGTGCCAGGTTAATAATGTGATCAGTCCTGAGGTCACCTCCACTCTCGTGGAGGATATGAGTGATGGACTGACTGTAACATAAATCTGTCAAAAATGTACATATTATTTATTACATTACTTATGCAATTATAAATTACTACATTTATTCAAGTTATAAACATAAGTATAATTTGGAGGTACTGGTACTTCATTTGAGTATTTTACCATTTTTTACCATTTACTTAAGAACAATTTAACTTGAGTACATTTTTTGGGGGGAGTATTGTGCTTTTTATTCCACTACATTCATTTGGCAGCTACTTACTTTGAAGATTCAGATTTGACATAGAAAACATACATGATTATCGTACAATATATGAAGCATCATTCACAGCATCACAGATTACACTTCACAGTAGTACAATTAGTTAAAATGACTTCCATCTTTTGTACTTAAAGGTACTCTGGCATTTTTACCACTATGGCATCATGGAGCATTGTTTTTACGAAGGGGTCCCCGCTTTGTTCATGTATCATGCCATCCTGATGCTGTTCTGCTGTTTAGTTTAGTTATCTTTTCGGAAAATTCCTTTTGTGTGTTTGAGTCCCATGACAGTTTTATATCAATTGCTATCCCTAGATATTCTTATTCTTATTCTTATTATTAATTATATTAATTTACTACTTTGATACATTCATCAGTGACGCTACTTGTTGGTGGAACTTTCTACCTTTCTGCCAAAAAACGCAGCGAAGAAGACTGCAAGCAAGCAAACATGAGAATAAACAATGCAGAATTTACAAATGTTTTATGGGATAATTAACAACACATAATAAAGCCATATAAAGAGAAAACTAAATCTGAGACAACAAAAACAAAAATTCAAGTTGCAATGACTAGAAGTAAAGGACAGAATTTTCTCTTAACATTTTGAATGCCAGACTTTAACTTGGGAGTGCTTTTTTGGTCATCTGCTAAATCTGCAGCACCAAGTCATGCTTTTATGAATGTCTGTGTGTGTGTGTGTGTGTGTGTGTGTATGTGTGTGTGTGTGTGTGTGTGTGTGTGTGTGTGTGTGTGTGTGTGTGTGTGTGTATGTGTGTGTGTGTGTGTGTGTGTGTGTGTGTTATGCAGGATGAGTCAGTGGAATGGGGGAAGCAGCTTCAGGCAGAACAGTGAAGTAATATGAACTCATGCGATGGCTCAAACAGAGACATGTGCACGCGACTGAGTCTGTTTCCAGCTCTTATGAAGATTTACAACACAGAGACATGAAAGATGAGATGTGAGGAAAAATATACGGACTGTGAACTGGAGTCAGACTCAAGATGTTTCTGTCAACTTCTCATCAATGATTCATGTGAGGAAATGTCACCAAGTCTTCTTATTCATACTGTTTACACAACAGGAGGGAGTCGCCTGCTGTCCTTTATTCTCTCTCTGTGATTTTATCACATTATGAAATAATTGATCATTGTTATGATTTTGTTTTTGGTGAACCTTAAGGATTTTATTACCTGCAAAACTGAAAACAGCATTTATTTGATACAGTGCCCATGTGGTAAAATATAAATGGCTGAGACATCTTGTTCCCTAAAGAGTGAATCACAGTATTATTAGTCTACAAATCTGTCATTTATGTGTTTCTATAATGTACTTCACCACTCTTTCTCTGTTTATTGTATTTTGTCCTAGTTTTTATATTTTTAATATACTTAAAATTATTATGTAGCACCCTTGATTTTTCCTTCAATGCCACCATCAGGACAAAATTGCAAGTTGCACTAAAAAGTATCAGCTGGGCAGCAGTTTCTTGATTGTTGGACTTGCCTGGAGAAATTTTATTATGTTTTTCTAACTGATTTAAAATTCTATGATGTGCTGTTTGTAATCAAATGTAAGTGTATGTGTTAAGCTGATTATCAATGGTACATGAAGGTGAAAATACTCAAACATGAACACGAATGGGATGGTGAGCTTATTAGTGGCTCAGTAAGGCTGTACTTATGCAGTGTTCGTGTCATATTGGCATTACCACAGTTATGAGTGTCTGACTTTTAAACAGCATTCATGTCAGCATCCAAGTTGCAATTACAACTCGGAAACTGGGATTTTTCTGAAAGCTCCAATATATCTGATTTAGTGCCTGAACACCAAACAAACATGGACGCCTCACATTGTTCAGTGTAATTTAACCAAATGTAACCAAAACTTTAACCAAAATATCCAAATTAATGGATATAATGTAAATTTGTCATTGCACAGTATTTTAAACCCTCATTATCTTACAAGCTTCATCAGCTGTCAGATGACGGGAATGGGAATCTTCCCGATTCTTCCCATCCATCTGACATAGCATAAAGAAGGTGCTTTAAGCTAAATGCTAACATCAGCATGCTAACTTGTTGATGTTAAGCAAATTTAAAGATTATCATGTTCACTATCTTACTTGAGCATGTAAGAATGCAAATGTTTGCTAGTCAGTGGTAGGCAAAGTACAGCTGAGGCTGATGGGAATGTCATTATTTTACAGATGAGTCAAAGTGCTGGACACTCTAAAATTTTGACCTGATGATGGCGCTGTATATAAAGTCAGAGGATCACCAAAGTGATTACAATTCATCTTGTGGGGACAGCGTCAAATTCCCTTGAGCTGTGCTGCTAGTATTCCTAAAAACATGAATAATGCTGAAATTATTTTGTTTATTTCTGTTTTGGCACGATGTGCTGCAGAGAAACAGCACGTAACACCAGATGTGTCATTTCAATCTGTAATGACTGTAATGATGAGTAAATGGAACAAAAATTTATAACAGTCAGAGTCTAGACTTCATTTTACCATTTCCCCAAAAAATACATTAGACTGGGAAGCCCATTATCGGAAGACTTGTATTTGTATATGTTGTTATGGTGCAGTGGATTATTACAAGTGATGAGAACGAATTTGAAAACCATGATTAGAATAATATCTCATATTTCCTTATTGTGATAACTTTTTTGAATCAAACTGGGCTTCTGACCAGAATCTTGTTGGTTGCACGAGTAAAGAGGTTTTTATGTCTTGTTTGTGTGTTAGCAGCTCTTTGATCAACACCCCCAAACCCTCCAAAACTCTCAGGGGTTTTAAAGCAACAACAGCAGGTTCTACCTTTGCTCTCCTTGGAGGTGCAGCAGCCTCCTTCAGCTCCTCCACATTTCTCCCTGAGAGACGACACCTCCCTCTCCAGCCTCTCCAGACGCTCCCGCAGGGCAGCAAAGTCCGCCTCGCAGCCACATGACCCAGGCCTAGACCCAAACCCTGAACCTGATGGAACCAGTTTGATCTTATGGGTCAGGACCAGAGGAGAACCAGGGACGAGGTCGATTTCTTTACCTGAGAAATACACAGAAAAGCAAGCTGAATTAAAACTGGGAGGAGATGCAGAGTGTCGTTTTGATGCTTTTCATGTCTCACTGTTGACAACAGTTTCTCGACCAAGTAAAAACTAGCAGGTTTTTACCTCCTTGGCTCACATCAGATGATTCACCGTGAGTGGTGCAGCCCTCAGAGATCACTACCTGCAACAATAACAAAAAAGGCAAACCATAGCTGTGTAGCTGCATCCAAAGGCTGCATCTTGTTTTTTTGTTGGTGCAAAACATTAAAAAAAGACTTTGACAGTAGTCGCTAATTGTGTCTGTTTGCCATCTGGTGCTGAGCAGCAGTGGTAGAAAGTACATTTACTCCTGAGCTTTAATGAGGTACTTGTAATTTACTTAAGTGTTTCCATTTTATGCTACCTGGTACTTCTACTCCACTACATTTCAGATGGAGATATTATACTCTTTATTCTATAAGTTATCCAACAGATTCAGGTTTAACATACAAAATATATGATCAATTTATAAAGTATGATGTAGTTTTAAATGAAACTCCCCAGTGCTGGAAGAAGTATCTAGATCATTTACTTAAGTACCAATACAACAATTTAAAAATCATCCATTACAAGTAAAAGTCCTTAAAAAAGGCACAGAAGTATTATCAAGTAAACTTAAAGTATTAGACTGACATATTCAATAGATTTAATGAAGTTATAACAGAAACATATTACTGATAAATCTGAGGGGTTGTGAGATGATTAATGGGTGAGTAAAGAAGTAAAAACAAAGTTCTGATACACAAATCTGTTTTCAGTTTTTGGACTTTTCCTCTAATCTTTGATTTTTGGTGAAATATTGGATCATTTTATTGAAATGAAAGCATGTGAGAAGTTTAGAGGGAAAAATCACCATTTGGTGGAGCTATTAACAACTCATAGACATCTCAAATGTGACCCCGACTACACACTGCTTTTTGTAAGATGTCTGTCTATTGCGTCAAATCTTCATCTGAAAAGTAACTAAAGCTGTCAAAAAAATGTAGTGGAGTAGAAAGTACAATATTTCCCTCTGAAATGTAGTGGAGTGGAAGTATGAAGTAGCATAAAATAGAAATACTTAAGTACAATTTTTAGGTATTTGTAATTCATTTAAGTAGGCTGCAGTACTTGAGTAAATGTAGTTATGTTCCTTACACCAATAACATTGTTATTATAAAATTATTCACTACAGCTGCTTTACATTTTCAACAAAATTGACACAAGATTTCATTGAGATGTCTAGACATCTTTTGACATCCATCCATTCATCCATTCATCCCAAACTCATTCACTCACCCAACCACTCAATGATTCACCTTGATCGCATCCTCCTTGGTATCCC
This sequence comes from Thunnus maccoyii, assembly GCF_910596095.1. Lineage (NCBI taxonomy): Eukaryota > Metazoa > Chordata > Actinopteri > Scombriformes > Scombridae > Thunnus > Thunnus maccoyii. Next base: position 4,231,404 of record NC_056547.1, read on the forward strand.
TTGGTGTCCTTTGACCCCTGACCTGTAACTGCTGGGAGGTTGAAGTCAGGAGGGCAGGACCAGCCAAGAGGAGGAGGAGGAGGGAAGGGAAGGTGGGAAGCATTGCTGAGGATGGAGCTGATGCACAGGAGGAAAACTGTGAAGATCCTCCCTCAGGTTGTTTAGGAAAACAAAAGCAACTGTTGGCGTGCTCAGGAAATCTGAGCTGATTTAAGCAGTTTGTTTGAGAGGACTGAAGCTGATTGTTTCCAAGATTTTTAGATTCAATTAGTAGCACTTTCCCTGGAGGTTAAATGGATCTCTGTCAGCTGTTGTCTCTTTGTTTCAGTCAGGCGTTTGCTGGTTGTTTTTTCCTCCCACCTCTCCTTCAGGGATTTTACCCCTGGAACAAACCCAGAAACACACATTTAAACCCACCTTAACGTTTCTGGTCAGTTCAGCAGACTTCACTTTGGTCACAATTAGCAGAAGTGAGGCCATTAGCTGTTTATGGGCCTGTCAGTGTAGCGTGTCAGCCAATAAACCACAATGGAAAAAATAACTTGGTCTGAAAGACTAACTGTTATCCTGCAGCCAGTTTTTTTTTGTTTGTTTTTTTTTTTTAACACTGCCACCTCTGGAGTTGGTGGCAAACTGAAGGCTGATAATTTAGACTATTATATACTGTAATTGGTTAATTTAGGCACTTGGCTGTTTATTAAGTATTTCATCAATATCTAATTGATTTAGGTAGGTTAGCTTTAGAAAATTTTACAGAGCTACTTAAGGAGCCAAAATTAAACTCAGAAGTTTGCTGTTAAGAGTAGTTTAGATGGACTGATTATCATTTTAACAGTCAACATCCAAAAATCTGTCAATCATAACAATCCAAGAGCGTTTGACTGTTAATCAATATACTATAATACTTTGTAAATGTAAATGAAGGCTTTATTTAATTCACACATCTACTGTAGAGCTGCAACGATTAGTCGACTAATTGATTGGCAGAAAAGAGATGTTTAAGTAATTTTTCAGTCAAAATTTGCCAAATATTCTCTGATTTCAGCTTCTCCCATATCAGTATTTTCTGTTTTTATCTGTTTTCTATCATTAACTGAATATCTTCTGGTTTCAGACTGTTGGTCAGACAAAAAGAACATTTTGAAGATGTCACCTTAGACTGTGATGGACATTTATTTGATGTTTCAAAGACTAAGCCACTAATCAGAAAAATAATCATCAGATGAATCGATTATGAAAATAATCTACTGGGCAAACTGGTTATTTTAATCAGCATACACATATCTGCAACGCTTTGGTGTAGCGGTCTAATTCTCTCTAACTGGTCAGCAATGTCCAAAATGGATAGAAACATCAAAACGAGTGAGCATGAAAGTTTTTGACCTTGGAAACAGTATTTTGACAAATGATTCTTAACTCTTAACTCATAACTTAACCTGTTCGTCCATATTTATATTTATCAGTGGAACTAACTTTGAAAAAGGTTTTTTTAAGGAGATATAAACATACTACTATTCAGTATTCGGATAAAACTGTTGCTCAGTAAAACATTTATGGTCAAGGCATGTTCCTCCGTCAGTTGTTCGCCTAAATTTTAAATGAACAAAACTGCTGAAAGCCACAAGACTCCCAACATTCATGTAAATCCAAGTCAGTCAAATTAGCAAATTGTCAGCGGAAAAATGGCTGGTTACAACTTTTCAGTGCTTACCATTTTTTATCTAAAAATGTCAAATTTTAATGGTTTATGAAATGGTTTTATGCCAAAGACTAAGGAAAAGAAACCATGTTATTATTAAATTATAAGAAAATGATCAATGTTACCACACTTGGAGTTTTCCCCCTGACATTTCCTCCAACTCACACACAGTAGCTGAGCAAATCCACAAACATGACACAAACCCTAGATGATCTAACCACCCCTGTCTCCTCTGAGAGGTTTATGACCAAAACTGGTTGAGAGAAATCCACTTTCAGCAGCAGCAGCAGCAGCAGCAGCAGATTTGATGTAGAAAGCAGCTGCTGAGAGTTCCCAGTGTTGGGCCGAGTCCACAACAACAACATAATGTCATTAAGTCTGCTGGTGGAGAAGTCAACCAGCAAGCTGCAGCAACACGTGAAGAACAATATATTCATCTTAGGAAACAACAAAAACCACAAATTCAGAATTATCTTTACATTATCTTTACACATTATCTTTATCGCTTTAATAAGAGAATACGTAACAATCAAATGTCAGTTTTTGCTCTACAGTGAATACTTTTGTTTAAAATAGGTTTTATGGTACAATCTTTAATTGCTTATCTGTTGCAAGCAGTAAATCAACAATGACATTTTTTGGTCAGTTTCTTGTCATAACAAGAACATTTTCTTGTTTTTACAAGATACCAAATTATTCCATTTTTACAAGAAACTTTTCTTTTTATAACATATCACTTTATATCACAATATGTTCTTGTTGTTTCACAAAATTAACACATTTCATAAAAACGTTACTGGTTATAACATGATCAGTTGGTATGATGTTATAACAAGAAACTTCTATATTTTGTTAAAAGGAGAAAAAGACCCCATATGGTTCATATGGTTTGGTTAAGTTTCTTGTTTTAACTTGATAAGTCAGTATGTTACTATGTCAGTCAAGCCATTTTACCATTGAAGCCAATACAGAAGTGCCTTAAACCTGCTTTCTCTCTAGTGGCCAGCAGGCAGCGACTCCACTGGCTCTGAAAAGAAGTCAGTTTGTATAAAAGTCTATGAGAAAATGACCCTACTTCTCACTTGATTTATTACCTCAGTAACACTTTCCTAATGAGTTCATGCCCACAATTACTAGTTTCAAGTCTTCTTCAATACAGCATGATGTTCATTTTGTAAATTATGGTCTCATTTAGAGTAAAATAGACAATAAAGCAGGGTATTCTTTAGGGTGTGGCTACGTTGTGGTTGACAAGTCGCTACCATGGCGTGTGCGAGGTGCTGTAGTCGGAACCTAGGGAGCTCCTCCCCAGCTCCACACTCTCGTCCAAATAAGGTCACTTCTCATCACTTCTGGGTCCAAAAAAACCCAAGATGGTCAAAACGCCAAACTCAAGACTTCAAAACAGGAGTCCACAAACCAATGGGTGACATCACAGTGGCTGCATCCATTATTTTTATTCAGTCTGTGGTTGCCACAGACACAGGGTCTATCCTTGGTCCATTACTGTTTACATTATACATAATTAACATAATTCTCCTTAATAAATACTTCAATATCCATTTTTTTGCAGATGATACTATTTTATATGCCCCAGGCTCCACCCCGGCTAAGGCCCTGACTCATCCTCAGTCTGCCTTTGATGCTCTCCAGTTGTCACTCCTTAATCAAAGACTAGTTTTAAATGCAGAACAGACCAAGTACATGGTGTTCTCCACCTCCATCAGTAACTCTGAGTATCCTGCTGTTAAAATTTTAAATGGCAGCCATATTAATCTTGTTGTGTCAGACAAATGCTTGACAGCAGACTATCATTCAAGATTCATATTCAACATTTGACTCAGAAATTAAAACTCAAACTAAGCTTCTTGTGTAGAATCAAAGGATGTCTGTCTTCCTCCAAACTATTGTGCAGCCAACCTTCATGTCTGTCCTTAACTATGGAGATATTCTGTATTGTCATGCTGCCCCATCAATACTTCAGTAGTTAAACCCTGTGTATTATAGTGCATTACGCTTTATCACTAATGACAAATTTCATACTCATCATTGTTCTGTGTATCACATTGTTGGTTGGACTTCCTTACAGTCAAGAAGAAATAACCATCTCATGTTATTCAACTATAAAGCTCTACTGCTGAAGCTTCCAAACTACCTCACATCTCTTCTCTTAGTTAAATCTAGTAACTACAGAACACGATCCAGTAATTACTTAACCTCAGATATCCCTCATGTTCACATCAATCTTTGCAGAACTGGTTTCAGGTACTATGCACCTTTTAAATGGAATGAACTGAAAATTGCCCTCAAACTTGAGTCTTACATTCCCCTTGGAGACTTTAAAGCTTTATTGTCTGCTGGTTTTTTTTATGATTCTTGTAACTGTTTTTTAAAAGTAATTCCTTCTTTACTGTGTAGTTGTGTTGTTTCTGTCTGCTGATTGTGTTCTTGTCTTATGAATGTTTCTTGTTCTTACATCTCTCTTGGAAAAGAGATCTTAATCTCAATGAGACTGCCTGATTAAATAAAACTAAAACTAAAAAAAAAAGGAGATATGTTTCTTGTTAAAAATTGAATCATTTGGCATCAAGTAATAACATGAAAATATGTCATAATAACAAAAATATTTTGTTATGACTTGGAAAGGATCTTGTCAATACAAAAAAAATCACATTAGAATAAGAAACTTAGCACATTTTTTGTTACGGTGACAAATTGATTAAATGATAAGTAAGACTTATACCAGAGTTTGTGCAGAAAAAAAGGATACCATGCATGTGGGTTACGGGAAGTTTAAGTATTTAAGAAAAGGAACACACAGCAACACAAAACTGAGATAGTAGAAAGTGATATCCCTGCCTGACTCTCCAATTTTCCTTTTCTTTTCTTCACTTTTACTCTCTGCTGCCTGTCTTTTACTTCTCAGTCCCCTCCTCTTTGCTCCTGAAGCTCTTAATGTCCTACAGAAACCACAGTTAACACATTCACTGCACTGACAGTAGGGATGAGGGATGAAAAAAGGAGGCGAAATGGGGGGTTTAGGAGGAGGAAAAGACACTATAAATTCAGCTCGGCCCTGAAGGTTTACAAGCTTCAGCCGCACAGTTTAACCAGGAGGAGCTGTGCGGCGGTTACTACAGTTAATAACTTTTTAGTTTCGCCCAAAAAGAAAGGGAAAATTTGATACAGAGTGTCACATTATCAATTATTTTACAAAATGTAAAGCAACATTATAGTGGAGCAAGTAATGCTACAATTTTCGTCCTTATTGGTCAACATCAATCTAATATACAACTTCTTTCTATATCTGTATCTGGAGAATTTTAGAGAAAACCCATCAAACCCAAATTAGGCTTAATGAAAATCACAACATTGTCACCTGAACAATGGAAGAGTAAACTTCAAACAGATGCTGAATTATTTTTTACAGGTTAAAAAAATCACGCTTTCCATAACAACAGTATACAACAAATGTCACATAAATTGCATCATTGTAATGCACAAACCCTAAAATCACCTATAATTTCCTTGATTAAGACCTGATGCTTCATTACAAATAATGTTATTATAAATAAAATATTTGACAATGAAATTCAAACTACTATTTCAGATGCCAACAATGAACTTTAACTCAATAAATGTTTAATTTCCACCTTTACTACAAAGAGTGCTTTCTTTTGCTGCATTATCTTTGATTGATGATCAGTTTTTTTTGAGAATTATCTGTGTATAAAAACCGATTAAATTACTCTTTTTGCAGGCTTGATGCAGAAAACAGACCTGACAATACTCCAATCCCTTATCCACAGCAGAAACACAAAATCATAATGTTTGGAACATAAATTGATATTTTCTTCCAATTACTTTTTCCTAATGAGCCCCATTTGTCCATTTTTAATGCCATGGTTTAATTTAGTTGGGTTAGAGTCTCCTTCAAACTGATGCACCTCATATGTGAACCTGACTTGTTCTAATTTTCCAGCCCCCTCTGCCCACATTTTGTTTCCCTTTACTAATCTGACTTGACCTGCCACAAAGAGGGTTCAGCATCTGTGGTTTAATTTACATCTTTGTCTAGACCTCAGCCAGTTAGTGAGCCTGCTCCATTGACTTCAATGGGAACAATTAGCTTGTAAATACCTGCCAGGGACAGCTGTTTCAGCTGCTACGGTTGGATCTCTCAGAAAACACAGGAGGGCAATAGAAACTCCCCAGAATGCACCATAAAGATTTTCTCTTCACCTGCTTTCCTTTTCCTCCTGTTCACACTGAGTCCAGCTTTCAGTAGCCAAAATAAACTCCTTCTGACCGGCTCTTTCAAACACAAACTTGGCATAGACACCCAAACTTGGCTCTGGTGAGTGCTGTGATAGGCATTCAGTTTGTAAGGTGGAAGAAGTTATGTGCTGCTACTAATGATTAAGGAAGTTTGCATTTGCAGAAATTTAACAGTTAGACAGTTTAGACGTTTTTTTGGCTCTAGTTTGCATCACAAAAATGTTATTCTCATTTTAGAAGTTTCCTTCCTTTCCTTTTCATACACTTTCACGTGCAAAAGCAGACCTGCTCTGTTTTTTTAAGACCTACAATGTGTGTTTTCATCCACCTGTTTTGATGTGCATTAAAAATATGCATAAAAAAACTGAATGGAAATTTAAAAAAAATCAAAAAATCACGAAAAAGTCTTTCCTGTTGTCTGAGAAGTGAACAGACTTTAGTGAATAAGTGATGATGTTCCAGTGGATTCATTCACATTTTCTTTTGCTAATTTTCTGGATACTCCGTTGAAATTTACATTACATTTGGATGGAAACTTTACCATAGTGAAGTTTGTTCTGCTTGAGTCACTTGATTGTCTGATGATAAAATGTTTCACCTGATATTTTGGTTCAACAGATGAGAAAAAAGCTGGTGAGTGGACCAGATTTTCTTGGTCAAATCAACCTTTATGATTCACAGCAGGTCCATGTCATGTGACAAGACTTATCAGTTAGTAAAGTAGTGATTGAAAGCCATCACGCGCCTTCGTTAAAGAGTTCTGATGGTGACGCACTTGCTGAAGTCCAGACGGCCAGACGCTGTGAAATCCATCACAGACTGAGGTGGAGACTTTTACAGGCCAAGGTCATATAATATGGACGCCACACAAAACTATGAAATCATTTGTGGGTGAAAAAGCTCTAAAAGTTTGTGGTCGTCACATACATTTATGTTGATTTTCTCCTCATTTGCTGCCATTGCAATTAACACTGCAGCACTGAAGTTTGAACATATGCATGACTAAGCCTTCAGATAAAGTAAAGGCTCTTGAAACTCCCTGACATCCTAATAATGTCATTTTAATGCAGTCAGAAATTTTTATGCTGGTCTTATATTTAAGATTTTGGACCATTTTGACTTTTAGTCCCCAAAAGTCTGGAGATCAAATCAAACTTTAATAAAACAAGTAACAAATCTGTCAATGGTGGGATGGATTTTGCCTGTTTCCAATACAAATTCTTTAAGAATTTGTAGGCTGTCATCATTTTCTTTACATTACAGAAGCAATCTGCCTAATTCTGTCATTTTATCTGTTGAGATTTTTAAAGGATTCAGGCTGAAATAATCTCATTTCACTGTAACCTACAAAAAACTTTAAACTGGAGATTATTTAACATGTGTGCATAAGAGAGATTCATGCACTTTTTAGGACTCTACATCAGAGGAAATGTGTCAATAATGGACAAAATTATGTGAAAATGTTTATTTCTGGATCCAGAAAAGTTGTACAAAAATGTCAGTTTAGTATTGTGATGTATTAAATATCTTGAATTAGTCAGTATATTGAATATATTGCTGCGACATATGGTTGTTTGTTATTTCAAGGATATCTGATTAACTGTTTAGCCTTTGAAATGCCTTTGAGACAATTTTCTGAAGCCTAAGTTATTTTCACATTGCTCGTTTTGTCCAACCAGCATTTCAAAACCCAAATATATAACATTTTTTATCACATAAGACAAAGAAATCCTCACATTTGAGAAGCTACAACAGGAATGTTTAGCATGTTTGCTTGAAAAACATTTCATTTTGCAGATGTATTTTCTGTTGAGTGGTTCATTCTAATATCTAACTGAATAATTTGCATATTCTGTTCATATCTCACCATGTATGTTGATGCAAATTATTTCAAAATCTCTTTGCCGATTATGAATAAAAATCAATCAAAGCTGCAAAAACAAACATTTTGGAACTCTTTGCACATTATTAGACAATGATAAAAGTCATCTTACCTGTGATGACTTTCTGTCTCTCCCCTCAGTCTCACAGTTGGTCCAGAAGTCTCTGTGTTTCTCTGTGAAGCTCTCATTGACTGACCATCAGAAACAGAGGGAGGAGGAATGGACGGAGAGAGAGAAGGAAAGAAAAAAGAAAGAAAGTGAGGGGAGGAGAGCAGTAAAATTTTCTCATACTTGAAGAATTTTTCCTCCCTCTCTCTCTTTCCTCTCTCTGTTTCTCTCCTCTCTGCCTCCTCTCTTTCTCTCTGATGTAACTATGTGTTTTACAGGTCCCACTTGGGCGGGGGATTTGCGATGGAAAACATCTGAATTTTTAGATGTTTTTAAGGGAACGTGGGGGCCTAAAATCTTTAATGTGTTTTGAGCCCATCTCTGTCCTCTGCTGGACGCTCCATGATGTTAGATAGACAATTCACTCTGTTTGTCTTTGTTTGTTAAAGAGGTCAGATTGTGATGTTGTGCTGACAAACCTGACCTCCCACTGACTGTCAGTGGAACAGCTCCAGGATCTGACATCACACGCAGACGCTTGGCTGCCTTCAGTCTTGTTTTGTTCAAGGAGAGGATGTAAAACAAACCTCTAACATGGGATGCACATACTGCTGCTGCCACAGAAAAACACTCAAAGTCCAGTCTTGTTCATTCACATGTTTTTATTGTGACTATAGTCATTATGTCACTCTGATTTTTAACATAAAAAGTTGGATTCTTTTTTGGCATAGGCAAAAGGTTTTATTTGACATCTGAAAATGCAAAAAACACAGAAATGGGTTGGTCTGTAAAAAACAAAATAAATAGACTGCTACAAGCATATATACAACCATCTGTCTGGGGAATTTATGATGGTCCTTTGCAGCTGCTTTGTGAAAAACTAACATGAACGTAGCTTCTGTCCGACCTCCACAGTCTGGATGTGAAAGTGCTGTTTGTGTGGAGTCACTCATTAAACCAGAATGGATTACTTTCAATCATCAAACTCCTGATTCCTGTCACTGTCAGAAGAAATTCATTATTTCATACAAATCTGAAACACATGATGCTGTAAAAGAAATATAACACTAGCACCAAGCGGGTCACCATTGGCCACGTAGATTGCTCCATCGTTAACGATTGCTGGTCGGTCCTCTGTCAGCATGCTGCTCAGAATATGATGAATACAGGATTTAATGGAGATTTATGAAAGTGAAATAGATTTCATGCAGCAGAGGCTTGTGCAGTTAATTTGTTGTTGGAGCAGCTGATAACAGCACAGAACAGAAAATATCAGTCTGTTAAAACTGGAACACATTTAGTTTGAAGATTATAATTTTATTTTTATGACATTTGATGACAATATTTTCAACATGAACAGGCTCTACATGATATCTTGGACGGTTTTCTTAGCAAAAGCACTTAGAAAGTCAAACTGGATCTGGATTCAGATCTCAGTTAGCAGCACACTGATCTTGGTTTAGCAACAGGATAGACTGATGTATAAAATAATTCTTCAGCCTGTTGAGTTTAAATTGAGGGACTGTAAATCACCTATTAGAGAATCGATAAAGAGATACATGCAAACTGATGTATAAGTTGTTGAATGGCTGCAAAATTGACTTGAATTTACAATCAGACTCTACAGGTTGATTGCTTGGGTGGTAAGAGTGCAATATGTCAAACATGATGGGTGTCAGTGGGAAGACAATCTGTGTTTTTCTCATTTCTTCAGTGGCTTCCATCTTTGTTCTTCTTTTATGGAGGTGGAAGCTTTCTAGTTAACTTGGTGTCGTTGAAAGTGAGCGAAGCAAATTGAAAAGCTTGTGCTGTCTGTTGATCAAAGGTGGAGCTCAGAGTCAAGTAGAAGGTCTCTGGACAAGGGGCAGGGCGGGAGGAAGGATTCTGTTGAGCCATGTGAGGTCAGCCAGAGGACTGTGACAATGTGAGAAAGATTACAGACTGTGAATTTGAATTACTCTTTCCTCTATCTGACAGGTTTAGTAAATAATTTGATTTAAGTTGGCTTTTAAGGTTTATTTATTTTATTATTTTATTTTTTTCCTTGTAGAAAACAGGGTTCATAAGTGATTCTTACTTCTATCCATGTAGTAACCATAACCTCAACCCAGCTACTACAGAGATATGACCAACACTAAGGTTCCATTTAAACTGCATATTATCCTAAAATAGTAATAAACAACAATATTGTTTGATAATGCAAAATAACATGCTCTGTGTCATGAGTTATTGATCGTTAACACATGACATTATAACACTGAATCACAGTTAATGATTCCTTTATTTCATGAAAATAAACTTGACAAAATATGAAACAAGACTAAGGGCATTTTCAACTTTATAGTCTGTTTGCTCTGGTCCGAATCAGTGGATGAATTGAACCAAAACGCATCACTAAAAGGCACGTGAGAATGTTCACTCCATTCATTGGTCAGTTGTGTCTGGACCACAAACGAACTGCTTCAGAGATCATTTGGGACCGGATTGAGACCACCTCCTCTAAAGGGTCCGGTACAGTTGTTTTGGTCCCACCGGAGTACAAGTACTGTGTTCAGACATTCCAAAAACCAATCGCACCAAGGGGGAAAACAAACCAGAGTTTGATTCAACTGGACTAAAAAGTGCAAGTCGGAAAACACCCAAAGAATCTACAGCCATGTTGTCATATCTCTGAGGCCAAAATGCTAACATGCTTAAATTTTTGACCTGATGATGGCGCTGGAGGAAAAGTCAAGAAATCACATTTATCACTATTCATCTTCTGGGGAATCTGAATGTGTGAACCAAATTTCACAGCAATTCAACTAGCAGTTGTCAAGATATTTCAATAAAGAACTAAAAAGTCAACCTCATGGTGGCACCAGAGGAAAAGTCAGAGAATCACCAAAGTCAGTAGGATTAATCCTCTGGGGAACATGCATGTTTGAACCAAATTGTGTGCCATTCAATCCTGTAGATGTTGACATATATCACTAAATAAGTGAAAACTTTGACCTGCTGGTGGTGCTGAAGGAAAATCAGGATCACCAAAGTGGTTAGAATGTATCCTCTATGGACTTTGAATATCTGTTGTAAATTTCATGAAAATCCATCAAATTGTTGTCGAGATATTTCACTCTGAACCACAAAAAGTCAACGTCATGGTGGCGCTAGAGGAAAAATCAGAGGAACACTAAAGTCAGTACAATTCATCCTCTGGGGACCACGAATCTACTAACAGGTATTGTATGATAGATCTTATTCCTCTGTGCTGTGGACATCTGTTATTGTCCAAACACTATTAAAAACATGTAAATATGGCTCACATACACACACACTGTAGTTTATTTTGACTCAATCCCACACACACCGTCCTGCTGCCAGAAGAACTCACTAGACCACCAAATGTGGATTCAACCGCTGCTGAAAATAGTCCCCAACAAATGCACTATTTCCTTCTGTTTGTTTAATAAAAACTAGAGAGACCAACTGTTTTAGGAACCATTTTTAAACATGAAGCTATGTATTTATGAGCTGTTTTTAAGGATCTTCAGGAGGAACCAATGAGCTTGGATCTGAGCGGTGGACTAACACATTGTTGGTTTTGGTCTTTTTATGGGATTTGATGACAATAAGTTTTATTCTTTAAGGTTAATTAGTGTCAGGGTCTGTATTGCTTTCAGACCTGTTCGTTATGGGCTGAAGACAATCAAGTTTATTAACCATCAACTTTACTACCCAACTCTAAACTCTACATGACCTCTGCAACCTAAAAACTCCTCCTGCTGAATCGACTTTAAGTTATTTTTTCAGCAACTTGTTTTCCCACTTCAAATACAGGCTTTTTCCTTAAACATGCGCCTTAAAATTGCACAGAAAAACAAATTATTGGTCTCCACCAGACTGTATGTGGATTATTGCTTGTTTAACTGGGAAAATGGTTTCACAGTTTCACATCAGCTCTCTGGGTGGTACTGTGTGAGATACAGACTGTGGTGGTTTCAGGCGCACTAATCAGAGGCTGAAGGGCAATCAACTTTACTATCAAGTTTACAACTTTGCCCTGAAGCCTAACAGACCTCCACAGAGCACGAACACTCACTGCTCCCCTGAGATCCTCCCCTGGCTGCTCATAAGATAAGACAGTAGCTGGCACGCCGCTCTGCATACTTCACTCACTGTGGATTTATTACCTCCCACTCACTTAACTCTCTTATACCACTTTTACACTTTGCTACTTTAAGAACTTTTATGCCCTCCTGAGTGGGTTTGTGGCAATTCAAAACTAAATTGTTAACTTCAGTTAAATGCAGCAATACAGGAGCAAAGATTTCAGTGTCAAAACATTAAACTTACATTCTAAATATTCCCTTATATTCAGTCTGTGTGCAAGATTTTCCAGAAAAAAGCAAATTATTTTCTCTAAAACAATGCGGGAATTCTTATATTAGAGCTACAAAAATTAATTGATTAGTTAATGTTAAGCAAAAAGGTTAGATTTTCTCTTGTTTTATCTTCTCAGATGTGATAATTTGCGGCTTTTCTTTGTCACATGTGACAGTAAATTAAAAATCTTTAGGATTTGGACAGTTGGTCAGACAAAACATGCTCTGAGAAATTGTGAATGCAATTTTGTGGACAAATTTTAACATTTTAAACACTAAATGATAAATCAATTACTTGAGAAGATAATTAAGATTAATCTATGATGAAAATAATCATCAATTGCAGCCCTAAAATATGTACATTTTTACTATATACATTATTAAAGGCAGTCTGAAAATGGTTTCTGTGTGGACATGTGCCTATTCTGTCATTCTCTCTTATACTAACATACTGCAGTGCACTGACTGTTGCCTATAGGTGAACCTGACACATTTCCATTTCATCGTCTCTCAGCAGCTCTGACACTGTATGAAGAGATATCTGTGTCCTGTGACTGAGAGAATCTGTATATTCTTCTTTAGCTTGAACAACTACTTTAACTACTTTACTTTGACTACTTTAACTACCAAACTCAAAAGGCTTTAGTCTGCCCCTGTAGGCTCATCAGCAGGGCTTTCATGGTCTCTATGGGAGCCTTGAAATGGCTGAAATGCCTCAGAAACCAGGAACACATGCATGATAAAGTGAAGGCTAATTGTACCATATGCGTTATGAACCAAGCCAAGTGGAGTCCGTGGGAGCGTTAAGCAGAGCGAGAGCTGGACGGCACGTAATGAGAGCATGGACTGTGTAAAGCTGGGAAATTTTAATTGAAGTGGGCACCGACATCTTGATCGTTCTGTCAATAACTGACAGCGTGTTTCTTGTGTGTGACCAGGGAAACAGACATTCATTTATTGTTTTTACACTGTGGTTTCACTCAATGTTTGACCCACAAATGAGAAAGACCACAGTCTACTCTGGTTTCACTCAAACTTCAAACTAAGTGTGAAGTTATTTGACTCCAGATTTCTGTGACAATCAGAATCAGAAACAAGTTTATTGCCAAGAAGGGTTTCACATACAAGGAATTTGCTTTGGTCTGATGATGCACAACAATAAACTTAAACAAGGACAAAAACAGGCAAGTACTGCAAAATACAAGAAACATGAGTGACAATCAATAGAAAAATAATAGAGCCGTGCAGTTCTGTGCAGGAATGTGCAAAATATTGTCAACGAATGTGCAATAGTTCACAGAATGTGGACAGATGTGGACACATGCATTAATGTATGTGTGGTGTCAGAGGGAGTCACCATAACTGTCAGTGTCAGTAGTGGTCCCGGGCCTTAATGAGGCCAGCTGCAGTTGGGAAGAAACTGGTCCTTACGGACCACGGCCTCTAGCCAGAGGGGAGTGGTTGGAAGAGATTGTGTCCAGGGGTCATTTGATGGATACACTGGTGTATCCCTGCGTCACCATCAGTGTCTGTGGACATATAATAACCAAATATATATATATATTGTGATAATTGAGTAAAAGGCTGTAGATCTATTAAATGTAGGCTTAATGTAGGCTTCTGAGACACATCGATTGCCTTCACATTGATTCATCCGAAATTAAATGTGATCGAGTTTGATAATGGTCAGTTTATAATGCGTAATTGTTCTCTACTCACTGACCATGTCCTGTTTTCCCTTACAGTGGGTAAAAAGAGGAACAAGTTCTTGCAGAGACCATTATTATGCACTTTAAATGATCTATGTTATAAAAAATAACTTGTCATTATCTTCTTTTTTAAAATTTTATTGATTTCTATCGTGCTTTGCAGGCACATGGTGTTCCTTGGGCTTGTCCACTTCCTAGCCACACATAAATTGTTGGTTGGAACCAAACAAACAAAGGGAATGAGATGTGTTGACGAATCTGGGTTGAAGGTGGAAGTAGACACGTCACTATTACTATGGTGGCACCTTAAACCACCGTATAACACTGTAATGTATGTAAAAGGACTCAACAAGAAATCTGTCCTGCAGATCCCGTAGAACTAGTTATGTTGAAAATATAGTCATCAAATGCCATTAAAATAAAGGTTATAATCTAAAAAACATAAACTATGCAATGTAATCAATGCAATTCAGTCCCGTTTGAACAGAAGGCTGGATGTCTTGTCTGTTGTGTGCTGTTATCAGCTGCTGTACCTGTAAACTTTAACTTTGGAAAAACACAAGGTAAAAGCCACTAGTCTCTGCTCCATGAAATATATTTTATTTTTGGAAATCCTCCATTAAATTTCAAAATGCTTCGACTGAGTTTGACCAGGGATCTCCTCAGACAGAGCAATCTGCCTACAGATGGAGGTGATATTGTTACACATTTGTATGAAATGATGCATTTCTTCTGATCACAATGACAGAAATCAGGAGTTTGTTGATGGAAAGCTGCTGGTTTAATGAGCAGACTGTGGAGGTTGGCTGTAAGCTATTTTTGTGTTATTTTTTCACAATTTCACACTTGTGTTTTAAGACGTTCACACAGACTGTCCACTGTGATAAACACAGCAACTCATAAATCAGTGTATGTGTACTTGTAATTGTGAATCTGTAACCCTCTTGCTTTAGCAAAGTGGTGTACATACAATACACAGAATACAATATACAAAGTACAATATATATTTTACATATACTTCTTCTTCTAGATACCACATGTGCTAACCATGTGGTCAGTTATAGTTAGTTAGCTAACAAGCAAACATTACAGCTGACATTATCTAAAAAACTAAATCTGCTGTTTCAGTGGTTGAACTAGCAAATAAATAAACTTTGTTTAATGATATCAATTTGAAAAGAAAAAGATATTATTAAATTTAGAAATACTGAAAGAATTGAAGGTCCAGTATGCAGCAGAGGCAGCCTCTCCTGCTATTGTGCTTATTAAACATGAGGTTGACCAGAGGTAGCGATGGGGAAAGAAAAGGCAGAGAGGAAGTTGCTGGTTCAACTCCAGATGTCAAGATGCCAGATGACAAACTAAACAGCTGTTTCTCTCTGCAGAAAGGCTGCTGCTGTCACCCACAGCAGACTAATCCTAATGTGAGGAAACAGAGGTGCTGTTGACGGTTTCCAGGACTAACCCATACACACACACACACACACACACACACACACACACACACACACACACACAAACACATACGCATGCACGCTGGAATGACTCAGTCTGCACATGCACTGATGCAAATGTGAATATGTGCACTTATGTATTCATGCAGAAGAAAAAATTCATACATGCACAAGTTTGGATGGTTGAATACAGACAGTACACATGTACAGAAACAACTGAATTCATACAAATGTGATCATATTTACATACACATGCATCACAAACACATTAACAACTGTACCTCTGTGTAAAACAAATGAAGATTAGAGAGTTTTGATCCTAAATGCAGGATGTGTTCACACATAAATCAGTGTGGTACAAACAAACTTTGGTGGTGGTGTTTGGTTTGTTGCTGTTAATCAATCTCTGGTATGGGCTAAACAACTGGACATTGGCTAGGTTTCCATCCAAACATAGCGCAGATTTTAAACAAATTTCAAGGACATAAGTAAAAGAAAATTACCACAAAAACACATTTCAACAATGTTAGAGTCTCCTCATCGCTGCACACAGATCTGATGTTTTCGTCTCTTCTGTGACGTTTGAGTCACATGCTTCATGTGCGTCATCATTAATTCACTAAGTCTTTTTCCATTGTACTTTGTGGCATTTTAATTTATCCTTACCCCATCTTTTCCATCTCAGCCAAGCAGAAAACTTTTTTTGCAATATTTTGAAATTTTTTCCAATGTCTGCCATTTCCTCTCAGGTTTTTTTAACGTGCAAACTGAAAATTCTGATAAAAACAGGTGGATGGAAACGCACTTAGAGACTGCTTAAAAAGGTCAGTATCACAAACTCTGGCGCAGTTTGTCTCTGGTGTCAAAACAAAGATGATAAATATTGTGCTGTTTTTATGTTTTAAGATGAATAAAAACTTCAACTAATATACCAGTGGTAAACCAGATTGTGACAAAGTCAATGAGAACATGCCGTTTTTCCCCATTTTCATCATCATTGACATATTGCTTACTAATTTAACCATACTTGTTAATTGTTTGTTTTAGCCATAGTTACATCATTGATTTGTCACTTACAGACACTATTATCCTGGGTTTGTTTTAGTTTTGCATCATGCTCGGTTACAGTTCACATACCATCGACATTTCTGGCTAAAGGTAGAGTCAATCTGGAGGAAGACTGTTGATATTTGAACTAAACACTCAAACAAATACATCCCCCTTGTCATACTCCTTCAAAGGCCCCACCCCCCAAAATTCATGGACATGCTTTGCCAAGGCAACAACCAACAGAGAAATATGGCCGAATCCAGAATGATGCGTCAGCTGTAGATTTACTTCTGTTCGTCTCATGTGAGCATGACAGTCCATCCTTCATCTCTCTGCGGCCTCCCCACTTCTCACTCGACCTACATTCAGCGTCTCTGTCCACAGAAGCAGCCGTCTGTCAGCTGCAGCTCCTGGGGAACTGAGAGGACAGCGGCCGGCCAAACTGCCTCCACCAGGCTGACTGACAGCAGAAATTTACTGAACTAAAATAGTTTGCATGTCGGCTCCATGACCTCACACAGACAGCTGCTCTGATGACTTTCCCCTGTGTTAAGCAGGGGGCTATTTTTCATCTGTAGTCCCTGGACAGATAAAATAATTCATAAGAATCAAGATTTAAATAAATGTTATTGATATAATTTAGATAAATAGGGCAATACAAAAAAAATTAAAATATCATACAGGACATTATACTACATTGTCAGGTACTAATTAAAACTTACAATGCAGAAACACATGATACATGTGAAGCGATCAAAATTAATGTTAATAGAAACTTGGACTGAATAAGACAACAATGTGATGCATTACTGCACACTAATTGAAACACAAGATTCAGGCTAGGTATTTTTAGGAGAGCTGTGTCGTTATTTTTCCCCTCCTCTTTGTCACCACCAAATGACTGTTATTTCTATTTCTTTAACTTGTTTCAGCCCCAGCAGGCCTTATCCCCAGAGTCCTGTTAGAGTCCTGTTAAGAGAAAAAAAAATCAAACCCCTTGTCAGAGAGAAACAGAAAAAGAGTCACAGATGAAGACAAAGAGGAAGGAAAGAATCTGTTAGGCTCGTTTTATTTCGAGCCAAATGTGCAGGCCTCTCTGCTTCTGACAAATGTTGCGTGAGTGTGAGCAGTTGGCCACATTTGTACTGTACGTGTACCGTTCACACACATTATAAACATCTCCATCTCCATATAAAAACAGGCTATCCTCATGTCACTGTCAGCAGTGTGTGTTCAGTGCTGAGCAGGTGGGAGGTTTTAGTGCTTGTCAAGGTTTTTACATTAAGGGAAACTGTGCAGGCCAGAATCCATTTCAATGAATGAATATTTCCCTTTTTTTCAAGTGTCATAAACCAAAAGGTGCCCTGCCATCATTGGTTTACAAGACACTACCTACAGGTAACTGGGAACCTAGATATTTAGTGTTTTATGAGCTGCTGCATGCCTGATGTCTACAGTATATAACTAGACAAAAAATCAAAACAAACAAACAAAAAAACATATAAAGATATTGTTGTTAGTTGTTTAATTGTGTTATCAGTGGTGGAACAAGTATTGAAATGAAACCATGTGAGAAGTTTAGAGGGAAAAATCACTATTTGATGGAGCTGTTAACAACTCATAGACATCTGACATGTGACCCCGACTACACACTGCTTTTTGTAAGACGTCAAAAGCCAAAAAGGTTGGAAACCACTGGTTTCATCGTTAACGATATGTTGTATTTTAAAAGCTTGTTATATCAACCATTGTGTTAAATCTTCATCTGAAAAGTAACTAAAGCTACTAAAGTAGAAAGTACAATATTTCCTTCTGAAATGTGGAGTGGAAGTATAAAATAGCATCACATGGAAATACTTAAGTACAAGTACCTCAAAAATGTACTGAAGTACAGCACTTGAGTTACTTTCCACCACTGTTAGACCGGGAAAAAATTAACTTGAAGCTGAAACTTCTGAAATTAAGATGTGCTTCTCTGCCACTGAGCTAAATAAACGTCTTGGCCACTATTTGAGTTTTGGGTAATTTGAGTTCAGGATTCATGAAATGCTCAGAAGCTTGCTGTTTAAATCAGGTTGATTTACAAACATCATTGTGAGTGGGACCCTCACAGCATCCATCACCACCCCATTAGGTAAGACAGTGTTGGCAGGGACAACGGTTAAGTTTTATGTGTTTCAGTGTTGTGATTATACCTTTGCGTGTCTTTTTCTGTGTTGCGTTCAGTGGAGGAGCGAGCAGGCATGCAGCCATACAGATAGAGAGGTCCTACCGGGCTTGTTGTACATGAGCTGCACACACTAATGAAAACCTGATCCGTCCTGATGTAATGCTGCCGTCACTCTCTGTTGGAGTCGCAGGGAGAACAGGGAGCAAGCTGGATCCCCTCGTCTCTAATAGATTCTCAGTCTGGGACAGTCATATTTCTCAGCAGCTGCAGTTTGGTGGAAACACAAGGACCTTCTCTCTCACACACACACACACAAAGAGAGAGATATATGTATACTGTATGTATGAGTTATGTATGTGCGAGGACATGCAGTGTACAACACTATTCCCCTGGTATGTTTTTATGTGTATTCTAGCAGATTCCAAAAATAAAAAGCTTCTGTTATACATAAAAAAACAATAACAAAGACTAACGTGACATTTTCTTACTGATGAGGCATCCAAGACACTTTGTCATTTCCGAACACAAGAACGCAAGTTTTTAAAACAGGTTTTCCACCAACTTTTTCCCATAACCGTAAACCCTTCAGTGCATTCTGATGTGTGTGAATTCCTTAGCTGCAATTCATGCACAAATATTCTTGTTAAGAGTAGCAGAACACGTGGACCCAAAATGCGGAGACTGAAGGCAAAGCAAGGCTGAAGAAAAACTTCCTTATTGAAGGCCCGTGCAGGCAAAATAAAGCAAATCTGACGGGTCAAAAGCAAAAACTAAACACATAGCAGAGCAAAACAGACTAAACAAAGGATCTAACAAAACTGAACTGAAAACCCAGGACTTAAAAACTAACTGAACTAACAAGGAGATAAGGAGAGGGGTGCGAGGTGATGAAACAGGAGAACAGACAGGGAGCCAACTGGCTGGAGGAAACACAGAGCAGGGCAGGGCTGATAAGGCTGAGACAGGGCAGGTGTGTAGATGGGCAAAGGAGGGAAAATCAGTACAGGAACATAAGGAGGAAAACACAGCAGAAAACCCAGAAAACACAAAACTCCTTAATCAGACACTAGTATACATCAACCCGTCCAAGAATATACATGAATATAAACTAAAAGTAAAGTAAAGTACACAACACTATAAACTAAATGATCATGCAAGACAGTCCTTTAAAGATATAACCCAAATGAACAAGCAAAACCATATGACCAAAACTGGACTGGTCAACAGAAGTGTAACACAGAAAACCAAAAGAACAATAACACAGAGTCCATGACAATTCTCTAAATCAACTAAGCTGTAAATGAACTGCAGTGAAACAGAGCTGCAATAATTAATCACTTAATCAATTAGTCAAGAAAATGAATAAACAGCTATATAATTGACTGTTTCTGTCATTTTTTAATCTAACCGCAGCCCTAACCCTAACCCTAACCCTAAACTACATTTTAAGTGATCATTTTAACCCAAACCATGATCTTTCCCTAACCCTAAGCAAGTAGTTTTTGTGCCTACCCTAACCAAATCTTAACCAGTGTCGTCACATCATAAAACATAATTATTTTTTAACAGTGATTTGTAATGGTTTTGGAAAACTGGGGTGTATTATGCTAGATGGCTTAATGATAATTCTAGGTTGTTTTTGCCAGCCTGAATTTTAGACCTATACTTTCTTTTTTTATGAGGATGTGTTGTACACACACACACACACACACACACACACACACACACACACACACAAGTCCTGAGTTTCTATATTCTGTAACATTGGGGAGATCATATAAAGAAATATTTGAAATACATAATGAGGAAAAATACTTCTGGAACCAGTGGCTCTTTCCATCTCACAACTGGTGGAGCCACAGATATACTCCTTTGCGGACGTGTACCCAGGTAACTCTGTTTACACTACTTTCTGGAGTCCACTTGGAGGACGTGTTCCACACACGCGCAGTAGATCGGCGTCAACAGAAAGACAACATTGTGACCATGTGGACTGGCGTGGAGGTCACAACACAAATATCCACACAGAGCCTATGTGTACACCCTCTGACGACAAAATTTACATCACGCAGACTCTTGTGTATGTGGAAAGTATAATTTCAGCTTTAGATTTAACGTTGGATGAATATAATAAAGATAACAGGTAATAGCCCTCCTCACCCCTTCATCTCTTACTAGGTAAAAGTACACTTCACATGTTTCATGTTCATTCAGCTTCTTTCTCTTATACGGAGGAAACTGTAGTTGTATTGTAAGAATAAACACTGGAGCTCTCATTGCAGGCTGTTGGTGCGCTGCTCAGATGTGGTTATTGTGTTTGAAGTGAGGAGAGGCGGTGGTTAGCATGACAGAATCAAATACAGTGCGAGGCCTGTACAACACACAGGAAGTGGAAGAACGATAATTCACATACTCGACTGCCAACCACAGAGCGACTTTTCTGTTTTATATGAACCCAGGCGGGAGGTAGAAACCACTGCGATTACTGTAACTGAAGGCTCTTTCTACTGTCTGTTGTCTTACTCAGCAGGCACAGGACACGGACTAACATCCCACTTCAAACTGATTTCACTTTGACTTAAAACTACTGATGATTCAGAGTTACCACACATGGAGAGTCAGCGAACAACCAGGGGCCTGTACTAGCAGAGCACGAGCAGAATTTGGGGTTAGTGAGGTAACTGCAGGTTTAATCCTGGGTTGTCAGTCTTACGACAGTGGTTCACTTCTTACCAGGGTACATCACTGTGGCAACTTATGCTGAACAGCTAACCTGCTCCGGAGCAGGTTATGTTCAAGATAATAGATCAGTGGGTATAAAAGCACAGCCTACTGACCGATCAGTTCTCTTGGAAAATGGCATACCATTTGCAGAAGATCCTGTGGAGCTCAGTGTGCGGATCTTGAGAGGATCTTAGAAGGGCAAGATTGTTCAGAGACTGGCAAAACCCATTGGCTCTCCCTGACGATGTTCCATATGAGAGAAATAGATTCTCATCGGAGGGAATGACGTATTTGTGTCAGCTGCTTGAGCCATATGTTGCCAGTGCGACACGTCGGAGTCGTCAATGCATACAGTCCTGCAGACTGTATGCATTGCATTGTGGTACTTTGCAACAGGTACTTTTATGTATGCTGGGGGTGATGTGGGGAACCTGGGTAAAAAAACAGTCTGCAGTGCCAAGTGGCGCGAGCTCTAACAGAGCTACTGGATGCCACTTGTGCACACAGTCCATAAAAGAGGGCTTTTATGACATAGTGTGTAAGTTAGACATAAACTTATTTGATGACTTGGTCTATCATTAATGTAGATCCTATGACATATACTGTTGTACTTTAAATGCAGCCTACTCCTTTCATAGGGTTCTCCAGGATGATCCGCACTATGTATTGCACCCACATTCCCATCCCATTATGTGAATCGCAAGTCATTTCACAGCCTCAATGTTCAGGTAAATCTTGCAATGGTAATTTGCAATGCACATTTTAAATTTGCGCATTAATAGCAATATCTTGTCTTAAGTTAGAAACTGTATTCAACTTGCTTTTATTTCACTTATTTTGATTTAGTATAGTACATGGTGGTGTCCTTTCAAATGCACATGGATGCCACTTAAATGCTGGTATCTGTTGGAAGTAGTTTTAACTCCAAATGCTTTTGACCATCATAGCATGGTCACCAGTATGGAGGCAAAGTGGTCTGGGTCAGTCCATGCACTGTGCCAGAGATTCGAACAGAGTATGGCAACTGTACAATGAATACTATATTTTGTTATGTTTTTTAAACTGCATTTTGTGATGGCAATATTCTTTTTTTATCTTCAGTAATGTTCAGTGGAGTGCCACTAGGAAAAAGAGGGTACACCTGCCAGCCCTTTTTGATGACCCCCTATCCTGACCCTGATGCAGGGCCACAAAATAGATTAAATGAGGCCCTTACCAAGACCAAGTCTTGCAGAATAATTGCAGCATGTGTTGTACCCCTCAATATAGCCACCATACAGGAGAGGGCCCCTCCTTTCAGCCTACAAGCCCCTGATGTAGTGGACCCCATCATCCTAGACCACTCTACTGGCAGGGCTGTGAGAGAGGCCATCACAGAGCTTTTTTTTTGCATAAACACAAACAGGCTCTCTTTTTATTTTCATTTAGTCTTTATTCGTTCTTCTTTAATTAGGTTATCTTTTGTTCTCCAGTTCCTGGAAAAAAGGAAAAATCCATTTTAGTTTAAGTGTTTTCCATGCCTGGAAATAAATTACTTTACTGAATTATCTTCTCTTCATACTCTAGTGTCTCCACCTTGAGTTTCACTTTTTTGATCATATATTTTTTGTACTCAATATCAAGTTCTAAAGTCCTCTTATAGAAAGACCTCAAATCGTCTGCCCCAACCTCAAACAAATAAAAACACATAATACAGTTGCTTAAACATTTAAACAATGTCCCTTTGCAAAGCTCATTTGAAGAAAGGTGCAGATGTCACATATGACTACCCTTTTTAAATTAAGGTTAATTCATTCCCACTTGTGATCCTCTTGGCTTAGAAGTGGAGGCCACATGCTCACATGCTTTATTAGCAACCCAGTAATTTAACAGTGACTCATTGACACATACCCTGGTCCCTGGACCTGTGGCCCGTTGGGAGCAGCTGCGACTTCCACCACGGTCTGATGAAACACCCCCTTCCACTCCTTTCATTAAGGGGTGGCCCTCCTTATTGGAGACGGACAGCTCCTCAGCAGGAGTGTACTCCTGTGTAGGAGGGCCCTCTCCTGTCTTCTTCATCTCATTTTTTTCCTGTTGGCTGCAAGCAATGTCAAAGCCATGTCATTGTGCTTTTGTATACCAATATCATCCTAAAACAGAGACTGATTTAGGCACAAAAGCTTTGTAGCCTACTAAGATATGAAAGCAAGCCTACTTACTGCTTTGGGGAATTATGCTTTTATATTTATTTTTGCTCCCACATCCATTTACACTTCCAGGGTTGCAACTGAAAGAATAAGGCTAAACTTAACACACCCTAAGAATACATCTAAGCAACACATTAATTTAATGGAATACACAAATATAATTATAGTCAGATCTACTCATGCTTTAATGAAGGGGCAACAATATTATGAGTCTATTAACTCACGCTTTCACACAGTCTGATTTTTTGCTAGCTGTCCTTCCTGCATTTGGCAGCTCCATCTGTGCTGCTTTTAGCCTGGATTATGTGTTTCAATTCTTCATATTTGTTTAATATTATAGTTTGTTCATTGTTTGTGAAGTATGCCGCTCTGCTTCCAGTAGACTTGTCCATGTTTGCTATTGGTCATATGCTACAAACACCACCCCTTATATATGAATGCACTCATGGCTAGATTGGGAAAACTTGGGTTGACTTACTGAGTTGATAACCATCGTCGTCTGACCACTTAGCGAGATTGCGGTTGTTAGGGCGACCAGATATGTTGTTTGACCATGTATGTTGTTTGACCGTGTGAATCCAGAGCGACAGATAAGAGTGTTTTCTAATCTGGTGCCCCTATCGGCAGTAATCGGCAGGACATTATTATTTGTCTCTGCGTTCCAAAACCGTTACACATCACTGTTAAAAAATAATGATGTTTTATGATGTGACAATGCTGTGGTTAAGGTCTGATTATGTTTCGGGAAAGATCATGATTTGAGTTAAAATGATCACTTCATTAAACTTAGAGAAACATGTGGTGTGGGTTAAAGTTATTGCTTCCTTAAATTAGGCCACCTTTGTCGTCATGGCTACAATAATAAGCGATCATGTTTTCAGTCTCCGGAGAGTAGTTCTGTGTAAGACAAACGCTACTGAGTATGTGCAGGAATGTTGTTCTGTTTACAGCTTCACTAGCTAGTTGTGCTACATATTGCAACCTCTTGACTTTGTACTGACCTTCTTTGAAAAATGTTTAATGTAGTCTTCCGTACAAGGAACTTCTTTGACAATCTTATCACTGTTATTAGGCTTTGGAGAGTTTTGGCTCATTGTTGTGTTTTTAATAGTTTTTGGGCAACAAAGGAGGTCTACGGCACAGAGGAATAAGATATATCAGGCTTTGGATAAACACACACACACACTTGTTAGTAGATCAGTTCATTGTTGGTTTAGATCCAAACATGAGATTTACTGACAATAAGAAAAATATAGAAAATCACCAACCACCTAATTGACAATTCACTAAAGCTTTTTACATCTGTCTTCTATTACAGGATCAAAATAATGTTTTAGTATTTCATAACAAAAAAATTGACTCTAGAATATAACAACTTTAACATCAGGTGCAGACTTTTCAGCAGATGTACAGTACATTGGTTACAAATCAAAAAATTCAGTGCTGATAATGAATGTCTAATGACGGACAGAAGGACACAGAAGCAGAAGAGATATTTCCCCATCAGACCAGCTGCTTGCACGTTAACAAAGACTCGCCAAGACACACAGACTTTAAAAGCCTTTACTTTCCTCTTCTAATGACTTTTTCCCTCTCCTCTTCTTTCATTTTGGTTCCTCTCAGATGTTGGAGCTATTTTTCTCTTACAATTATCTTCTCTCCTTCTTTAATGACTTGGCTGGTATAACTAACTCCTCTCTCCTAATGACCTGTTTCCTCTGTTTTTGTAATGACATTACCTCTTCTCTTCAAATGACTTTCCATATGACTACACTTCCAGATTAGTGGATGATGTTGTCTTTGGTGCAAACTGTATTGTCTCCTCTATAGTTGGTTTAACAATAATGGTATTCAAAACCAGCAGTCTGATTTTTCATTATTATTACAGTAGCTGTTCTCTGTCAGGACAGATTTCCACACAACCTGCTTTAATCATGGTAAAAGACAAAATGTGTTTGGCTGTCCAGCCTTCATCAGTGTCACAATCATGCAGTATAGCTGCCTTTTAAGTAGCACACACACAGGTGATTCCCCTCAAGGTGATTAGCATTTGCACCTGGTAAAGTAATCAAATACATGACAAGAAGTGAGCAGCCAGTATTGAAACAAGAGAAAAGGCAGAAACTAATTCACCACAGTAATCTGTTGGATTCTTTAAACAGGTCCATCAAATATTAACAGACATTACAATAATTACTAGATAACACACAGTAGTGGAAAGTAACTAAGTGCATTCACTCAAGTACTGTGCTTATGTACAATTTTGAGGTATTTGTACTTTACCCGAGTATTTCCATTTGTTGCTACTTTATACCTCAACTCCACTACATTTCAGAGGGAAATATTGTACTTTCTACTCCACTACATTTATTTGACAGCTTTAGTTACTTTTCAGATGAAGATTTGACACAATGGATAATATAACAATCTTTTAAAATACAACACAATGTTAAAGATGAAACCAGTGGTTTCCAACCTTTTTGGCTTTTGACGTCTTACAAAAAGCAGTGTGTAGTCGGGGTCACATTTCAGATGTCTATGAGTTGTTAACAGCTCCACCAAATAGTGATTTTTCCCTCTAAACTTCTCATGTTTTCATTTCAATAAATGTTCAAATGATCCAATATTTCAGCAAAAATCAAAGATTAGAAAAAAAGTCCAAAAACTGAAATCAGATTTGTGTATCAGAACTTTGTTTTTTCTTCTTTCCTCTCCCATTAATCATCTCACGACCCCTCAGATTTATCTGCTGACCCTTTGGAGGGGCCCGACCCCTAGGTTGGGAACCACTGGACTAAACTAGCTAACTGTATATAAAGTAGTGTAAACTAGCTCCACCTCCAGCAGCTACAACAGTAACATGCTGCTCTAACACTGATGCTTCACTATTAATAATCTAATGATGTCATGAATAATAATATATCAGTCAGAGGGACCAAACCACTACTTTTACTGCAATACTTTAACTACACCAAGCTCATAATACTTATGTACTTTTACTGTAGTAGGATTTTTCATGCAGGATTTGTAACGGAGTGTTTTTACATTGCTGTATCGGTACTTTTACTTAACCCATTCAGAACACAGTTATGCTCCAAACACACACACACAAATATTGTAATAGTGAATTTCTACTCTAAATGCAGTCATAAATCATTAGCAATCCAAAAAATCCCTTAAGTATGTGTTATTTTTTCTGTCTATTCATTAGATGGAGAATCTGAGTGGAGGAAACCACCTACTGTAAAAATTAGAAAACCATTTTTCAACACAAAATAAAACAAAACATGAGTTTTTAAAAAATGTTTTTCATGAACATTAACTCATATCATACATGGATAAAGTGATGATTTAAAAAAAAACCATTGCATATATATTTTGTATTATTTTAACAAACATTCAGATCCCTCTGACCATTCCAATGGACAGATTTTTTGAAAAAAAAATCCTGAATTAAAGCCATAAATCTTTCATATGATATTTTGACATGTATAAGTACTATAACATCTCATGTTTACTATAAAGTAAAGTTTAAACACAAATTATGTTCTTTAATAATATGATTAATAGATTAAAATGTGCCGTACACTTCCTCATTGCCTCACAGTCAGCCATGCTGGCTGAAAAAGGGGGTGTGGCTCTACTGCAGTCCACTTTAGATGATGTGGAACATTGTGATTGGCTTATAGACCAATCAAATGTTTGTGCATTTAGGTAGAGTCAGATGAAAGTAATCATAAATCTAGACATCCTAGAAAAGTTATGTCCATTGGAACGGTCGGGGCATCTGAACAGGTTAAATAAAGGATCTGAATACTTCCACTAGTGCTGACTAGCTTCTGTTCCACTAGCTTCTGTAATTCAACACAGTCTCTCATTTACTGTTTCTGTCATAGATCTTTCTGAAAAAAACTTAAGCATGTTTCTGGAGTTGACTTTCCATATAGAGTTACAAAGCGGGAGGAGTTATTTCAGGTGCCCCTGGTCTCGGAAGTATAAATCGCATTAATCTTTCTCATAGACAATGTTATATTACTCACAGTTTGAGCTCTTCTATGGCTTGGATCAAGATGAAACTCTCCCAGTTAAATCATCAGTACAAAAGATGGACACCTGTGTTAAAAAATATCCGTCTTTGATCAAAAGTTGAAGGTACAAGACTGTACATAAGAACCTTCAGGGTAGAAGTTAGCTACGACATTGTGCGTCTCAGCAAGAAGTCAAGGCAATTCAAGGCAAATTTATTTGTACTGCACATTTCATACACAATGGCAACTCAAGGTGGTTTACATAAGGCATAAAAGGACATTTAAAGGGATAAAAATGCAACAATAAAATAAATAGAGAACAAAATAAATATATAAATACACACATAAAAATACATATATACAAACAAACACATACATGCACAGGAAAGATAAAATAAAAGTACCAATAAAATGTCTGTCAGGTTAAAATAATTCAACAATTCACAACCTAAAAATTCAGTGCTCACCATTTTGCATCAATTTAAGGGAAAGCAGTTGAGAACAAACAAGTTTTTAGTCTGGATTTAAAAGTAACTAGGGTTGGCATGTTTCTCAGATTCTCAGGGAGTTTGTTCCAACAATGAGCAATGCAATAACTAAATACGGCCTCACTATGTTTTGTTTTGACTCTGGGAACAGTTAATAGACCAGTCCCCGAAGACCTAAGACTTCTTGAGGGTTCATAGTGTGAAAGTAAACCAAAGATATATTTGGGCCCCAACCCATTCAGTGATTTAAAAACTAGGAGCAACATTTTAAAATCAGTTATGTGGTTCACTGGGAGCCAGTGTAGGGATCTGAGAATGGGTGTGATACATTTAGCTTTTTTTGTTTTAGTCAGGACTCTGGCAGATGCATTCTGAATGAACTGAAGCTGTCTAATGTCTTTTAGAATCTTTTTGTCTTTTAAAGAGACTGTTACAGAAGTCTGACCTGTAGAGGATTAAGACATGGAGTTTTTCTTGGTCTTGTTTGGACATGAATCCTCTGATTCTGGCTAGAAGGCTGATTTTACTTGATGTGACTATTAAAGTTGTGGAATGGATCCATAATAACACAAAAATTTCTGACTTGACTTTTAGTGTTCAACGACAGCGAGTCGAGTTGAGCACTAATTTTCATCCTTTCTTCCTTCGCACCAAGGACAATTATCTCTGTTTTGTCTTTATTCAGTTGTAGGAAGTTTTGGCACATCCAATCATTGAAATGTTCAATGCACTGTGTCAGTAAATCTAGTGGACCAAAGTCGCTTGGTGAGAGAACTATCGTGTCATTTGCATAATTATGGTGAGAAATTTTGTGTTTTTGAATAATATGGCCTAGGGGGAGCATGTACAGGATGAATAGGAGGGGCCCAAGGATTGAACTCCACAAGTCATGGTGTTGCATATGGATGTGTAGTTGCCAATGGAGTCAAAGCAGTCTCTTTGTTGAAGATTATAATTTAATCATTTTAGGACCATGCCAGAGAGTCCAACACAGTTTTCCAGCCTGTCAAGCACTATTGTATGGTTGACATTGTTGAACGCTGCACTAGGATCCACTATGCACTAGGACTGATATTTTGCCAGAGTCAGTGTTTTGACTCTGGCAAAATTTCTCAGAAACATAAATTTCTCAGAAACAAAGTGGTCATAATTGAAACTGGTGTCCCTAACATAAACCTATAAGGTCTTTACATTGTCTAGAAGAGTCTTGTGTTTCTGTTTCAAATAACATTGAGGATACCTTTTTAAAAACAAATTGAAATGGGAATGTAGAATGGGAAACCAACCAACCTCACACTTTGCAAATCTATCGTGGTTGGTGAGAATGGTAGTCATAGTGGGGCATTTCCCCACATTGGCGGCTGTAAAAAGACAAGGAGTTTGCATGAGTCACACACACACACACACACACTTGTTGCCATTGTAAAACTTGTGACTTGCATTTAGTTTGGAATCAAAATCCAATCAAAACTCTCCATTGACGTAATTTCTGCCTTAAAAACCACTTTGCCTCCAAAAAAAACAAGGCACCCCTCTATAACTACAATTTCAACTCAACAGTAACATTCTGAATCTGTCATTATGTGTGCAGTTTATAACCTCCTGTATGAAAGTCTTGTCATGTGTTCAGCAGGCTGGACGTGACCTCTACATGTTCCAGCTGGTGGTGAGAAGCTCCGAGTCTGCAGGAAGGAATTTGTCCTTATTTAACGGGTCACTGTCGCGTCGCTGTAAAAACCATCAATGACAGAGAGGAATCCTGTGTCGGCTTTATGGGACACGCACTGAAAGACCTTTAATGTCTTTCCAAAATAAACACAGGCAACATGTTCACTGAAACTAACAAAACATACACACATGCATGAATTCTGTGGCTGGTATGTCAACTTCACACAAAGAAATAGCTATCATATTCATACACTAACACAAGTGTTAGAAGGCTAGTGAGATCAAAATATCACATTTTGTGATTGCTTCCATGTGAAATCTGTCTTTCTTTTCACACACAGCAGCCATAACTGATAGACTTGTTTTAATTGGTCTAAAATAATACAAAATAATACACAAGGTAAACTGCAAAAATGTGTAGAGCTGCAACAAATAGACGATTAATCATTCGAAAGAAAATTAATCAGTTTAGTCATTTTTCAAGTAAAAATGCCAAATATTCTTTGGTTCCAGCTTCTCAAATGTGTCACATTGCTACATAAATATACAAAAGTGAAATGCAACAAATACTAGACATAGTTTTGTATGTGTTTTAGTATTTGTTGCATTTTTGGATTTGAATGTGTTTCCTTCACGTTTGTGCTTGTGCATTTGAGTCTATTTTGTCCTTAGGGGCCACCATACTTTCCTTTTAAAAAGTATAAAAAGATCTTGAATTTGATTTTCAAAATGTAAGCCATAAAAATGTCTTAAAGTATTGTATTAATCATGAAAGGTATTACATTTTGAGATGATGCCTAGACTGCAAAATCAAATTGACCCACAGGATTTAATGTTACATATTTAAATATAAAATCAGTTGTTTGACGTCTTGACCAAGTCTATTATTTCCCTTATTTTATAGCCTCCTTATGTTTGGCCCAGTTTTCCACACACTGCCTCCTGCACTGAGGAACCAGGGAAGAACCATAAACAAATAATATTGATGATGAAAAGCCAAATAGACCCAGGGGTCTTCATGGAAGCACAAAGTCTTACTATGTTTGTTTTGTATTGGTTAGAATCACGGTACTGGATGATAAACTGTTAAAATTTACAAAAGTGCAAGTGTGTCCAGAACTGCAGACGTTAACGTCAATAAGTGAATAAATAAATGGACAAAAAAAGAGATGAGGAGGTCAGTATTTATGGCAATAATACTGTATTGCATATGGTTTTATAGTTTTACAGATTTCTGTCTTTCAAATTAGGGTTTTTTTGTTTCATGTAATGCATAAAAGTGGAATGCATTTACCATTTTAATTATTATTATATTGCAATCATTTTATATCTGATTTTGAATCCAATATCTGAAAAAATATCAAAACTAATATTGTCATTGATGTAAAACATATCGCCCAAACCTGACATGCATTCATTTGCTAAGGAAAGGGTATTGCATTTTCTGTGTTAAGGTCTAAAAAAATCATTAAAGCTGATTTCAACAGTGTGCAGATACTCACATACTACAAAAATGACATGAAGAATGAAACATAACAAGTTCACTTCATTAACATGTAAGTGAAGCCATGATCTTTCTGCATAAAGTGAAAAAGAAACCAGGAGAGGGAACCCAAAGCTCAAATACTTCAGGTTTCAGGAATTCAGGCCTCCCTGCATGTACTGTATGTCATAGCAGATGAACATACTGTAAGTGCACACTCTGCAGTGCATGACTCTAATGCAGGCCAACATACACTTCATATGTGACGGGCACATGTTGGCCACACAGAGGGCCGATTGGACTCTGTTTCCTCTGACTCACAGTTTCCACCGAAACACGATGAGCTGCAGCAGCGACTGGACGCTCAAGCTGAATGATATCCTCACCTTAGTCCCACAAGCAGATGTGTACATACAGCACACATCCACACACACACACAAACACACACACACACAGTACAGATGGAGCCATATAAAACCCGTGCACTGCTGTGAGGAAGATCTCTCCACCAATCAGCTGCCTGCCAGACTGGGCAGACCTGCAGACACAGAGCTCTTTCACATTCATGCCAGAAGCAGATGCATAAATCAGTTTGTTAAACCTGATATTTCATAAAGAATTTAGATACAGGCTGATGTGGTGCTGGTTTAGTATATTTTTATAATTAATGATCTGGTTTTGCAGAAAATTAAACCCACAATAACTGATGTTTTGTCCATGGTTTTCAGCAGAAACAAGTAGTGAACACAACACTGATATATCATCACCTTTTAAGTTGATATGTTGAACTTATTAGCAAAAACAGTTGCTGATTTCCAGCAGTTATGGAGCAACATAATCATTCATTTGGAGTCGTTTTTCTGTCCACCTGGTGATTTAAGTCCAATATTCACTCTCTTTTAGCTCTTTAGCTGCTAAATGCTCCACTATGTTCACCAGCTAGTCTACAGCTAACTGTGTCTGTTTGCCGTTTGGTGCCGTGCAGGTAGTGCGCAGTGGCTTTTTAGAGCTTTTTCTCTGAAAACAGCTGCCTGCTGCGGCCCAAAACGACGCTATGAGAGCGCTGAGAGTGAACCAAGACAGTAAAGTTGCAACTGGAGAGCTAAAGAATGAGCTGAAACTCACTATAAAGCTCTGTAAAGCTGAATCAGAGTCACTGATGATTCTCTGTAGGTTCATCACTACGAGCCACGACCAACATATTGCATACTGACAGCTCAGACATTTATTATAAAAAATATGCATTTATCTTGAGAGATGCTCAAATGAGGGATAACATCATGATAATACTTTATATGGGTAAATTTAGATGGTCAACCACTGACATAAATCTTGGCACTTTATTATTATTATTATTATTATTATTAATTTTTTGAATGCGTGTGTGTTTGATTTGGTGTTCATTTTTAACTGTTGTATTTCTGTATTTTTAAACTTTGCTTTAAAATGATTTTTTTCATGTTGATCAATTGCTTTTATGCTGTTGCTAAGCACCTTGAACTGCCGTTACGTATTAAACTGACTAAATTTGACTTGACTTGGAATTGACTGAAAGTAACGTTAGCTTAGCTTTTTATAAATGTGCATGCATGTTTACAGTCTGTCAACTGTAACATCAGATAACATTACTGACAGAGACAGAGCGCTGCTGAGTGAAGTGCAACAGATCAAACAGCTAAATCAACTTCTGAACAAGATATATTATTGGCTGCTGGACGAGACTGTTTGACCAATCAGGAGCTACAGTGTGTGATGCATGCAGCTCCTTCAAAGCCTCTGGCAATTTGGCTCGGAATAATAAATCAAAGTTGAGTGTGTTATTTAGCGTCCACAAAAATCTGAGTGACAATAACCTTTCATGACAGAACCTACAGTACAAAAACAGCTCATTTTGCTTCTCAAGACTGTGTAGTCGTGGCAGATCACATTTTGATTGACACCCGCACCGGCTACTGGGGTCTGGCTAACTACAGCAGCTAACGACTGGGTTTCTATTGTGTGGAGCTGCGCTTCTCACTCACTGAGCCTCGCCTCCAACGTGGTATATATATACTACATTTATTAAATGTATCATTATCACTAAAGGAGGCAGATGAATAAACAGAAGACACACTGAGCAAGAGAGAGGAGGATTGTAAGAGACATGAAGGGAAACTATCGTTAACTACTAAGCTAAAGTAACTAGCAGATCTGAAAAGCATGTAAACAATTATGTGACTTGTGAGAAAGTCACTAAAAGAAGACTCTAAAAGAGTTAAGAGTGCTTGAGGGGAACTAGTGAAAGTTTAAATCTACAGCAGGTAATTAGCTGCAGTAATGAAGAATGCAGCAAAATGAATGGGGTTGAGATGCAAAAACGCTACCAATGACGAAGAAAGTCCAGCTACTGGAAATGAGACAATACGCTTACCGCAGCACATCACGTCGTTTATGATTGGTTTGCAGAATATATTGCGTAATTGTCATAATAAATGTCCGAGCATAATCACACCCAATTCAAACCCAATATTAGGAAAGTTTACAAAAATTTAAAGGCAATATTTTAAATTTGGATTGACACTAATTTCTAATACTTTTTAGATGCTTACTATTATTTACATAAGACCCTAAATTACATTGTTAGAAGGCTATTGTGGATTTGCCCATTTGTCTTTCACATCGTTTATTTTTTATTCGTTAACGGAAAATATAAAAAATGTTGTTATAGTTCTCATTTCACATTTCATTTCAGTCTTGTTTTCATTGTGAAAAAATGGCCAACAACAAATATTTTTACATCATATTTTTAGTTGAAGAAATTGACACTGATCAAGATATATTACAGTCATACACAGACAAACCTGTGCAAATACACACAAAGGCATCATATCACAAGATAAATTATTTTCCTGATGCTTTTTTAAATTCAATTGCATCACTTTGGTTTTCTAACTTTACTTTCTTTGCACCAAAGCAGAAAAAAACTTTTTAAAAAATGATTTGGTAATCAGTAACTGAAACAATCTGTATCTGATTGTATTTTTGGGGCCTTTGGTGTGTCTTTGTTTTGGTTGGTTACCTTGTCCGGTAGCTACCGAACGGCCTTGAAACTCTGGTTTGTCCATCTGAGACAGAGATTGACTGGGACTGGAAGAACATCAAGAAACAACAGCAATCGTTCCTCTGAGAGAGACGGAGGTAAAGAGAGGGATGTGGGGGCAGATTTTACAAGAAAAAAATCCCTGCCCACCTTTGTCTTTTCTGCCTCTCTCTCTTCCTACACACTCTCAATAACTCTCTCTCTCCAACCTTTTTTCTATTATTCCTCCCCTCCATCATTCCTTCACCATATGGGCTCCTAACCCCTCGTCTCATAAAAGGCTGAAGGACAGAAACCTGGAGCAGCCAGAGGTGGAAAACATGACCTCTGAGAGAGAAAGAGAAAGGAAAAAAAGTATTTACATGCTGAGTTTCTTTTTTCAATTTAGGTTGTAAAATGGAAAAGTCCAAATATTTAAAAATATTCAAAAATATTAATCACTTTCTCTGATTCCTCACTGTTGACACTCCAAAGCCTTATGGGAACTGTAGTTGTGGATGCAAACAAAACAACATTTTGTAGCTTTTCTGTTAAAACTGCATCTATGTAATTCAAAGTTTGTTGTTGTTGTCATGTTAATGTCTGTCCTCAATTAATTGATTTTTTGTTTGTGATTTGATTGAGGATGTGTGGTGAAGACAACTGATCAGTCAATCCACCAATCACAGGTATTTAGTGCTGGTTGGATTCACGGCTTTCTGTAAATAAATAATTAAACAAAATCATTATTATTTTTTTAATATTATTTTTTACATTATTATCTTCATCTGTAATTCTTCCATTTCTTTTCTAGAGAGTGTATTGAGACAGTCTTTGATTTTACACTCAGACTTCAATTACGCTATTCTTCTATGCTACAAACTACAAACACATTTGGTCCAAAGATGTGACTGGAGGATGTATACCAGCAACACTTGCTATCCTGAGCATGTGGATGTGTTGTTTTTATTCCATTAACAAAGCCTAAAACATGTAGTTACTGTAAACGTCAGATAGGAATTAATATGTGAAGACTTGTGTAAACACAACATCTTACACATTACTGAGGACACCAACATTTGTTCAAAGGTAACACCAAAAGATCTGTTGAAAAGCAGCATTTCTCTAGCTATCCATTCAAATACAGTGCACATTTTAACTGAACTTCGAGAAAACTGGCAAAAGAAAATTTGGATTAATACTTGTTTCCATCCACTTCTGTTGAGTGAATATCAGGAGATAAACAGCTGATGACGCTAACTCTCCAGTCGGTGCCATGAAATCATTGCAGAAGAAGACACAACAACGAGATGATGACATTAAAAGAGCGACAGTCAAAGCCCAAACGATGGAAAACTATGTGGAAAACGCTCCACACAGATCTGATGTTTTCAGCTCTTCATGTACACCATCATTTAGTCACTAAATCTGTTTACATTTGCTTTTTATCCACACAACAATTTTGATACCTCAGACAATTGTGAAAACAGTTTTGCACCATTTTGACATATTTAGAATTTTTGACATTTCCACTCACCTACTGTCATCTCTGATTGAATGTTTAAGCCTCTTTTCTCCTCTCGTGTGGTCAGAAATGTGCTCTGTCGCACCTGTACCCACACTCGATAGTGATGTCATAGCATCCTGGAGTACACCTGTACATCGCTGCAGCAAGGTGAGAAGTTAAATCACTGGAGATCAGCAAAAACAAGATTTTCAGGGGGTGTAAAGTTACTCTTTAATCGCCTCCCCTGTGGTTAGTAACTGCAGTATGTGGATAAACACATAGACATTGCCTTATTGTTGACCAAAAGTTATCTGACATAGCAACAATAACTTTCTAATAATTATAGGTTTTTAAAAGATGAGAAGAATATTCATTTCATAAGCAGTCCAGTATAGAAGCAGGGTTAGCCATGAGAGATTTCAGTTCTGTTTATCAAGTCTCTGAGGAACGTGATGTGCTGCAAATGATATTTAAATTATTTAATTTCAACAAAATACTCAAACTAAAGAGCCCTGTCTCTACAAATTATTTTGTCTAAATTAAGGAGAGTAAATGGTATGGTATGACGGCAGATATCTGTGAGACTGAAATCTGAGACTGTAGTCAGCTACACTGACAGTAACACGGTAGTCTGAGAAAAATATTACCGATGCCGGAGTGGGATCGTAAATGCAAAGGATTTCTTTAAAATACAAAGCTGAGATTGTAAAGTTTTACCACAATCTGAGAGGAAGAGGAGAAATCCCAGATTGGTCAGCTGTCGGATGAAAATATAACGCTGACATCCGCTGCAGCGCTCAGAGGCCAGCAGCCAAGTTTTTTATTTTCCTGCCTGTCTGCTACTCTCCTCACTAACAGAGACGATGATACAGAGCAGAAGCAGGGGAACCATGCAGATGATGTGCATGTCCATCACTTGACTCCATTTTAAAAATCACAATTGAATTCAGCTCTTTTCCTAAATTGTGATCAAAAACAAAAACCCACACAAATACATTTTGCAAATAATACACGAAACAAGCTGACTCAATTTCTGTGCAGGTTTTTAAAGTTTTATTTTTGCAGAGGTTTTGTCAAGTTATCTACTTTTGTCAGTTTTTTGGATTTCTAAGTGGACCCTGTGGACCTGACAACTTACTGTCTTACTTTCAGGATTATGTTATCTTGTTTTAAAGACTTGCAATTAGTTCAATTTAGAGCATGTCATATTGATTACTGATTCCTGAAGTCACAGAAAGTTTTATTAGTAGATCGATGCAGTACTTAAGTTCTTTGAGAAATTTATATTGTACAAACAGTGATTGAAAGTAACTAAGTACATTTACTCAAGTTTTGTACTTATGTACAATTTTGAGGTACTTGTACTTTACTTGAGTATTTCCATGTGATGCTACTTTATACTTCCACTCCACTACATCTCAGAGGGAAATATTGTACTTTCTACTCCACTACATTTATTTGACAACTTTAGTTACTTTTCAGATGAAGATTTGACACAATGGATAATATAACATGCTTTTAAAATACAACACATTGTTAAAGATGAAACCAGTGGTTTCCAACCTTTTTGGCTTTTGACGTCTTACAAAAAGCAGTGTGTAGTCGGGGTCACATGTCAGATGTCTATGAGTTGTTAACAGCTCCACCAAATAGTGATTTTTCCCTCTAAACTTCTCACATGCTTTCATTTCAATAAATGTTCAAATGATCCAATATTTCAGCAAAAATCAAAGATTAGAGAAAAAGTCCAAAAACTGAAAACAGATTTGTGTATCAGAACTTTGTTTTTTCTTCTTTCCTCTCCCATTAATCATCTCACGACACCTCAGATTTATCTGCTGACCCTTTGGAGGGGCCTGACCCCTAGGTTGGGAACCACTGGACTAAACTAGCTAACTGTAAATGAAGTAGTTGAAACTAGCTCCACCTCCAGCAGCTACAACAGTAACATGCTGCTCTAACATCGATGCTTCACTATTAATAATCTAATGATGTCATATATAATAATATATCAGTCAGAGGAACCAAACCACTACTTTTACTGCAATACTTTAACTACATCAAGCGCCTAATACTTATGTACTTTTACTTAAATAGGATTTTTCATGCAGGACTTGTAATGGAGTACTTTTACATTATTGTAAGGATCTGAGTACTCCTTCCACCACTGTGTATAAGGGCAAGAGGTTGTGTTATGTAGCACAACAAACTAACAGAGCTGTAAACAGAACTGCACATGCTCAGTAGGGTCTCCCCCACATAGAACTACTCCCTGGAGACTGAAAATGTGATCGCTGTTATTAGTCTCTGGAGCCATTTTTAAACAAACCTGACCAAACTCTTCATAATGAAGGAACATTTTTGAAGGAACATTTTTAATAGTTTTTGGACAACAACGGAGGTTTACGGCACAGAGGAAAAAGATATATCAGGCTATATCAGACGGATTGTGTTGTTGAATTTCTCTCAGTAACAGAGAGTTTGTCCAACACCAGCCCAACAGCAGCAGCAGTGATGATGATGATGATGATGATGATGTCTTTGGATCACTCCTGACCTCTTGCTGACCTGCATGACATCACTGTTGCTCTTTCACTCAACAGTGTCCTTCCAGCAGCACTTAGCTTTAAATATTTAGTTACCAGATTGATGATAGAATAAACTCACATTACAGATGTGACTTCAGAGGCTGTAAATCTGGATCTGCTCCTGTTGGCTCATGCAAACAGAAGTTCGATTGTGCTTTTAACGAGTACAGTTCTCAGGTAACAGACTGTGTTTCACGTTTGGTTCTCATAACTGGAACCATTTAGGAACGTCAGCGTCAGAACTCAATGTTGTGCTGCCGAGGCAAATGTTGGCTCTTTTTTAGTTATTTTATTCTTATTCTCTTATTCTGTCGCCTTTAATTTGAGGCCTTAAAGCTCCACTAATACTCTTTTTATTAACGGGGAATGAAATGACGCTTTTTAGCCTCTTGTAGCTCCTAGTTTTGGTTTTCCAGCACATTTACTGTCTGGTGCACAAAAAGGGTAAAGATTAAAGTTAATGACTACTTTTTGGTACATTTATGAAAATGTTCCTTCCTCCACAGAAGTCTGGTAACCTCTCTTCTTTCTAACTCCTCACCTCCCGATTTTTTTACTTTTCATACTTGTAGTCTTCAGACCCAGCCGATGCTGACTCAAGTGACATCACTTGAGGCAATTTAGTAGATTTCACACAGTTTGCTCTGGAGACACAAACGGCTTTATATTACTTTTTATACAGAGAACACCTTTAAACACGCTGAGGTGGGAAATCAGTGGAGTTCACCTTTAAAGAAGCTTCCAAGGATCAAACTAGGATAAAAAAGAAGTCTGAAAATAAATGTCTCATTTGTTTTAGTATCAGTTATTGTAGAATGACCCAAAACACATTCAACAGCACAAATTCACATGTCAAATTGATCAAAGTTAACCTTTTCTCCCCCGGAAAAGAAAATGTAATTTAAAACAAATTTCCTGCATTTCTACACCGCCTAACCCCTTGGATTAAGTCAAGAAACAGCCACCTACACCAGTCTAGATTAGTTAAATTGAGGGTGCTATGAACAGTATATAATTGAGTGGATCAGGACAGATATTGACTATCAAAAGACTGACTATTTCATATTTGAAATTATATTTATAAGAACGTTAAAATGGTAGTAGGTTGCAGGCTACTAGGCCATCTTCAAGGTCAAACAAGGACAAACAATTCATATAAATGAAATAGCCTTACAACACATCACAATATGATTTGTATAATTAAATCAGAGGGTTACTATTCCCACCCTCTTCACCATCCTCAAAGTTAACAACTGCAACAAAGTACAAATAATTTGGGTTATTGAAATGGCCTCACAACTAACCTAAAAACCTATTATTGGGAATCGCGAGAAAGTTTCAGAGCGACCGAGACACAGAATGACCCCGTAACCATAGAAACTCACTCTCGCTCTCGCCTGCATGTGGACGGCACGAGCGCAGAGGGAGAGACGCTGTGCTGCTGCCAGAAGAGCCGCTGACTGAGATATCTCTGAGCAGCATGCATGGGAATACATTACAATGTCATAGATGTGTGTATATTTCTGGCTTTTCCCCCTGATGGTCTCTCTGCTGCAC
Organism: Thunnus maccoyii; assembly: GCF_910596095.1. Classification (NCBI taxonomy): domain Eukaryota; kingdom Metazoa; phylum Chordata; class Actinopteri; order Scombriformes; family Scombridae; genus Thunnus; species Thunnus maccoyii. The sequence goes on from NC_056547.1 coordinate 4,271,409, forward strand.
AGTGCTGCTGTTGCGCTGTGCTGCTCTGTCTTGTTTGTCCGTGCGCCGTCAGTGTCCTCTTTTCACACTGCGATGTTATCAGTTATGTTTGTTTTTCACTGTGTGAGAAAATGGATGCGTGGCGTGAGAACGTGTGAAAAGTGTCAATTTCGTGAGTCTCACGGTCTGCGTGAGAGTTGGCAGCCCTGCTCTGGTCACAATGACGGCTTTGCTTTTTCTTTCTTTTTTGCAATAATTCTGATATTTTGATAATATCTCCCACTCTGATCTCCTACTCTGATCCCCACTCTCTGTGCAGATTCTTCAGCTGCATCTCTAAATGAATAGTTCGAATATCTCAGGGGAAAATCCTCTTCCTCCTCTATGCTGTCACAATGGCATCTTTCAGCTCCCTGGGAACGACAGCCTCTGTTGGCTGCTGGTCCACTTCAAGATCTGACTGTTTTATGTGCCATTTCTCCCTCTCTGACCTATTTGTGTCTGCATTTTCATATACTCATAGAAAAAAGGGTAATTAAGAGGAATTAAATACTATCGTCGAGGACGAATGGTAATCTTAACTGCAGAAAACACACTGAAATATGATTAGAAAGTGTCCCTATTTAACTTTCTCCCTCATAAATTCTACTCTATAAGCTATAACATGCACAAAATGAGAAATTCATATGTTTTATGAGTCCATATCATGGATAATTTGCTCTTTACAGACACAACTCTCGTGTGAATACTGCAGACCGTATGCAGAATAACACACTGTTAGAGTGATCAGACACAAATACCAACTCAAGTTTTTCCTAAAAGGCTAAAAACGTACAAAAATGCTGAGCATCAGTTGTGGGCCGAGAAGGTCTTCACGCTGCAGATTGCCAACAACAGCCTGTGTTTCGGTGACATATGAGTAACTTCACAAGCATCTCTGTGTCGGCCCACAGGAAGTCTTTTCCCAGAGCGCTTCTACGCCAAAACAAAGGCTGCCCCCATCGCTGGCGTCAGTCCAGCTCCACAGCCACACGTCACATCTCTGAGAAATATTTAACCTTTGCTAATGAAATATTTCCCAGACAGATGGAGAGAGACAATGACGAACAACATGCTGACAGAAACAGAAAATCTTAGATGGAGAAATAAAAAGATAAAAACAACTGTGTTCATGTTGTTTATTCTAACTGTGAAAGATAGAGAGTGTCCATGGAAAAGAGAGGTGGAAATCTTAGATGAAAAACCCTGAAAAGGACGTCAGTACCTGTCACCTAATGACATGAATGATTCATTCAATCCTACCCCATGTTTGTGTCATTATGGTAGGATTTATTTTTTATTTAGCTGTCTTCATCTGTGTACTAAATCATGAAAAAAACATATGGATACCAATATTGTTGAATATTATTTACTCTGATTTATTGTATTGGTTCTTAGATCAAAAGATGAATCGATACTTTATTAATCCCTAAAGGGGAAATTGCATTGTTACAGCAGCCTACACATAAGTACAACACAATATTATCAGTAAGGTGAAAAATAAAGATAAGTAGCAAGAATAAAACAAGACAATACACTGATATGAAAATGTCAAGTCCTTAGAGGACGGGTTCACAATTTCATATAGGTTTTTCTTGCTGTAATCATTCCTACTGTTCATACTGACCATTAGAAGATCCCTTTATAATGCACTTACAATGGAAGTGATGGGGGACAAAATCCACAGTCCTTCTGTGCAAAAATGTATTTAAAAGTTTATCTGAAGCTAATATGAAGCTTCAGCATCCAAATGCAACAAATCCACACCTGACTGTTGTTTTAAGGCAGACTTGAAAAATTGTTAACTTGTCCTTTAAAGGTAGAGTCGGTGATTCTAGAGAAAGATTGTTCAATACACTTTTTGTCAGTTTCCCGTCTCCAGCAACCATTGAATTGTTTCCTCATAGAACAGATGCTCTTCTATCTAGATGTATCAATCCGCACTGAATCCCAGACAGTCTCACAGAGATCCCCTGTGTTTTTTTAGACTCAGAGTCTATTTCTGTTGGGTTTAGTCAAGCGTAACCTGAGCAGGAAGCTGTTTAAATAACACAAATAACCTGCTGTACATGTGTTTTCACCTTATTAACCGAATCAATGAATCAATAAATACAAACACCGTCACTTTCTTCCCGTGGAGCCGACATGCAAACTATTTTAGTTCAGTAAATTTCTGCTGTCGGTCAGCCTGGTGAAGGCAGTGTGTCCTGCTGCTGTCCTCTCAGTTCCCCGGGAGCTGCAGCTGACAGATGGCTGCTTCTGTCGACAGAGACGCTGAACGCAGGTCGAGTGAGAAGTGGGGAGGCTGCAGAGAGGCGGAGAGTGTGGATGGTCTGTTGTACTCAAATGAGAGACTCTACAGCTGACGCATCATTCTGGATTCTGCCATATTTTTCTTTTGGTTGTTGCCTTGGCAATGCACTTCTATGAATCTGGGGGGCGGAGCCTCTGAAGGAGCATGAAGGGAGGGGTGTATTTGTTTGGGTGTTTGGTTCAAATATCAGCAAGCTTTCTCCTGAATGACTGACTCTACCTTTAATCCTTAAGGCTGATTTATGGTAGGTCGCTTGGTAACCAGACACTATCCTCCAGCTGGCTTATTTAGTTACATTATGTCATCCCAACCGGGACTAATTAAACAAGGAAGTTACAAGTTATCTAAGGTTACAGACCAAAATATCATAAAGGCAGTGAAAACTACAATCTCCATGGCAACATTAGTAACACTACCCAATCACATTGCGCAATAAAATATGACAGTATCTGCAACATAACAAAATTCTCCAGCTGTGTGACATGAAAGGAAAGTGTCAAGCAACACTTTTTTCTGTCAAAAATACATAATTTCTGTCATGTGACACTTATCAAAAGTGTCAAGCGATCCATCATTAATCAGCCTTTAAACCTGAGCAGATGAGATAAGTATAAGTAGCAGCCATATTAGACAGTAGTGCAAGTTATTGGAATTATAGCATGTTCAAAGTCTGTTGCACCAAACTGATGCTATGTTTATTGCACAGTTTTTTAGTACCTGAAGAATTAACAAGATAAATACAGAATTAAAAGGATGGTGTGGATTTGAGAATTGCTTGTGGAGGAGATGAAACCACAGTATCACCTGTAAAAACACCTGTGTGTCCCTTGATTTGTGAATTACCAAATGACAACATGCAGTACCAAAGTCTTATTATGTGTACAACAAATCTTTCGGCACAGAGGAATAAAATATATCAGGCTTTGGATACACACATTATACTTATTAGTAGATCAGTTCATTGTTTGTTTAACTCTGCACATGAGATTTGTTTAAAATAAGAAAAATGTAGAAGATTACCATTCCATTCCATTAAATGGGGATAAAACTATTGATTAACTTATTGATTTTGAATTCTTTTTGTTTTTTTGATTCACAGATATTCACACAATTGATTAGTTGACTAGATTTGCTCCAGCACTAGTGACTTGGAAAGTGTTGCTGTTTAGGTCTTCAAATATCATTTTTTAATGTTAAACTGCACGTGTGCACACAGGTGTTTTCAGTTACTCTGAATGAGCAGCACATTACGTGCAGTCACCAAAGTCCCTTATCCAATAAAAATGCTGCAGGTGTAAGTTCTCCCGCTCTAACAAGTGCAAGAACACAGATGATAAATGAGGGAGAGCACAGTCTGTGCAACTGTCAATGTGTTTTCAGACAGAAGGGGAAGCGTGGTGAATGAGGAAGTAGACAACTGTTAGCCAGAGCAGTTTTAAAAGGTCATAATATGTCAAGTTTTAGTTGGATTGAACACTTGAGTAGCACTTACGCACCACTGATGTCTCACATCTGGTGTGAATTCCCGGTAACAAAGCACAGAATGTTCAAAACAAACTGCAGCCATAAATTAAGAAAACATAATTAACCACAGTGAGCTTATAGTTTTTTCCGTCATTTTCCTACTCTGCCTTCTCAGTGCCCTCTCTCTCTCTCTCTCTCTCCTCTGACCACAGTTAGATCCATGTGTTTGATTTCATCATGGAGCTGAAATATTATCTGATACTCCAAACGTCCACCTTTTATCCCGACACAAACATGCGCCAACTCACACTTATTTATGTCATGTCATATTTGATACAAAAGACTTATTCTTTACTTTTTCATTTTGGCATGTAATATCAAAAGCCTTTTAATCTTTATAGGAAAACCAACCTTTTTATTTATTTTTTATCCCTGAAAAGCTAGTATTGAGTGAACTCAGGGAGAGTTTGTCTGAGGTTACAGCTCACAGAGCGTCTTTTATGTCCGGTGTAAGAAAGCTGATTTACATTTTAAATATTATTTATTGATGCACACACATTTCTCTGACCAGGAGCAAAGAATTTCCTGCTTTTAAGAGTTCGGTTGAGTTGAGTCAAACAAGTGTGCCTTCATTAACATCCAGACAGGAATATTGGCCATACAGTAGCCTTAATTATGTTCATCCCGTGTGTGGTTGTCATGGTAACCCTGGAGGATAGAGGAGCAGGCTGTGACTGAAGGGTTTGAATCCCCAATCCCCAAAACCAATTGTAAGAAATGAAGCTGACTTTTTTTTTTAACAAAGAAAATTTGTTTTTATTTCTGAGTAAAAAGTGGTTCAAACAGTAATGATCAGAGGAAACAAGATATTTAACTTTCAGAGAACGTTTGAGATTCACGAAAGACACAAACATAGACTGACAGTTCTGCTCACGTTAGAGTAAAATGTTAAAATTCTATGAAGCAGGAAACCATGTATCCTCTTGCTTGTGATTTGTTGGATTTACCTGATGCGTTCACCTTGAAACTAAACTTGTGTGGTGCCTCCTGTGACTTTTTATTTCCTAAGATTGCTTGAAGACTGCTGAAAAGTTTCTCATGTAACCAGTTTTATCAAAGACCTGCAGTCCACACTAACATTACCTCGGTCTCGGTTGTGAGCACTGATGTAACTTTAGGTCCAAAACTTGGATTATTTATCGCCTCTAGTCATCGACAGCAGAACACAGGATCCAAAGGGAAAAAGTGTTATTTCTGTTGCATATACAATTGTGTGGTCCGGACATTTCCACAGCCAGGTACAGAGAACTTCACACAAGTGGAAAAGATATGGAAAATTTTTAATTGTTTACAATTTGAACTATCTTTCCGCACATGCTCAGTGGCATTTGCTTTACAAAGAACCACTCTCTAGAGACAGAAAACGTGATTGCTGTTATTAGTCTTTGGAGCTGTTTCTAAACATATATGATAAACTAACATGAACAAACTCTTCATAATGACGGAACATGTCACCCAGTGCAGTGGTGTAACTCACTGACATGTTTTTAATAGTTTTTTGACAACAACGGCACAGAAGAATAAGATATATCAGGCTTTGGATCTGCATGAGATTTGGTGACAGTAAGAAAAATATAGAAAATCACCGGCCTTATCTCTTAAGGGGTACAATTTTGGCACATATTGTGTCCCTTGGGCACAAAGGGTTAAACAACAGAGACCAGAGAGGCACTATCTGGTATTTTACATATGCTCAAAAATATGAGTAAACAAACACAAATTTATGTAGTTATTTTTTCTTTGTTTCTTAATCATATTGTGACCCTTCCGCTTATCTCTGTCCTTGGAGAGGATGACAGTATTGAAATACCTGTTAATCAACTGGAGGCGACATATGGATCACTGACTTTGCCCTTGGCACCAGATTCTTAGTCTGTAAATCAACAGAGAGAAATAAAAGTGTGAAATAGTTTGTTTGTGTATTAACTGTGTTGCCTTTTGTGTGTTTTGGAGGATTGACCTGCTGGGACTGAATCAACGCTTCAGCTGCAGATGCATCACCATCTGAACCTGCTTCCTGTTTTGACACATCTCGACTGCAGGCCAAATGGCACTCTGTCCTGTCAAGAGAATTTAAAATAAAAACATGGATTTATGACCCGATAAATTTTTCTTCTTCTTCAATTCAAATGGTCTGTGACGGTGTGAAACCAGCGCTGAGGGACACATTCCCCCTCCATGGACAAGTACTGCCCAGCAGCCCTTAAGCAAGGCAGTGTGTCATCATTTCAAAGAATTCATAGAATCACATGAAGGCCATGTGACCCATAAAAGTTCAGAGTTTCTGAAACAAGTCAGATAGAAAAAAACCATACACACTACCAGCCAAAAGTTTGGACACACCTTCCCATTCACTTGAATGAGAAAGTTTCCTTCAGATCAGAGTTTTTTTGTCTGTATGTCCACTGGTTTTCAACACAGGGAAAATATGTGGATAGAAGTGAGTGTCAGCATTTCAGGAATATAAGATTCTGAGCATTAGTAAAAAATATTGAAAAATGTTCATATTATTTGAATTGAATATATGATTTTGTCGATTGTTTTTTTTTTTTTTACTTTTATTTGGGGGATAATCATACTCTCAGTTTTGGATATACAGTTCCAATAATGCTTTGGGGGTTGTATATAGGAAGTCTAACATTGCCAAGGATACAGTGAGTTGGCTGTTGGCTACAACCCTTTTTTTTAAGCTTATATTTATTTACATTTTGTCATTTTGGCCATTAAAAGTCTGCCAAATTAGCTGTTAGCAGCCCCTGTTTGCATTGTAGTCATGGATGTACAGACAACAGTCACTGGATTACTTTGATACTGAAGAAAACTTAAAAAACACAGTGATTCTCAGACAAGTTCTGAAGTTATTAGGAATGTCTTTTTTCTATGATTTCGAAGCAGATTTATTCATGTTAATTTATGAATGTTTATTTGAGATGCATAACAGAGATGAGATCCTTGGGAAGCGTAAATACAATCACATCAAACAGAGAAAAGCAGCAAATCCTCATTTGTTAGAATCTGTAACCAGAGAATGTTTGACACTTGTGCTCGATAAATGACTTAAACAAATACTTGACAATTAAACTGCTGTTGATTGACAAGATTAATTGACAAATTATTTTAGCTGTTGAGTAATGCATGTTGACAAAAAGCTTCATAAATACATGTAATGCTGTAACTGTCAATGTAATGCAAGTAACTTTTAAAAAAGAAAACAAGAATACGCACAATTTGTGTGTTTGTGTGCATGTGAGTGACACTTATTGGCAGAAAAAAAGTCTATATGAGACTGTAGAGGACTAAACACACACACACACACACACACACACACACACACACACACACACACACACACACACACACCAGTCATTCCTGTGTTACATTAGCAATGCATATTTCACTCACAGCTGTAAAAACCATCAGTGCAAACCTGAACATCTGGCTGAGGGGGGAACACATTTATTGGGGACACATGATCGCACACCCCCTGAAGTCCCTCCCCCTCGGAAACACAGCTGGCAGGTTAATGGTTCCCAGGTGAAAGGATCCCTCTCTCTCTCTCTCTGTTTACCTCATGGTTTGCAAAAGAGGTTTCGTCAAGTTGAAAATGTGTATCAGTGTCACCACCAGAGGGCGCAGCTGTACAGATGGCATGTGGATTGCAAAAAGAAGGTAATGAACAGCAGCAGCAACATGCTAACATTAATATATGAACGTAGACAGAGTTGCAATAATATTGTTTCTGAAAAATGTACTAATTTATTGGATTTCTTTAAATACAGAGGATTTAGAAGAAGACACTGGTCTAATCAACCAGAATAATTAAAACTTGTGTGTGGACAGACAAGGGCTTTAATTAATGTGTCTGCATAGGAGCGGGGCAAATGTAAACACAACTTCTTGCCAAGACCCTGTTCTGTTGGACTGCCTGTACAAAATTCTGTGATGAGTGAAAACTCATAGTGCTGGTGACGTTAGAGGAAAAGTCAGAGGATCAACAAAGTCATTAGTCATCCTCTGGCAAGCATGCATGTTTGTACCAAATTTCATGGCAATGATTTCAATAGGTGTTGAGATATTTCAGTTTGGACCAACAGACCAACATTGCAATGCCACTAGCATTACTAAAATTTGGCACCTGACTCACTGAGCAAGGTTTCTGTGTGTAAGACATTTTTTAAGATGATTATAAATTATTTGGACTTGACATTTGGAAGACAAATGTTAAAAGGACTAGCCAATCTGTCCATTGTAAACCTCAGTTTAATTTTTCTTAAATCTAGGAAAAAAGGCAACAGAAAAACACAGTTTTCTGGCCAAAAATGTAGCTTTCACTTGGCTGAACTTTTTCTGCAACAAAGCGTAACTTAATCCAGCAAGACACTGTGCTGGCCAATCAAATAATTGCAAGCACACATCTTCCAGGAGATTAATTTGTAACATGAACTGCACATTTCAACTGTTTTGTCTGCTGTTTAACCTCCAATCATTGCAACAAAACATAAAATGACTGGGTAATTATTATTCTTTTACAGGTCCTATAATTTTATACTAATTTGACACATCAGCGCCTCCAGAACAAGTTTTAATTAATGGTGAGCCACTTCAGTTTGTGGAGAACTTATTTATGCAGTCTTATTAGCAAGAATTATAATGGCAATTATTGCCATTTTGTTGAACTTTATACTACTACTCCACAATTCAGAGGGAAATATTGTACTTTAGACTCCACTTTATTTATCTCAGTATACTCCGTGACTCAGTCACACAGGTGTCCCAGTGCTAACGTTACTTTTTACATGTTATCCGGCAGCGGTTTGCATCTTTCAAGGTATTTTCAGGATCACACAGGTGTTCACTGTCCACCCAAGATGAGAACATCTTTGCTGCGGGGTGAAATCAACGTTGAAATCCAGTATTTCTACAGTGGATGTAGCATACAGCTTGTATAACAAAGAAGAGAACAGTGGGTTTGTAGTTCTGTTTCTGAAAAGCTGGGCACAGTTTATGGAAATGCTGGATCTAAACATTGGTTTTGCCGGCAGACAGTTAACACCTGTTATCAAAAATACCTTGGAGGATGCAAACTGCTGTCGACTAACTAGTTATAAATAATGTTTGTATTTCACATATGGGGTTAGGGTCTTAGACTTAAAACTCATGGATCCATTACTCAAATTGGACTCAATACCCGAAATAACATGCTGTTTTCAGTCTGAATGTTCAGTAACTCTGGTGCCTTTTTATGGGACAGAAAGTAAGTTTGGGAAAATCGTTGGAGTATTTGGGTCATTCTGTTCAACCAATGTTAAAGTAACTTTAGGTAAATTAAGTTATTGCCTTATATTAATTGAAAATGAATTGAAAATTAATATAAGGCAGATGTGGTTTTGTTTTCAGAAAATGATTAGGTATGATGGAGCAGCCCTGCGATGAGATGAAACGGGGAAGTGGTCACAGTTGTTGGAGCTGCTGCAGAAAATAAAATAACACGGACACAAGTGAGGTGGCTGCCATGTGCTGACTTATTTAATGTACAGTAATGGGCAGAGCTATACGCTCATCATTTGGAAACGTACTGTTAATGATGCATGAGATGGATCGAGCATTGCTGGTGATTAGAGTGAATAATAAAATCAGTTGAAACGGAGAAATGTGCTTTGAATGGGTAAGTAACGAGATGGACCCAATTTAGTCAGGAACCAGAGCCATGAAATGAGGAGGTTTGTTCCACTATGACATAGAGTATCTGACAGAAATAAATGACATCTGCTTGTACACTATGGCTGGTAGCACTTAAAATCAGAACAGATCAGAGATTTTTGAGAGGTAGTAGGCTAACTGACGTCTGCGAATATTTAATTTTACTTTAACAGCAGGTCGAACAGAGTTAAGATATTTTGATTGATGAGATTCAGGACATTGTTTCTGTAAACGTTTTTCAAAAGTCAAAAGTTGACATTGATGTTGACTAATTTGACGCTTCTATTTCATGTTAGTTTTTATTTCATGATGTCTTCTTTCTTTTCAGTATTCAACACTTTCGGGCTCCACACTCTTAAGGCACCATGAGGTTTTGCTCCCCTTGTGTTTTAATGATGTTTTGACATCAGGATTCAGCTCTCTGTTCTGCTAAGTGATAATTGCAGCCTGCTGAGCTGCTGTTGATACAGCTGAGACCATCAGATGCAGCTGGATGTCTGCATAGATGGATGTTGGTCTAAGGAGGACACAAAGAGAAAACCTTCTTTGAAAAGGGATTTCCTGTGGTGTCAGGACAGGGGGAAGAGTATTGTGTTAACAGTGGCCAAAAATATTAAGATTTGAAAAGTCAGTTTAGTTTTAGAGTTCATATTTAAACTGTGAAAAGGTAAAAGTGGCAGGTAGTCAGTCATACAGATAAATAGTCATGGTTCGGTTGCTCAATGGTGTGGAAACAAACCTGAGGAATGTTGGATTGTGGGACATGGAGGCTTTCTCTGATCCAGAGAGCAAGGTAGGATGAGATCATCACTTGACTGGTAGCCGGGGGCAACAAGCCAAAATGGCCTCAGTAAACACTGGAAGGATGCTTTTACACACATGAACACAGATGTCAGTTTTTACAAAACAGAGGCTTCTGAACACCCACCGGCCAGATTTCCTCCTCTGCTTCTCATCTAACTTTTGTCTCTTTTCTGTGAAAGTGTTTACTCTTATGCACAAAGAATTGTATAAGTGACTGAAATGAGATATTAGACATTAGATATTATAGTGGACACATTTTTCTTTCTTGTAGCAGAGTGCTTCTCCTGCGCTTTCCCTTTGTTTGTTTGCCTAGTGACTGATATAAATCTAAGTGGTGGACTTAAATTTTATGGATAAAGTTCTGTTAAACTGTGATGAGGTTCTGATTGCAGTAGCTGCGATGGCTGGTAGAGGGAAAACCCATGTAGCTCATTATTTTTACTTAGCTTGTGCCGAAACTGCTGTGAAGGCTCAAACTCCTACACAAGACTTTGTTGCACCAGCTAAACAGAAATCCATCACTAAGATGGTGCATAAAGTCTTTCCTAAAGGGGACATTTCATTTACATTTCCAGGTCTATATTTATATTCTGGGGCTCTACTGAAAAGCTTTACATGATTTACGTCTCTTTAAGGCCCCCCCTCTCGATGAACCCACTCTGCTTTGATTGGTCAGCTCTCGGAAGCTGTGTCTTGGCTGACTGGGAAGCATTGTCGACAAATCATGAAACAAACTATAGTATAGTGGTAGGATTGCATTACTTTTTCTCATTCTTTACTCAAAATGTCAGCTTCTCAAATCCATCCATACATGTTCAAGATGAAATCCAATCCGAAATATGAGAGTAGATGACGCAAACAACATATGGAAAAACTTTAGCAACAACCATGACAACCAAGGCAACGGAACGGACGTTTATGGGCATGTGCAACGTGCCGATGTCAGTTTGTCAGCAAGATAGAAAAAAACATGGCAAACAAAGCATTCAGAGCAGGTTGAAGCCCTGGCTTTTGACCTTCAGCTTTCCCACTGGTTGTACTACAACTGAAGGCTTGTTAAAATGAAGTAAAGACAACAACTAACCAAGTAGTCATATTTAAAAAGTCACACATCTTAACATACTATATATATATCTAAAAATGAAAGTAACATAATTTTCATTAGTATTGAAATTACACAATACACTTTCACAGCCAAATCTGTCTTTAGCTCATACACGCTATGCTACAGACTATGCTTTAGCTTGGTTAGCACATGCATTAAATATGTTAGCAACTGGTAGTTAGAAATGCAACACACCTCTGCTTTTCTCATGTAGTAGTCAATACATTTGAATGGATAGTTAATCATTGTTTTATTTTTGTTATCCTCATTTTAGACAAACAAAAATGCCATCAACCAGATTGATATCCTCCATAGAGGCCAAGTTTAAGCATCAATATCATGGAAATATCTGGAAACCAAATCTTGCCTATTGTGATTTCAGCATAAGACTTTTTTTCATTTGAGAATGATATGAAGTAACTGATTTTTAGATCCATTATACACTGACAGAGCACACTACAGCCTGGTAAAATATGAAAAAATAACATAGCAATATTTAATAAAATATGTTAAATTTAATAACACATCGGCACAAGGTTTCATAGAGTTTCATATTGTTTTCTTTTCATTTTACAATCAACCCCAAACCTAAAAATCTACATTACTGATGACAGCTACATTTGCTGTAGGGAAAAATGAGCGAGGGAGACCATCAGGACCAATCTTGGTCTGAATGCGCTGGTCCAGTGGTTTGGCTGGTGTGGCATGGTTTGGAGAAACCTCCTCCTCTTCTTTCATTGGTGCCTTGTAGGAAGACCTGTGTCAGATGTCCTGTTGATCCACTGTGGAGGACATGATCTTGGGAACATCAAGTGTTAAGCTCAGATAAAAATCATTGTTTCTGCCATCACCCAGCTATGCCATTGGAGGTCTGCCCATCCCAAGAAGATGTACAAAGCACTTTATTAACAGTGTGATGGCTACCTTTGTTTTGTCTATTGGTGGAAGCATTATAGATATTTAGATAAAGCATAGAGCTCCTGGCCATTTTTTGCATGACAGAGTTCATTTCACCCCCCTGTAAAATGATGCCCTGTGTCTGAAAGTCCAAATCCAGTAGGGTGATGCTGGATTTGGATTTCCCACCAAAGTTTTGGCAGCAAAAAAATATACCAAAGTTTTTATACTTAGTGAAGTTTGATGTGCACTCTTTTTTATTTATTTATTTATTTATTTATTTATTTATTTATTACATACATGGGTAGCCATCAAGCTTGTCAGTTTTGTCACAGCTCTTCCTCCTCCTTCCTCTTCCATCGATTCCAGGGATTTGCTTTATCCCAGCCTTTCCCCCTGATGGACTTCCTCAGTTTTTTTTCCCCATGGTGAATGTAGCCAGGGGTTGGTTGTAGTTTTGCCTATTTTTGTGCAAGTGAATATTCTTTATTTAACTCTGGTATGCATGCCTCTGATTTACTGTAGCATTACTCATTATTAGATGAACATGCAGTATATGTGAAAGAATTCCAGAGTAATGAGTCCACATACAAGTGAAGACCTTTTCCTTACATCACATTAGGTTTTATTTAATGCTGTAAAAGAAAACATACATTACATGACAAAACAAAAGCATTCTCATATACTCCTGGGGCAGTTGACAACAGTCAGTGTTGAAAACAGAAGCTGTGCTTCTCTTAGATCATCTGCTTTTGAACTTATTCTTAAACACCAAACTGAGTGACAGTTTATGCCAACAGGTATAAAGGGCAGCATAGTATAATTCGGCCCTGACCTATTACATTATCCATTCAATATTTATTTCAGCACTACAGTATCCTTGTTACCTACATGGGGGCCTGTCAATTGTTGACACCAGATAATATATTATTATAATATATATATATATATATATATATATATATATATATATATATATATATATATATATATATATATATATATGGTGGTGTGTGTGTGTGTGTGTGTGTGTGTGTGTGTGTGTGAGTCAGAATACAAACACATACATGTACATAAACTTGCCCCTATCAATAGGTTTACAGACCACACACAGGGAGAGATAACACAATGGTTGAGCAAAGGCCATTACAAGGGGTATAAAGGCGCTATCAGTATTATTTGTAGCACCTACAAAATGACAAAAATACAGCTAGGAAAATGAGTTTATTGGTTCTTCTGTATAATTATGGTAATGCATTAAATAGCTCATAAGTTTTTTCAGAATGAATGCTCAAGTAGACAATGAAAGTTTGTATAATTTCATTTTTTAACACTACTTTTATAACTTTCAACTTTTTTTTATATAACTTTACTTTTATGACTTCCATCCTCAACGTGAACCAAACAGTTTAACCAAAATAAACGATGTAAAAACTACTACAGGATCTAAGTCCCAGTATGTTATCAAATTAATGTCAAAGATGGAAGAAACAAAAGACAGAGCTCAGACAGGCACATTAAATACTTTACTGAATGAGTTCAGTTTTGTATTTTGCCAAAGAATTTAAACATGAACCAAACATGTTTATGTAATAACTCACATGCTGTTAAAATGTCCTACAATACATTTAGAATGCTGAAAACAGATAAAAAGTTCCATGAGGTAAGCCTGTGCTTGTTGAAATAATATTTCTGTTTTATCTCAATGTATTCAATATCTTTTCATACACTGACATTTTACCAAAATTAACAATATGAAAATAACTGCAGGATCTACATAAAAAAACAAATTACCAGTGTTTTATCAAATTAATGTCATCGATGGAAGAAACAAAAGCCAGAGCTCAGACAAACACATTCAAGTACATTGCTCTGTGTAAGATTTTGCATACATATAAGTCAAGTCAAGTCAAGATAATTTTATTTATATAGTGCCAAGTCACAACAGAAGTTATCTTGGGGCACTTTTCATATAGAACTGGTCTATGTGGTTTGTCCAAGTGGTGTTGCCATGCCTAGCTTTCCAAGATGGTGAACTCACATCTGCGGTTGAATTAGAACGTGCAGTGACAGGTTACAGTGTTTCTTCGTCCTATCTTGTTTACTTGCACTGATGAATCATAAAAGACGAGGACTGTAACAAATTATATTCTGGGATACAATGGTGACTGGGTCCACTTACTACCAAGAAAAAAAATCACTCGTGAGTGAGCAGGTGAAAGTTCTGCAAGCAGGAGAGCAATGATAGTAGTTGTGTGCTTTGAGGTAAAATTCACATGCTCCTTTGGATTCTGTGTGTTCTCAAAGCATGGTCATCTCCTTGCAGGCAACAATATTGCTCATGCAAGCAGAGATATTCTGTGTGCTAGTGCTGTGAAAACGCTCACAAAAATATGCGTGTGTGGCTGTTTGAGTTGTGTGTGCGGCTACTCTACATCATGGACTTCATTTGTGCTTGCATATTTTGGCACTGATATACCTTCACAGAAAACACCTCAATTTCCTTTATGTTCATCTACAGCACACTCAAATATCAAATATCAAATATGTTTTTTAGTTTTTTAAGTATACTTTTACCATTGTGAATACTCTACAGACTCAAAAACCTGCTTAGAAATAGTATGTTTTATAAAAATGAGGCACGAGTTCAATATCCTGCAGATAAACTGTGATGAATTTGTTCTATGGGGCAGGAAAATCTGTTTTTATTTTTTAATTAAATTCCCCAGGAACAGACTAGCACCACTTTACTCACTCACGCTGCCAGATGTCCACTCACTTCTTTTCCACTGAACTTTCTTTCTCTTTGCCTGTCTGACAAAATCTAGTTTTTTACTGCTTTGACAGCGATATTCCACCTCAGCCAGAGCACTGAACGCCCTCTTCTCTGTTTCATTCTTTTTCAGACAGGAGAATATAAGACACCTGCCTGTTGTTCATAAAGACCCTGGGTTTCCAAACCATGGGTACATCTGAAGTCTCTTAATTGCATCCACGTTTCCCTTACTTGTGTCTTTTCCTTGCGTCTTAGTCCATCCCACTGAAAATGCGTGGAGAAACACAAGGAAACCATGCAAGGAGAGTGGAAATGAGGAAATATATTTTAAGAGAAATGAGACGTCCTTTCCTCTGAAGCGTATTGTGAAGCAACATCCGTTTCTGATGACAGCGACAGCTGTCACAGCTGGATCAGCTGTCATTCAGCTTTAACAGTGTCTGCACAGATGTGCACTGTGTTAACACTTAGGTGCACAGTTATTACTGCCAGAGCAGCAGTGTGTTCTCTCTGCAGCCTGTTACCTCTTTAACAAACACCTGCACATGAATAAAAACCTGCATTCTGTATTTATACTGTGTAGTGTATTCTGCTCAGAGACACATGAACCATTTTTGCTGGCAGAGGGGGTTTATATTATTTATTCATTATTTGTGTCTGTATTTATTGATATTCTGATTCTGATTTGATAACTCAGAATAGGATTAGGGTGTCTTTTGAACACTGGAAATTATTTATTAGGCTAAATGTTTCAGGGAAAATGGAAATTATGTAACTCATATCAAACCTGACGCTCAGGAATTTTCAGCCTCACATGTGACTGATGAAAGGAAAGTGAATGGAAAGGACAATAAATGATATAGAATACAAATGTGTTTAAAAAGTGTTTCTTGACAACAAACAGATTCTCCCTTACTTTAATTTTATCCATAAGAAAAGTTAATGGTGGAAAAACAGATCATGAAAAGAAAAAAACTTTAGAGTTTAGAGAGTTTACTCTGTTATCTGTCTCAACTCCAGTATGAAACTGCACTGATGTTGTGATTTATCAGATCAGTCCGATCAGCTGCAGCATCCAATCAGTAACTGATATCCAATAAGGGGGCAGGTCAGGTAAAAGACTTCAGTGAAGGCTGCTCTTGTGTATCCTCACTAATTGCTTCATCATTTGCTGAGAAATAGTACACTGTGTAAATTTCACCCAGCTGCACTCACATGGTTGAAGTTTTCCTTGGCTGGTTGGTCTAAGGGTATGATTCTCAATTTAGGTACAAAAGGTCCCAGGTTCAAAACCCAAATGAGCGCACATCACATAAAAATTGCTGTATAGTTTGAAGTGTTCAGTGCATTTGTTGTGTGTGCGCTGACAAATATCTGCACAGTGTCTTTGTGCTATAAAACCAGGGATTTTGATGTATTCAAAATCAGCCAAATTTAGGTTTACGTACTTGGCAACCCCTGTGGGATGGGGCACTCACTATTTAACCCATTTTAATACTGGTCATGCATTGTCAAAGGGGTGTGAACAGTGTGAGTGTGTGAACAGGTTTCAATGGTGTAATGGTCAACACTGTCTACTCTGAATCCAGTGATCCAAGTTTGAGTCTTGGTGGAACCTTTTGTGCAGTGTGCGCTATTGACCAACAAAGATAAATCACTGCACTTGGACAAAGTAAAAACAAGGGGCTGGATGAACCCTATATTAATGCTGCCACATTTTTTTCTGATTTCCAGACAATTATCACAAAGCTGAATCCAACAGTGAAGGCACAGAAAGAGTCAAGGAAAAACCCACACGTTGAAGATTACTTTTACGTCAGTCACAGACCTGAACAGCATTCGCAGCAGGGGAAATCCCATATGGCATTCTTTTAGTGGCTCGTTGGTCTAGGGGTATGATTCTCGCTTTGGGTGCGAGAGGTCCCGGGTTCAAATCCCGGACGAGCCCAGAGCGCAGTAATTGGGCTGACTCTCGTGGGTTATCTGAGTAATCTTGCAATGTTTGAACTGTTGAGAAGCTTAGACGTCCTAAGAAGGAGTTGAGAGTGCAACAGCTGAACCTACATTTTGAAGGTGGGAGGTATACTGGGCACGTCCTCTTGGGAGGAGACTTCAGTAGACACCAGGAGAAACCAGGAGCATGCTGAAAGTGCTACACATCTGCTTTGTTCTCGAAGTGCCTCGTGATCCCCTGCGAAGAACAGGAGTAGGAGAGAATCTCAGCATTTTTGCTGAGCATGCAACTGCTGCAACCTTACCTGGAAAGCGAAGACAAATAGACAGATAGATGGATGGATCAACCAGTGGTTGCTGGGAAAAAAAAGTACACGCCCTAAATTTCACCCAGCTGCAATCGCGTGGTCATGCTTTCTGTGGCTCGTTGGTCTAGGAGTATGATTCTCGCTTAGGGTGTGAGAGGTCCCGGGTTCAAATCCCGGACGAGCCCAGAGAGCAGCAATGTGGCCACCTCCTGTGGGTAATCTGACTAAACTTGCAAGCTTGTAACTGTTGAGAAGCTAAGACATCCTAAGGAAGAGTTGAACTGCACCTTTATTTTGAAGGTGTCAGTTGGGAGGTATGCTTGGCACGTCCTCTTGTGGGGGGACTTCAGTAGACGACAGGAGCATACTGAAAGTGCTGAATATCCACTTTGTTTCCAAAATGCCTCATGATCCCCTAAGAGGAGCAGGAGAGGAAAGCATCTAGGCATTTTTGCTGAGTATGCAACCGATGCAACCTGACCTGGACAGTAAAGGCAAATAGACGGATAGATGGATGGATCCAACAATGGTTGCTGGGAAAAAAGGTATACTGCGTAAATTTCATGCAGCTGCAATCACATGGTTAATGCTTTCTGTGGCTCGTTGGTCTAGGGGTATGATTCTCGCTTAGGGTGCGAGAGGTCCCGGGTTCAAATCCCGGACGAGCCCTGAGGTCTGGAAGGTGAATACCTCTTGTGGGTTATCTGGCTAATCTTGGAAGGTTGGAACTGTTGAGAAGCTAATACATCCTAAGAAGGGGCTCAGAGTGGAACTGCTGTATCTATGTTTTGAAGGTGGGAGGTATGCTGGGAACGTCCTCTGGGGAGGAGACTTCAATAGGCGCCAGGAGCATAGTGAAAGTGCTACATATCCGCTTTGTTCTCAAAATGCCTTGTGATCCCCTATAAAGAACAGGTGGAGGAGAGCATTTAGGCATTTTTGCTGAGCATGCAACCGCTGCAACCTGACCTGGAAAGTAAAGGCAAATGGACAGACAGATTGATGGATGGATCAACCAGTGGTTGCTGGGCAAAAGGTACACTGTCTACATATCACCCAGCTGCAATTGCATAGCAACTCTTTCCATGGCTCGTTGGTCTAGGGGAATGATTCTCGCTTCGGGTGCGAGAGGTCCCGGGTTCAAATCCCGGACGAGCCCAGAGGGCTGAAAGGTGAATACGTCTTGTGGATTATCTGACTAATCTTGGAAGGTTGGAACTGTTGAGAAGGTAATACGTCCTACAAAGGGGTTCACAGTGGAACTGCTGTATTTATGTTTTGAAGGTGAGAGATATGCTGGGCACGATTTCTTGGGAAGAGACTTCAGTAGATGCCAGGAACATGCTGAAAGTGCTGCATATTCACTGTCTTATCGAAATGCCTCGTGATCCCCTAAGAAGAGCAGGAGCCAGGGGAGGAAAGCATCTAGGCATTTTTACTGAGCATGCAACCGCTGCAACCTGACCCGGACAGTAAAGGCAAATAGACGGATGGATAGATGGATGGATCCAACAATGGTTGCTGGGAAAAAAGGTACACTGTGTAAATTTCATCCAGCTGCAATCGCATGTTTAAGGCTTTCTGTGCATGTTTAAGGCTTTCTGTGGCTCGTTGGTCTAGGGGTATGATTCTCGCTTTGGGTGCGAGAGGTCCCGGGTTCAAATCCCGGACGAGCCCTAAGGTCTGGAAGATGAATACCTCTTGTGGGTTATCTAACTAATCTTAGAAGCTTGGAACTGTTGAGAATCTAAACCTTCCAAGAAGGGGTTCAGAGTGGAACTGCTGCATCTATGTTTAGAAGGTGTCAGTTGGGAGGTACGCTAGGCACGTCCTCTTGCGAGGAGACTTCAATAGGCGCCAGGAGCATAGTGAAAGTGCTGCATATCCACTTTGTTCTCAAAATGCCTTGTGATCCCCTAAGAAGAACAGGAGGAGAGCATCTAGGCATCTTTGCTGATCATTCAACCGCTGCAACCTGACCCGGAAAGTGAAAGTTGGTCTAGGGGTATGGTTCTCGCTTAGGGTGCGAGAGGTCCCAGGTTCATATCCCGGATGTGCCTAGAGAACAGGCAGGTGGCTGCCTCTTGTGGGTTATCTGACTAATCTGCTAAGACATCCTGAGAAGGAGGTGAGAGTTACTGCTGCATACTTGGCAGCTTGTCACATCCAGTGGGGAGGAGATTTCCATGGGTAACAGGAGCATAGTGAAATAGCTGCGTATCCGCTCTGTTTTTGACATGCCTTGAGATCCACTAAGAAGAGCAGGGGAAGAGAGCATTTTGGTGTTTTTGCTGAGCATGCATCCGCTGCAACCTGACCTGGAAAGTGAAGATAAAAGGACAGAGAGATGGTTGTATCAAACAGTGGTTGATGAGAAATAGTACACTTGTATATTTCACCCAGCTGCACTCGCTCAGCTGAAGGTTTCCTTGGCTGGTTGGTCTAGCGGTATGATTCTCACTTTAGGTGTAAGAGGACCCAGTTTCAAATCCTAGATGAGCCCACATCAAATCAAAGTTGCTGTATAGTTTGAAGTATTCGTGTGTGTCCACTGACAAACATTGGCACAGTGTCGTGGGTGCAGCATCTTTGTGCTATAAAACCAGGGATTTAACTGCTAAGCTGATGTTATTTGATGTATTCAAAATCAGCCAAATTTTGGTATACATACTTGGCAACCCCTGTGGGATGGGGCACTCACTATTTAACCCATTTTAATACTGGTCATGCATTGTCAAAGGGGTGTGAACAGTGTGAGTGTGTGAACAGGTTTCAATGGTGTAATGGTCAACACTGTCTACTCTGAATCCAGTGATCCAAGTTTGAGTCTTGGTGGAACCTTTTGTGCAGTGTGCGCTATTGACCAACAAAGATAAATCACTGCACTTGGACAAAGTAAAAACAAGGGGCTGGATGAACCCTATATTAATGCTGCCACATTTTTTTCTGATTTCCAGACAATTATCACAAAGCTGAATCCAACAGTGAAGGCACGGAAAGAGTCAAGGAAAAACCCACACGTTGAAGATTACTTTTACGTCAGTCACAGACCTGAACAGCATTCGCAGCAGGGGAAATCCCATATGGCATTCTTTTAGTGGCTCGTTGGTCTAGGGGTATGATTCTCGCTTTGGGTGCGAGAGGTCCCGGGTTCAAATCCCGGACGAGCCCAGAGCGCAGTAATTGGGCTGACTCTCGTGGGTTATCTGAGTAATCTTGCAATGTTTGAACTGTTGAGAAGCTTAGACGTCCTAAGAAGGAGTTGAGAGTGCAACAGCTGAACCTACATTTTGAAGGTGGGAGGTATACTGGGCACGTCCTCTTGAGAGGAGACTTCAGTAGACACCAGGAGAAACCAGGAGCATGCTGAAAGTGCTACACATCTGCTTTGTTCTCGAAGTGCCTCGTGATCCCCTGCGAAGAACAGGAGTAGGAGAGAATCTCAGCATTTTTGCTGAGCATGCAACTGCTGCAACCTGACCTGGAAAGCGAAGACAAATAGACAGATGGATGGATCAACCAGTGGTTGCTGGGAAAAAAAAAGTACACGCCCTAAATTTCACCCAGCTGCAATCGCGTGGTCGAGCTTTCCGTGGCTCGTTGGTCTAGGAGTATGATTCTCGCTTAGGGTGCGAGAGGTCCCGGGTTCAAATCCCGGACGAGCCCAGAGGGCAGCAATGTGGCCACCTCCTGTGGGTAATCTGACTAAGCTTGTAACTGTTGAGAAGCTAAGACATCCTAAGGAAGAGTTGAACTGCACCTTTATTTTGAAGGTGTCAGTTGGGAGGTATGCTTGGCACGTCCTCTTGTGGGGGGACTTCAGTAGACGACAGGAGCATACTGAAAGTGCTGACTATCCACTTTGTTTCCAAAATGCCTCATGATCCCCTAAGAGGAGCAGGAGAGGAAAGCATCTAGGCATTTTTGCTGAGTATGCAACCGATGCAACCTGACCTGGACAGTAAAGGCAAATAGACGGATAGATGGATGGATCCAACAATGGTTGCTGGGAAAAAAGGTATACTGCGTAAATTTCATGCAGCTGCAATCACATGGTTAATGCTTTCTGTGGCTCGTTGGTCTAGGGGTATGATTCTCGCTTAGGGTGCGAGAGGTCCCGGGTTCAAATCCCGGACGAGCCCTGAGGTCTGGAAGGTGAATACCTCTTGTGGGTTATCTGGCTAATCTTGGAAGGTTGGAACTGTTGAGAAGCTAATACATCCTAAGAAGGGGCTCAGAGTGGAACTGCTGTATCTATGTTTTGAAGGTGGAAGGTATGCTGGGAACGTCCTCTTGGGAGGAGACTTCAATAGACGCCAGGAGCATACTGAAAGTGCTACATATCCGCTTTGTTCTCAAAATGCCTCGTGATCCCCTATGAAGAACAGGTGGAGGAGAGCATTTAGGCATTTTTGCTGAGCATGCAACCGCTGCAACCTGACCTGGAAAGTAAAGGCAAATGGACAGACAGATTGATGGATGGATCAACCAGTGGTTGCTGGGCAAAAGGTACACTGTCTACATATCACCCAGCTGCAATTGCATAGCAACTCTTTCCATGGCTCGTTGGTCTAGGGGAATGATTCTCGCTTCGGGTGCGAGAGGTCCCGGGTTCAAATCCCGGACGAGCCCAGAGGGCTGAAAGGTGAATACGTCTTGTGGATTATCTGACTAATCTTGGAAGGTTGGAACTGTTGAGAAGGTAATACGTCCTACAAAGGGGTTCACAGTGGAACTGCTGCATTTATGTTTTGAAGGTGAGAGATATGCTGGGCACGATTTCTTGGGAAGAGACTTCAGTAGATGCCAGGAACATGCTGAAAGTGCTGCATATTCACTGTCTTATCGAAATGCCTCGTGATCCCCTAAGAAGAGCAGGAGCCAGGGGAGGAAAGCATCTAGGCATTTTTACTGAGCATGCAACCGCTGCAACCTGACCTGGACAGTAAAGGCAAATAGACGGATGGATAGATGGATGGATCCAACAATGGTTGCTGGGAAAAAAGGTACACTGTGTAAATTTCATCCAGCTGCAATCGCATGTTTAAGGCTTTCTGTGCATGTTTAAGGCTTTCTGTGGCTCGTTGGTCTAGGGGTATGATTCTCGCTTTGGGTGCGAGAGGTCCCGGGTTCAAATCCCGGACGAGCCCTAAGGTCTGGAAGGTGAATACCTCTTGTGGGTTATCTAACTAATCTTAGAAGCTTGGAACTGTTGAGAATCTAAACCTTCCAAGAAGGGGTTCAGAGTGGAACTGCTGCATCTATGTTTAGAAGGTGTCAGTTGGGAGGTACGCTAGGCACGTCCTCTTGCGAGGAGACTTCAATAGGCGCCAGGAGCATAGTGAAAGTGCTGCATATCCACTTTGTTCTCAAAATGCCTTGTGATCCCCTAAGAAGAACAGGAGGAGAGCATCTAGGCATCTTTGCTGATCATTCAACCGCTGCAACCTGACCCGGAAAGTGAAAGTTGGTCTAGGGGTATGGTTCTCGCTTAGGGTGCGAGAGGTCCCAGGTTCATATCCCGGATGTGCCTAGAGAACAGGCAGGTGGCTGCCTCTTGTGGGTTATCTGACTAATCTGCTAAGACATCCTGAGAAGGAGGTGAGAGTTACTGCTGCATACTTGGCAGCTTGTCACATCCAGTGGGGAGGAGATTTCCATGGGTAACAGGAGCATAGTGAAATAGCTGCGTATCCGCTCTGTTCTTGACATGCCTTGAGATCCACTAAGAAGAGCAGGGGAAGAGAGCATTTTGGTGTTTTTGCTGAGCATGCATCCGCTGCAACCTGACCTGGAAAGTGAAGATAAAAGGACAGAGAGATGGTTGTATCAAACAGTGGTTGATGAGAAATAGTACACTTGTATATTTCACCCAGCTGCACTCGCTCAGCTGAAGGTTTCCTTGGCTGGTTGGTCTAGCGGTATGATTCTCACTTTAGGTGTAAGAGGACCCAGTTTCAAATCCTAGATGAGCCCACATCAAATCAAAGTTGCTGTATAGTTTGAAGTATTCGTGTGTGTCCACTGACAAACATTGGCACAGTGTCGTGGGTGCAGCATCTTTGTGCTATAAAACCAGGGATTTAACTGCTAAGCTGATGTTACTTGATGTATTCAAAATCAGCCAAATTTAGGTTTACATACTTGGCAACCCCTGTGGGATGGGGCACTCACTATTTAACCCATTTTAATACTGGTCATGCATTGTCAAAGGGGTGTGAACAGTGTGAGTGTGTGAACAGGTTTCAATGGTGTAATGGTTAACACTGTCTACTCTGAATCCAGTGATCCAAGTTTGAGTCTTGGTGGAACCTTTTGTGCAGTGTGCGCTATTGACCAACAAAGATAAATCACTGCACTTGGACAAAGTAAAAACAAGGGGCTGGATGAACCCTATATTAATGCTGCCACATTTTTTTCTGATTTCCAGACAATTATCACAAAGCTGAATCCAACAGTGAAGGCACAGAAAGAGTCAAGGAAAAACCCACACGTTGAAGATTACTTTTACGTCAGTCACAGACCTGAACAGCATTCGCAGCAGGGGAAATCCCATATGGGATTCTTTTAGTGGCTCGTTGGTCTAGGGGTATGATTCTCGCTTTGGGTGCGAGAGGTCCCGGGTTCAAATCCCGGACGAGCCCAGAGCGCAGTAATTGGGCTGACTCTCGTGGGTTATCTGAGTAATCTTGCAATGTTTGAACTGTTGAGAAGCTTAGATGTCCTAAGAAGGAGTTGAGAGTGCAACAGCTGAACCTACATTTTGAAGGTGGGAGGTATACTGGGCACGTCCTCTTGGGAGGAGACTTCGGTAGACACCAGGAGAAACCAGGAGCATGCTGAAAGTGCTACACATCTGCTTTGTTCTCGAAGTGCCTCGTGATCCCCTGCGAAGAACAGGAGTAGGAGAGAATCTCAGCATTTTTGCTGAGCATGCAACTGCTGCAACCTGACCTGGAAAGCGAAGACAAATAGACAGATGGATGGATCAACCAGTGGTTGCTGGGAAAAAAAAAGTACACGCCCTAAATTTCACCCAGCTGCAATCGCGTGGTCGAGCTTTCCGTGGCTCGTTGGTCTAGGAGTATGATTCTCGCTTAGGGTGCGAGAGGTCCCGGGTTCAAATCCCGGACGAGCCCAGAGGGCAGCAATGTGGCCACCTCCTGTGGGTAATCTGACTAAACTTGCAAGCTTGTAACTGTTGAGAAGCTAAGACATCCTAAGGAAGAGTTGAACTGCACCTTTATTTTGAAGGTGTCAGTTGGGAGGTATGCTTGGCACGTCCTCTTGTGGGGGGACTTCAGTAGACGACAGGAGCATACTGAAAGTGCTGACTATCCACTTTGTTTCCAAAATGCCTCATGATCCCCTAAGAGGAGCAGGAGAGGAAAGCATCTAGGCATTTTTGCTGAGTATGCAACCGATGCAACCTGACCTGGACAGTAAAGGCAAATAGACGGATAGATGGATGGATCCAACAATGGTTGCTGGGAAAAAAGGTATACTGCGTAAATTTCATGCAGCTGCAATCACATGGTTAATGCTTTCTGTGGCTCGTTGGTCTAGGGGTATGATTCTCGCTTAGGGTGCGAGAGGTCCCGGGTTCAAATCCCGGACGAGCCCTGAGGTCTGGAAGGTGAATACCTCTTGTGGGTTATCTGGCTAATCTTGGAAGGTTGGAACTGTTGAGAAGCTAATACATCCTAAGAAGGGGCTCAGAGTGGAACTGCTGTATCTATGTTTTGAAGGTGGAAGGTATGCTGGGAACGTCCTCTTGGGAGGAGACTTCAATAGACGCCAGGAGCATACTGAAAGTGCTACATATCCGCTTTGTTCTCAAAATGCCTCGTGATCCCCTATGAAGAACAGGTGGAGGAGAGCATTTAGGCATTTTTGCTGAGCATGCAACCGCTGCAACCTGACCTGGAAAGTAAAGGCAAATGGACAGACAGATTGATGGATGGATCAACCAGTGGTTGCTGGGCAAAAGGTACACTGTCTACATATCACCCAGCTGCAATTGCATAGCAACTCTTTCCATGGCTCGTTGGTCTAGGGGAATGATTCTCGCTTCGGGTGCGAGAGGTCCCGGGTTCAAATCCCGGACGAGCCCAGAGGGCTGAAAGGTGAATACGTCTTGTGGATTATCTGACTAATCTTGGAAGGTTGGAACTGTTGAGAAGGTAATACGTCCTACAAAGGGGTTCACAGTGGAACTGCTGCATTTATGTTTTGAAGGTGAGAGATATGCTGGGCACGATTTCTTGGGAAGAGACTTCAGTAGATGCCAGGAACATGCTGAAAGTGCTGCATATTCACTGTCTTATCGAAATGCCTCGTGATCCCCTAAGAAGAGCAGGAGCCAGGGGAGGAAAGCATCTAGGCATTTTTACTGAGCATGCAACCGCTGCAACCTGACCTGGACAGTAAAGGCAAATAGACGGATGGATAGATGGATGGATCCAACAATGGTTGCTGGGAAAAAAGGTACACTGTGTAAATTTCATCCAGCTGCAATCGCATGTTTAAGGCTTTCTGTGCATGTTTAAGGCTTTCTGTGGCTCGTTGGTCTAGGGGTATGATTCTCGCTTTGGGTGCGAGAGGTCCCGGGTTCAAATCCCGGACGAGCCCTAAGGTCTGGAAGGTGAATACCTCTTGTGGGTTATCTAACTAATCTTAGAAGCTTGGAACTGTTGAGAATCTAAACCTTCCAAGAAGGGGTTCAGAGTGAAACTGCTGCATCTATGTTTAGAAGGTGTCAGTTGGGAGGTACGCTAGGCACGTCCTCTTGCGAGGAGACTTCAATAGGCGCCAGGAGCATAGTGAAAGTGCTGCATATCCACTTTGTTCTCAAAATGCCTTGTGATCCCCTAAGAAGAACAGGAGGAGAGCATCTAGGCATCTTTGCTGATCATTCAACCGCTGCAATCTGACCCGGAAAGTGAAAGTTGGTCTAGGGGTATGGTTCTCGCTTAGGGTGCGAGAGGTCCCAGGTTCATATCCCGGATGTGCCTAGAGAACAGGCAGGTGGCTGCCTCTTGTGGGTTATCTGACTAATCTGCTAAGACATCCTGAGAAGGAGGTGAGAGTTACTGCTGCATACTTGGCAGCTTGTCACATCCAGTGGGGAGGAGATTTCCATGGGTAACAGGAGCATAGTGAAATAGCTGCGTATCCGCTCTGTTCTTGACATGCCTTGAGATCCACTAAGAAGAGCAGGGGAAGAGAGCATTTTGGTGTTTTTGCTGAGCATGCATCCGCTGCAACCTGACCTGGAAAGTGAAGATAAAAGGACAGAGAGATGGTTGTATCAAACAGTGGTTGATGAGAAATAGTACACTTGTATATTTCACCCAGCTGCACTCGCTCAGCTGAAGGTTTCCTTGGCTGGTTGGTCTAGCGGTATGATTCTCACTTTAGGTGTAAGAGGACCCAGTTTCAAATCCTAGATGAGCCCACATCAAATCAAAGTTGCTGTATAGTTTGAAGTATTCGTGTGTGTCCACTGACAAACATTGGCACAGTGTCGTG
Organism: Thunnus maccoyii; assembly: GCF_910596095.1. Lineage (NCBI taxonomy): Eukaryota > Metazoa > Chordata > Actinopteri > Scombriformes > Scombridae > Thunnus > Thunnus maccoyii. The sequence goes on from NC_056547.1 coordinate 4,298,339, forward strand.
GGTGCAGCATCTTTGTGCTATAAAACCAGGGATTTAACTGCTAAGCTGATGTTACTTGATGTATTCAAAATCAGCCAAATTTAGGTTTACATACTTGGCAACCCCTGTGGGATGGGGCACTCACTATTTAACCCATTTTAATACTGGTCATGCATTGTCAAAGGGGTGTGAACAGTGTGAGTGTGTGAACAGGTTTCAATGGTGTAATGGTCAACACTGTCTACTCTGAATCCAGTGATCCAAGTTTGAGTCTTGGTGGAACCTTTTGTGCAGTGTGCGCTATTGACCAACAAAGATAAATCACTGCACTTGGACAAAGTAAAAACAAGGGGCTGGATGAACCCTATATTAATGCTGCCACATTTTTTTCTGATTTCCAGACAATTATCACAAAGCTGAATCCAACAGTGAAGGCACAGAAAGAGTCAAGGAAAAACCCACACGTTGAAGATTACTTTTACGTCAGTCACAGACCTGAACAGCATTCGCAGCAGGGGAAATCCCATATGGGATTCTTTTAGTGGCTCGTTGGTCTAGGGGTATGATTCTCGCTTTGGGTGCGAGAGGTCCCGGGTTCAAATCCCGGACGAGCCCAGAGCGCAGTAATTGGGCTGACTCTCGTGGGTTATCTGAGTAATCTTGCAATGTTTGAACTGTTGAGAAGCTTAGACGTCCTAAGAAGGAGTTGAGAGTGCAACAGCTGAACCTACATTTTGAAGGTGGGAGGTATACTGGGCACGTCCTCTTGGGAGGAGACTTCGGTAGACACCAGGAGAAACCAGGAGCATGCTGAAAGTGCTACACATCTGCTTTGTTCTCGAAGTGCCTCGTGATCCCCTGCGAAGAACAGGAGTAGGAGAGAATCTCAGCATTTTTGCTGAGCATGCAACTGCTGCAACTTGACCTGGAAAGCGAAGACAAATAGACAGATAGATGGATGGATCAACCAGTGGTTGCTGGGAAAAAAAAAAGTACACGCCCTAAATTTCACCCAGCTGCAATCGCGTGGTCAAGCTTTCCGTGGCTCGTTGGTCTAGGAGTATGATTCTCGCTTAGGGTGCGAGAGGTCCCGGGTTCAAATCCCGGACGAGCCCAGAGGGCAGCAATGTGGCCACCTCCTGTGGGTAATCTGACTAAACTTGCAAGCTTGTAACTGTTGAGAAGCTAAGACATCCTAAGGAAGAGTTGAACTGCACCTTTATTTTGAAGGTGTCAGTTGGGAGGTATGCTTGGCACGTCCTCTTGTGGGGGGACTTCAGTAGACGACAGGAGCATACTGAAAGTGCTGAATATCCACTTTGTTTCCAAAATGCCTCATGATCCCCTAAGAGGAGCAGGAGAGGAAAGCATCTAGGCATTTTTGCTGAGTATGCAACCGATGCAACCTGACCTGGACAGTAAAGGCAAATAGACGGATAGATGGATGGATCCAACAATGGTTGCTGGGAAAAAAAGGTATACTGCGTAAATTTCATGCAGCTGCAATCACATGGTTAATGCTTTCTGTGGCTCGTTGGTCTAGGGGTATGATTCTCACTTAGGGTGCGAGAGGTCCCGGGTTCAAATCCCGGACGAGCCCTGAGGTCTGGAAGGTGAATACCTCTTGTGGGTTATCTGGCTAATCTTGGAAGGTTGGAACTGTTGAGAAGCTAATACATCCTAAGAAGGGGCTCAGAGTGGAACTGCTGTATCTATGTTTTGAAGGTGGAAGGTATGCTGGGAACGTCCTCTTGGGAGGAGACTTCAATAGACGCCAGGAGCATACTGAAAGTGCTACATATCCGCTTTGTTCTCAAAATGCCTCGTGATCCCCTATGAAGAACAGGTGGAGGAGAGCATTTAGGCATTTTTGCTGAGCATGCAACCGCTGCAACCTGACCTGGAAAGTAAAGGCAAATGGACAGACAGATTGATGGATGGATCAACCAGTGGTTGCTGGGCAAAAGGTACACTGTCTACATATCACCCAGCTGCAATTGCATAGCAACTCTTTCCATGGCTCGTTGGTCTAGGGGAATGATTCTCGCTTCGGGTGCGAGAGGTCCCGGGTTCAAATCCCGGACGAGCCCAGAGGGCTGAAAGGTGAATACGTCTTGTGGATTATCTGACTAATCTTGGAAGGTTGGAACTGTTGAGAAGGTAATACGTCCTACAAAGGGTGCTGCTTCAACAAATATAGGTACAAATACGGAGTTCTGTGCACATCCCTAGTATGTACATATCATACCAACAGGTAGAGTAGTGTAGGCTAATGTTTGCATTGACCAAACATGCTTACCATACTCATCTTGTCTCAGTGTTACAGACCCCTCTGTCCTAATCAAAGTAATACAGTTATTAGGCTACCATGTAAATATTTATGTTAAGAACTAGGTTTAAACTTTTTTTTTTTTTTTTAAAAACTTTTTTTTCATCTTGGCAGGATTGCTGATTTCAAAGGGTTCGTGAAAATGTAGGAGACAGCCAGTGCAATCAGAGTCAGGCTCTGAGATGGCTGAGGTTAGCTAATGTTAATCTGACAGTCTCTTACAAAATATTAGTACAGGGTTCTAGCTAGATTTATTTTTTCTCCTCATAGGAAGTTACAAAACTAATAATGAACTCCTATATGCACTGACTGATGATGAAAATTTGAGTACTGAGAATGATTTTTAAACGGATACTTGTAACAATCAGTTTTATTTCTGATTGACATTAATAATATAATAATTTTGTAAATCAGTAATGACCATGCATTTCCAGAATGTTCTCACCGAAACACATAAACTCATGTCAAATTTAACCATTGGAAGCTAAGAAAATGAGGTATTTATGGCTAACTATTATTATTTTGGGGATGGACTATTAGGACAACGTTCTTTTCACTAAACAGAACACACATAACTGAGTAAAAGTTAGTATTATTTGGTTAGACATGTTAAATCCATTTTCAAAGGGGAGATGAAGATGATTTTAAAGGTGCAGTGTGTGGAATTTAGTGACATCTAGAAGAATGGACTTGGCAGAAATGGAATACAATATTCATAAGTATGTTTTAATTAGTGTATAATTACCTGAAAATAAGAATCGTGTTTTCGTTACGTTAGACTGAGCCCTTTATATCTACACAAGGAGTGGGTACTCTTCCACGGAGCCCACCATGTTCCACTGTCATGTTTCTACAGTAACCCAGAACGGACAAATCAAACACTGGCTCTAGAGAGGGCTTTTCACATTTTTCTTGAGTTTTGCAGCCACCATAGGTTCTCTTACGTGCTTGGAAGGGGAAAGTTAGGGGAAGGGTATTCAGTCAGTTGCAATCTGCAACCTCACCACTAGATGCCACTAAATCTTAGATACTGGTCCTTTAAAGGAGGAACTGGTTTCAGTAGGATTCAGTAGGAAGGGAGGGCATTCCTGATGTTTCCTTCACCCAGTGAGGATAGATTTCTCTCTGTAATTTTTCCTCTGTCTACACATGTGAACTGTGAAAAACCATAAAGACAGAGCACAAATTATACGACCACCATATGGAAGTTCTCATTTGTTTTGACTGATCTCAGTGTTGCTGCTGGCAGAGGGACGGACCTCTGGCTATCATTACTATAGGGCTGGAATTTAACTCTGGCTCAGAGATGGCAATGTCCATAAATTATTTTACGGTGATGCCAATTGGTCTGTCCATGCAGAACTATGGTGCAGAGTAGGATATGTGGAAGACTGCCGGCTGCTGTAAAGTTTGTGCTGTGGATATTCTTTGTTCCCAGAAGAAGAATTGTGTTTTGGTGACTGCCTCCATCACCACCAACAGTTATCTCTGCAACTAAAAGGCACATTTATGTCAAATTAATCAATGATATTTGTTGTCATCAGAGGATGATAAATAGTATCAGTAACTTCATCATCAGATCAAAATTTCCTCTTTTTGCACCACAAAAAACAAAATTTCCTGCTTTCCAGAGCATTAAGTCTTTAGACTTTAATGACCCCCATGACTTTCCCTTTCATACAGAGGTTTCTAAGGATATTCTTTTTAATGTCAATATTAGCCAAGATCTGCTATTTAGAAATATTAATTTAACAACTTCACCAAAAGAATCAAGGCTAAATTAAGCAAATTCAGCCACTGCATCTGCACCCCAAAACCCTCAGATTCACTGCATATCAATTGGTTTTAGTAACCTGATTTAATGCAAATTTATTAGGGAATTACTGAAAGTCAAACACTTTCTTATGGGTCTAACGAGCATGCAACACTTTCAGTCTTGTTATTTTGCAGAGAAAGGATCTTATCAGCACACATTGCTTGCATTTCCCCCTGCTTTCATACTTTAAAGGATAGGTTCACAATTTTTCAAGTGTGTCTTAAAACAACAGTTAGGTGTCCATATGAACACTGAAAGAGGTTTTCCTTATTGTAATCATTCCTCCTGTTCATAATGGCTATTAAGAGATCCCCTTCAAATGTGATTTCAATGTAAGTGATGGGGGCCGAAATCCACAGTGTGTTCACACTCATTTTGTGCAAAAATGCATTTAAATGTTGATGTGAAGCTTATATGAGGCTTCAACAGTCTAAGTTAGTCATATCAAGTGGATATCTGCCACATTTACAGTCTTTTTAGCATCAAATTCCCTCTTTGTGTTTCCTCAGACTATGTTTCCTTGTTGAGCTGCAGTGGAAGTATAGTAACAAAAAGGGGGACTTTGGCACTAAAAAGACTGTAACATTGAAAGATATCTACTTGATTTGACTCATTTCGGCAACCGAAGCTTCCAATTATTATTATTATTATTTTATTTATTTGCACATTAAAAATAAAACAGCATAAAACAACACAGCAAAAGAGAAGAAACAAATTGTGCAGGTGAGATTTAGAAAACCCCTAGAGGCTTATGGGAGTAATCTCATCTCATTACACATCATAAACAGATACAAAAATAAACAAACAAACAACCACAGAATCAAAAGCAAACATAAAGTGGGCAGCACAAACCAAGCAAAGAAACAAAACTGATACAATAATGTAATTAGGTTGTGTGTGTTTTAGTGTAATGTACAAGTGTGTGTGTGTGTGTGTGTGTGTGCAAGTGAGTGTGCGTGCGCACATGAGAGTGTGTGCGCATGCTTACTGAAGTAAACTTGTGTGAAGTCAACTCCTTATGACATAGAGAGGCCAATTATAATCAGATATGATCAGTTTGAATGGTCAAGTTTGGTTCATCAGACAGGTCCTAAGCTTATATTTGAAATTCTTGAGAGAAGTAGACTGAAATGCAATTTGAATATAACTGTTCCACAGCTGAGCCCCCCTGTATCTAATAGAGAATTGACAGAGCCCGGTACGGAATATTGGGAGGTGTAAACATTTCTTGTATTATAGTTGTGTACATCTTCATTAGGCTGGAAAAATGCTTTACAAGGGAAGGGAAGCGAAGCAGACTGATGCAAAATTTTAAAAATGAAAACGCAGGTTTGGTATTTATTTATGTTGAAAATGAGCAGATTGAAGAGAGGTTCTGACTGATCAGCCCTACTGCTGAATGTAGCAATTCTGCAAAACTTTTTCTGCAAAATATAAAGCTTAAAGCTTCAGATAAAAACGCACCTGACTTGTTTTAAGATTGACTAGAAAAATTGTGAACCTGTCCTTTAAACATGATATATATGTAAATCTCAGCTGCATAATAATTGCATTTTAAGAGGAATGATTTCTATTTTTGCTGCTTATTCCTTTAAATTTTTACGTTTGATAATGTAAACATCAAAATGTCCTTATTGGGAATTTTTAACATGTGAAGAAACATTAAAAAAATGTAAAATTAACCAAACTTTGTGAACATCTGATTGTAATTATCTCTTACTGACAGATCCTGGATGTAAAAAGCAGCCGACGTTCTGTGTTTCCTAAAATATGAAGGTGTTTACTGATGTGTTTGTGCATCCACTTCTGTTTATTCCTTCATCTTTTCACACTCTGGCCTTCACTCCATTCCATTTGGAAACTTTAAGGAGGAAACTCAGGACGCTGAATTGTTGTTGATTTGGTGATGAGTTTTTCACTTGAGGCCTCGGAGAACGGATTAAGGCGTCAAAAACACAAACATGGCTGTCATTGGACCTCCAGCTGAGACTTTGAGGTAGATTCAGTACACAGGCCTCCGTGTGTCTATAAAAGACATTTATTCAGGAAAAGACAAACTGTTCTCACTAGTTTATAACAGCAACCATTATTTTCCATTTAAAGTCATTTGCTATAATGTGAGTTTCTCTGCAGCATACTTGTAATCACACTGTGAGAAAATACTATAACCAGATGTTTGTGCCTCTAAATAATGATACTCCTCAACTGGACAACATTAGAGGACTGATAAACATATGTATTGACTTTTATCTTATCTTCGAATGTTGTCCAGCTGAGGAGCATCATGTGTAGTATATATATGCTATTTGACTGTTCTGCAGTAAATTAGATTAGATTAAATTCAACTTTATTGTCATTGAACAATACAAGTACTTAACAACTAGATGCAGTGCAGAGTGCAATTTAGGCATAAAGTACTGATGTGCAGGATATAAATTACCACGAGGAGCATACAAGATATACAAGATGTAGTTATACAAATATACAATTGTGCAGTGATGAAGTATAAAGTGAAGTTGTGGTGAGTAAATAGATCAGGTTGTTAGGGTTTATTACAGTTCAGCAGAGAAGCAGCAGTAGGATAAAAGCTGTTATTCAGTGTGCTGGTTCAGGAGTGGAGGCTTCTGTGTCACCTACCTGATGGTAGTGGAGTAAACAGTCCATGATTTGAGTGTGAAATGTCTTTGATGATGCCCTTCACCCTCCACAAGCATTGTTTTTTGGCAGCTGGGTGCCATGATATGTTGGGCGGTTTTCAGCACCCACTGAATGGCTGTAAGACGTTGTTTTTACTCCTCATTAATGTATTTCCACCATCAGAAACTCCTGTAGAGCAAATTGTGCGTTAAAATAGATACACTTTTAGTTTGGACTGACTCTAACAGACTCGCTACAGAGTGCTGAAGTCATGACATCACTTCCCATTTAGCCTCCATCCACTAACTTCTGTAACTCCACACAATCTCTCATTCAGCGTTTTTTTTCATCGGTCTGTGTGAAATAATGAAGAGTGTTCCTGGAGTTTACTTTCCATATTCTCAGACCACGCGGCTCCATTACAGCAGCTGCTATCATTTAAACTTTTGTGATTATTAACAAAGTTAACCAACATTTTTGTTGCGTGCATAGAAAAAACTACAGCTCCAATTAAAAGACCTACAAATGCCGCAGTGTAGGTACTTCTGTCACCGTAACTTGGTTTTGTCCATATCCAAAAAACTCCCCGGCGCTTTTTTTCATTGTTGCTGTTTGTAGCGGTAATCTGTGCTCTGTGAAGACTTGTACAGCATTCGCTCCTCTCTGTCCTGTTGTTGTTAAAGACATGTCTGAACTCACCATGACCGCTCTTTGCACTCATGGACTCGTCTCCTCTGTCAAGCGGTGACGTTTAGCCTGCGAATATCTAGGACTCTAGGAAACTATGTCCATTAAAGGCTGCTAAAAAAACATAAAAGGTGAATAAACAATGATATTAGATGGTTTTTCAGAAGTCCAGCATACTTATCTAGACATATGAAGTGAGAAATTTGATATACTGTTGAGAAAGCTTCTGTTCAAAGCCAGATTTTTACTTATTAGCAGAGTTACACATGTTAATGAGATTTTTAATGAGGTTTTCTTACTTCTGGAACAGAACCAGAAAGTTCCGATTTGACTTCGGTTCTCTAGAAGCTGAGCCTCTCTTAATACAGAATACACCAAGTATGGACTTGCAAATTTGGGAGTTTGAACTTGGCAAGTTCAACTTGAGTGTACAAACCTTAACTGAAATGAGGTGATATCTGTACACATAGAACCCCAGAGGTAGCGCTGTTGTTCTGTCCAGTAAAAACATGAAGCTTCACTTTACATTCAGATAAACTAATGCGGCAGCTACAATTGTTAGAGTTTATCTGTGAGACCAACATTTATCTTCCAAAAGGAATTATATAATTCACCAAAATGCTGTGAGACATCAGAGCCAGCTGCAGAGATCAGCTGGTTGGTGCAAAATGCATTCTGGGATACTTGGCTGCCTGAAGTCCACACAGTCAGCTCACGATGTATCCTCAATAAAACATGCAGAGCAAGAACACTTCCGGTCATTTGGACCTGTGCTTGGCTGGATGTGGACTTTAATTGTGACTGATGATGTTTCACAAGAACACAATACAGACAAGAACGCAGATTGAGAAAGGCCTTCAGACTGGAAGAAACTCATTAGCGTAGCAACATTAAGACTACAAACAACCCATAATGCAACACTCTCTGCAGCAGCCAGTGTTGCAGCGGTACTCTCTCCATTCAAAAAGAATATCTGATGTTATGAACAACAATTGACTAGTCCTCAAATGTAAGATGGTGTATAAATCTAAATCAAACTGGATGGTAAGATGTAAGTTTTGGCTTGCAGTCAAAGTCTGGATGTTTATTTGCTTGTTTAGAGAAACAACCGTCACTGCAGCGTGTTTATAACGGAAAATATCTTCACATACACGTATATACTGTATGTTCTCAGACTTATATCTACATCCAGCCTTCAGCTTAAAGTGTTTGTTATGAGTTTATGAGGTAATCAGAAGAAAACTGCTGCCGTCTGTCAAACACTCAGAGCCAAAGAGCCTTGGTTAAGTTTTTAAAGACATTTCCTGAATGGGTGTTCATAAAAAGATAATGCTCCTAATTACCAGCTTGTTAAAACGATAAACAGTAAACAGCTCTTAAAGGGGATGAGGGGAGTTTTTGGCCCCAAGGTAAATAAAATTCTTGCCATACAATGTTCTGCGGAGTCGAATTTCATCCACAGAGAGCACAAATGGTTTCTGTGAAAATCCTGTTCAAGTTTCAAATTTTGAGTTTCCTTTTACTGTCAAATGGACAAATACATATTTAAATCTGACAAACAAGAGTTATACTGCATTTCCTGTGTTTTTCTCTCAGTGACCACTGAGAACTCTAAATCTGATCCACGCTGGTGTAAATCCAAACTACAAGTTGTTTTGAGACCGACTATTTGTTTTTGCTCCTGAGGGTTGTAAACTGTGGACTTTAAAGCTTTGAGGAGGTCTGAGAGAACCATGAAGCTGCCATAGTCAACATCGAAAGTTAGAAATATCTCCAAAACGTCTCCAAACTTTTTTACAAAATGACATAAGCAACAGTCCTTCTTTATGATCAAAGATCCTGCAGACAAATGATTTAAAGTGATACCCTGCAATACATGTAAGAGCCAATTTGGCACATGTTTAGGCTATAATTTATTCGTTACAGTTACAGAAATACAACATCAACTCTGTAATGGACGAGGCTTTATGTAACTTCACAGACATTTTCATTCAATGTTTTCCCTGCTTCCTAACTCAAAACTAAGATACTCTGCAGACTAAGTGACCTAGGAACACGGAACGTGGTAAAACGGCCTCTATACCACACATATATGAAAAGGAGGCTGTTTGTAATTTCAGCTTGAATTCAGTCGGTCACAGTGGATTCTCACAGACTAGTCAGAAGTTCCCACCACTAAAAAATATCAAAATTTCACTCATGCACTACCACCCACTTCTGCACGCTTGTTATGTTCCAAACACACGTGTTCACCAAAGTATGATGAAATACACTGCTTCTGTTTTGATTTATCACCACTCGTCCAAGAAAAGAGCTCTTACTTTTATAGTTTTGGTAAGTATGAATATATTGAATCCTTTAGTTCTTGTTTGTCAAAGAATAAAAAACACTGAAGGGAATACTGTCAACAAAATGGAGAAATCATTGTTAAGTGTCGTCTTGGGCCCGCTGTAAGAATTTTTTGTCGTTTTTGTTTGACTTTTTGTGGGTAGCCTCCCTAAACTCGAAGGAGAGGTTCACAATTTTTCACGTCTCACAACTAAAAGTCTGTGGAAAACACTTCAACCATACATTTTGTCCGTATCTGTCTAGGAAAATGTATGCCTGACTCTTTTCTTTATGTGTTTTCACATAAACGTCCTTCAGGTCATTTCACAGGCTTATGATATGATGTGAATCTGTCCAAAAACTGAAGTATTTGAGTCCTCTCAGAGTCATGATGATGACTGGAAAGAGTTGTAAAGAGAAAGAGACGCAGGTGTTAAACTGATAATCCTCTGCAGTCTGTCTCTTATTAAAGTTTTGTCTCCATCTTTTACCTTCGGTGCTTTCTGCTGTCGAGTTTCTGCACTAAACTTCTCCTGTCAGTCAAATATTATGGGGGTGACTGTATTATGTATTATGACTCTTGTATTTTTAGTGTTCATGGTGAATCATCAGCGTATTTTATTCTTTGCTCTTTTTGTTTTTTTGATTCTTACTTTACTCTGCTGTGTTTTGTCCACCTCCAACTCTGTCTCCTAGAAATGAGGTTTATGTTCTACTAAACTGCAACGACAAATATGTTCTGAAGGAAATGTGATGCCACCAGAATTACGTTTTCTGTCAACATAATGAGAAAATGTTAATTAACGTATCTGGCAAGATGCAAAAATATGTTGAAATGTTCAGTGACGATGTATTTCTTTTTTTTCCCCAAAAATATCTGATCTTGCTGTACAATATCCACCGGTAGTGACTACAGCATGATTCAGTTTTTTCATTGTTATGTATTGATTCCTCCCTGGGGACTGGAAATAATGGATGTCTCTTTGATTGTGGGTATCAGGAGCTTGCTAGCTTGTGGGTAAGCCATAGAGATGTCTTCCAGCAACTAATGCTAGCTTGGAGCCTTGGTACAAGAGATGTTGTAGACCAGACGTATGTTCGTTCAAGTATTGATTGACAGCTGTGAGATCCCACCCCCTGACTTTAGTCTTCTCTGATTGGTTAGGAAGGGCGAGACTCGCTTAAAATACTTTAGAAGGGAAATTTTCTATGCTGCTGCCAGATTGTCCAAAGAGCCTGAGGCACAGAAGTCTTTGACAACATCTCCTCACATTAAGATATGCTTTGGATACATTTCAACTGAAACGTTTAGGAAAACACTTACAGACTGTAGCTTAAAGATTCGTGAAAAATCCCGTCATGGTTTAATACAGAAAGTCTGCAATGACTTGAAGCTCAACATGTTCATTAACCAACTCTGTCTCTTAGAAATTATGTTCATACACAACAAAATTGTTTTCCTAATTACGTTGCCTTGACAAACGTAATTGCTGCCTGGATTCTGTTCACAGATAATTTATGGAATGAATTAAACCACATTTATATATCTCTCTGAAGTCAGAGGGAGGAAGTTGGGTGGATGAGGAGCATACGAGATGCAGGAGGGTTTAGGCAACAGAAACACTTTGTTTCAGGTTAGTGAAAGATGCTGGTGTGGCTTAAATGTTAATAAACTTTTTGAGCTTCCAGTCACTGCAGACAGTTTTCTGTACTAAACAGACCAAAATCATTCTCTAACTTTAACCAAGTGTTGCCAGAGTCTAAACACAACCAGAAAACTGTTTAATAGAGATGTAGTTTCTACTAGCAGATATTGTGCAGCAAGCCCAGATATTTTGTTGAAGAAAATCGAATTCAGCAGCGTTACATTTCTAGCTAAACACATTTGCTTTTGCAGTTTAGTTGTATATGAATTTAATGTCTAGGAGACGGAGTTAGAGTTATAAACATTTAAGTGAAACCACCATCTTTCACTAACAGTAACCAAAGTGCTTTTGTTGTATGAACCTAAACACACACAGGACTCAGGATGTGAAGCTCACTCTCTGCTGTCAACATCCACCATCTACCCCGACCTCTGACCTCTGACCTACCACTGCAGAAAGATAGAACATGACCAAGGCAGCGATTAAGGTTTGTGCACATAATGTAATAATGAAAAATATTTAGTAATACATAAATGTATTTTTTAGGAGACCGGGTTGCCACCAACAGCTGGCCTCCACAGTTCAGCATTTCACTGCTTATGTGAGTGAAAATTAGAGTTTGTGAATGTGACAAATTATTTGGCTGAACTAGAGTGACTGACAAACACAAAATTGAGTGTGTAGTGTGAACGTGGAGTCATAATCTGTGATAATATTAGCAAGCTAGGCTAACTAGCTTCTACTTTCCAGGTTGAAGATGAGCTAACCAGCTTGTTAGCCTTTACATTTGTTTTTTAGTTGTTTTTGTTTCATCTCCTGTGTTTTATTTCCTACTTGGAAGGACAATGAAAGTACACTAAAATGTTCTTGTCTCTCATCTCTCTTCTCTGTTAAGTGTGTTAATGTTACACTGTCCTGTACTGCAATGGTCTGTGTATTTGTTTTGTATTTGAAGTTTATTTTATAAAGAGGAATGAACAATGAAACAAAGAAACAAAGATAGTATACAAGTGTTTAAATCCAATGACAAAAAAGCCAAAAAAAGAAGACTTTTTCATTTCCATAGTCAAAAATGGTAGATATAAACTTAAAATTAGCCTTTATTTTCGTGCTTTGTTTGTAAAAAATGTAACTAAAATAACTCAAACTATAAAACAGCTGCTTTATCGTCCTCTGAAACTTAACAACTCCCACTTTCAAACATTTTCTTGCTGTTACTCTCATCTGATGTACAAACAAGAAAAGTAAAAGTATATTAGTCCAATTACAAAAAGAAAATGGCAGTGCTTTCTGTCTTTCTTTCTTTGTAAACTAAGAAATGAAACTAAAGAAACTCAAAAACTATAAAACTTTAGCATTTCCAGAAACCAGACAAATTAAATAATGTCCTTTTTTCTGTTTTGTTTTCTTGCATTTTCTTATTTGATGTACAGACAAGAAAAAGGGAAAATGACATTTTTATATACTTTTCAAATAATTCTTTTTCATTAAAAAAACAGTTTCTAAAATTAATCTTTCCTAAAATGTACACAGACTTAAATAAATACTAAATATCAGCTGTCTCGACTGTAAAAGAAATTCAAGATGATATAAATGTTTTGGCACAGTAGTTTTGTCTTTAATAATCTTCCATAAAACATAAAGTGCATCAGAGAAAGGAAGAGAGCGAATGGTCGAGAGACAAAGAGAGTGAGTTCTCTCTCTCCAGGGGCTGTCATCAGCTGCAGATTTAAGAGCTGCCGAGTCTCCAAGTCGTCACACAGACGTCCTGAAGAGGAGAACAATCAATACAGAAAACCAGACAGAGATGTACACACCATGACCTCATCGCACACACACACACACACACACACACACACACAGACACACACAGAGTTAGGATATGACATCATGCTTGAGATTAGTAATCAAGTCATTGATGATTTTCCCTGGCAGTCACTTCACTGCGTGTGTGTGTGTGTGTGTGTGTGTGTGTGTGTGATATTCTCCCATCTGCAGTTTATTTAAATTAAATTATTTCGATTTTGTCCTTAGACATTTTAGTTACACTGAAGCTCTGTAACACTTTCTTCATCCCTTTGTGTAGATTTTCCTCTTCACATCGAGGTCAGCTACAGAGCCGTGACCTCTGAACTTCAGTTTATTGCTCAAAGACAGACAGTTGATGCCTGGTCATCATGTCTGACTCTACACATTGCAGTTTTTTTTTCATGATTGGTTACCTGCACACGTCCACATCTTCAAAACTCTTCAACACAACAGCAACAATTATGGACCAAACTGTGACACATTTATATTGTTTTCACACAAAAAGCATTCAGTGACTACAGTCTTCAAATTTCCTGAGTACTTTTCTCACTCAAACACAACAAAACAACAAAACTCAGCTGCAGCACATTTTACACATTTACATCTTAACATCAAAACTTCATACAGACAGCAATCTGCCAAATCATAATCACGCTGAAATACATCTATATTCAACCAGAAAACAAGACAAAGTATCAGAAATAAAGTCCACTGAAAGCTTTCCTGCTGCATTTTTATGACTCGTTCCTGTAGATACACTGTAGTGTGTTCTATAAAGAGCTACATCTTACTGTATTTACGCAATATACACATATCTGACACTATCGAACATTAAAAAACAACATATGCATAATAAAAAAAAGTGATGTGACTTCACAGACGGCCATGAAAAGATCATCATGTGTTGCCTGTTGTTAGTGTTTTTATCTCAGTGTGTCTGATTGATACATGACTTGTTGTGTTCATGCTGGAAGGATTTGCTTGTGTGTGTGTAAAATGTGCTGCTGTCCCCCGCAGTGTAAAGACTTCTGAAGATGTGGACTCAGTACTTAACGGTGCATCTAACCAATCATAAAAATAACTGTAATGAAGATATTTTCATTTTGTGAGATTTTGAAAACTGAAACTCTGTTGTAAAAATTGAGCCAAAGAAATGTAAAACACTGTGTGTCTCATGTCTGTCGCTTTTCAGTGATTCTGTTGATATTTGAATGTTCTTCAGTGTTCTTTCCGTCAGTTTTCAGCTGCAGCAGCAGGATGAACTGCAGTGTTTCTCTGCATGCTCTGTCGCCCTCTAGCTGCTCAAAGAACCAACAGCATGAAGGAAAAATCCACCTTAAAATTGAAGAACAAAGGACTTATAAGTACTAAACAGTGGTTTAAAGTTCTTCAAGGAGGAGTAAATTCTCGTTTCTTTGCTAACTTTGATCATTTTCACTGCAGCAAATTTCCAGTTTAATAAATAATCAGCAAAAGACAACAAAATAAAACATTTGATGATGAATTTACAGTCTAGTTGAAAAAGCTCACAGAGGGTTAAATTGATGAATGTGATCATTATTGTCTTTTATTAGGTAGATATCACTTAGGCTGACGAATCATGATTTTTTTTTTATGAATGCATTTTTATTTTAAAAGCTGTGAAGAATCCCAAATATGTCTCCATTTGAAATTGTTGGGGAAGAGACTGAACAGGGGTTATGGCTTGAAAATATAAAAAAGAAATTTTTAAAGTAATTTAAGTAGCTTGAACATAAAGATATCAGTGTTGAAAGTGAAGGAAAAAGTTTCATAGAGAATACATTTAAAACTACAGGAATAAAACTGATATTATAACATTATTTCTGTCTCTGATCTGTTTGCTCCTTTACCTGCAGCAACACGTAACATCCGTTTTTACGACCGTGAACTTTAATCCACACCACCTCGCTGAGCTCCAGACTGTTAAACTTTTAAACTTTAAAACTTTACAGCTCCACAGTTAGCTGCTGACAATGAGAGTCTGAAGGCCTCAGGACTCAAACTTAAGTAGATGGCAGTTAAACTGTCCAGCTTCACCTGAGAGAGAGCTGAAGGGTTAAACAGAGTCCAGGGTATTTATCATTAAATTTTAGACTTACAGGTGCAGTGTGTAGAATTTAGTGGCATCTAGCAGACGCCACTAGATTATATTACTAATAATATTACTTATTTTTATTTTCCAATTAACTAATTTTAATTGTATTTAAACATGTCTTTTTTTATATAATGTATTGTGTTTCTTTTACATTTTGTCTTGATTCCTTTTATGTTTTATGTAAAGCACTTTGTATTGCCTAGTTGTTGAAATGTGCTATACAGATAAACTTGCTTTGCCTCGATGTGTCAGTTTTTACTTTTTAACTGAAAATCAGCTGATCAGACTGCCAAACCTCTCTGAGACTGAGGACATTGGACTTCTTTAATTTTCAGCATACTGATATATAGACAGATATGAAGGACACCATGTGTTAACCGGCTGCCTGGTATAGAAACACTGCTATCATTAAGAGAGCTTGATATAATAATTATAATAACAATAAAGCTGCAAACATCATTGACTTTATTGAACAGATTTTATTTTCTTGAAATATTAAAAGCAGCAAGTAAAAAACATTACTACTGTAACATTTAAAGAGAAAGAGGGAGAAAGAGGGCAGTAACAGAGTAAAACCAGTAGCACAGTCCCAGTGCGTCAAGTCAGGACTGGGAACACTGGTCTCTCCTCTGTGTCTCTGAGACTGGAGTCTGGGAGCCCTGGGCGGCTTCACAGGTCACAGAGCCCACCTTCCTCCACTGGTCTACAGGGAGCCTCAGGGTACTGCTCCAGCTGTAGTGGCCATCTTTCCGCAGCACCCCGGAGAGGGGCAGCACTGTCAGGGAGGGGACGACTCGACCCACTGGAGGAGGAAACAGAGAGACAACGTGAAGGAAGTTCATACAAATAGAAAATAAACTCCACTCCCCTGTTGGTTGCAGCAGAGGGGGCTGCTGGGTCTGTTGGTCTTCCTCAGATTGGATGAAACTGGCCTTCAGTGTTTCACTTCCCTCTCTGAGCTCAGTTACCATGGCAACAGACAGGCATCACTGATGAACGTCTGTTTACAGTCATTAAACCAAATTTACATAAAAAGGATCACTGACACATAATCTGTCAATACTCTGGGGAATTGATTGATCTATTGATTAAACAGCATCATCAGAGTAATCCAAGTCCCTGTTGGAGTCAGTCAGAGCATTTCCATAGAGAGCCACTTTGCATCAGCAGCACCATGCTCCAGTGCTCTGGGAGAGTTTATAGTCCTGAGAGTTGAACACTGGATGACTGACAGCTGTCCTTCATGACAACAGAAGCCACAGAAGTCCTCCTCATCAAAAACATGACTTTGATCTCCGTCCTCATCTGGACTCTCCTCTGCTGCTGCTTCACAGGTAAAGTCCAGAGAATCAAACTCCTCTCCTCTATGAACATCCGTCCCTCTCAAATGAGGCCGACAAAACCATGATGCTGCTTTATGTTTTTGTCTCTGTATCCTCAGAGTCCAGAGGCCAGATCACAGTGACTCAGCCTGCAGCAGTGAGATCTGCTCTGGGAGGCTCCACAACCATCAACTGTAGGACCAGTCAGGATGTTTATGTTGGGAGCAACAAGCACCTTTTAGCCTGGTACCAACAGAGAGATGGAGAAACTCCTAAACTGCGCATTTACTGGGCTACCACCCGACCATCAAGTGCTCCAGATCGTTTTACAGGCAGTGGATCAAAGTCTGACTTCACTCTGACCATCAGTGGAGTTCAGGCTGAAGATGCAGCAGTTTACTACTGTCAGAGTTATCATGAAATCAACAGTCAGCGTGTGTTCACACAGTGAAGAAGCGTCGTACAAAAACCTCCCTCAGTCAGACTGAACAGAAACTGAACTGACTGCTGCAGCTGGAAGCTACTGCAGAGACTGATACAGTTCACTGAACACACACGTTACACAATCTCACACACACATTTCATTAAATGGATTAAACAATGTGCACATTGCAGAATTTAAGATAAATGAAAATGTGTCAAAATATTTAAAGGAAAACATTTGCTGGACAATTATTGTCTTGGTGGAAATCATCAAAGTTCTCCATCACGGGCTTTTCACCATCAATTCTTACCCTGTTGTGGTTTGATCCAATGTTTTTATATGATAATGAACCCATTTCCTGACTAATGAGGAGAGAGATTGGCCAGGAACTTTTGGTAAGAAATGTCTTGGTCATGGCCTTTGAACTCGGCTACATACTAATCACATCTATGGCAAATATATATTGTTAAAATAAAAAGACACAAATCAGCATCAAAAAAAACTTTCTTAATCACAGCTCCTACCACCAAAAAATATGAACCAAACCAAATGTTATGTCACAGTAAGAAACTAATTGCAGTAAGACAATCAGAGATTACGGCACATTTTAAATGTTTCGTCTAAACTGCTGAACTTAATTACAATTAAGAGGAAAATTTGAATGACAAATTGGTTAACATTTTAAAAGAAGAATTATTCTTCAAGATTCAAAATTTAGTTTATTGTCTCTTTCTTGTGCATATTCATACACACACACAAAAAATGAAATGCTGTTCCTCCCAGCCGTAGCAGTGCAACAACAACAGAAAGGATAAAAGGATAAAGGATAAAAAATCCCTTTAAAAAATGATTAAAAACATATAAATCCCAAGAGAAAAAAAAAACAACAAAACAAAACAACAAAAAAAGTACGAGCAGTTAGCAGCACAAAACTTTAAAGTGCATCCAGAGAGAAAAGTTCAGTTGGATGTAGACAGCTCTTCCATGTCAGTGAGTAACCAACATTAGACAGCATGACTGTTGGAACTGCCACTTTGTATGGGTTAAAGGTGCAGTGTGTAGTATGTGTGGTATTTAGCGGCCTCTAACAGTGAGGTTTTAGACTGAAACACTCCGCCTCTCACCCCTCCCCTTCCTAAGACTTTTGGAGAAGTTCCAGAAGCTACGGTGGCCTTCAAGGACAAGAAGCTATTTGCTGAAGATGTCATCGTCCACAACAGGTTCAAGCATTTCTAACAAGTCAAGCGATGAGGTGAAGATATATTTAGTTATTTAGTCTGTAATACTATAGGTTATAGCTCACAAGTAAAATAGCAGGTATGAGTGTTTTATTGTTCTGGTTATACAAGCTAACATTAGCAACGTAATGCTAAACAAAACTAACGGTTATTTTTTTCTAACTTTTGGTGTTATTGATAGCGATATAGCGTTGGCGGGATAACGTTACATATTTTATTATCCATTTGCAGAGTCAAGTTCTGGAGGTTAGAGGGCGAGGAAGAGGGCCAGGGCGAGGTAGAGGTGCTGCTGCAGGCATGGCAAGGCGAGGGAGGAGAGCAAAAACCGGCACCATGGAGGCAAGGGAAGAAGAGGAATGGCTGGAAATCCTCCAAAGGGACTGAAGGGAAGTGAGGTTTGTAACGTTATTTATAAAATTGTTTTATTAAATTCCTATCTGTTCTGCATGATATTAAAAATACCGATACAACACAAAGTGGTAATTACATAGCAGCTGTATGCTTTACATTACTGTAGTCTGTATAGTTTGATGTGTTATCACAGTGTAATGTGAGTCAGTAGCCCCTTTTACACAGCCCGTTCAAGGCGGGAATACTGCACCTGTAATCCGTCTCACGGTTCTGTATAGCCCGTATTGCACAGCTGCAGGGTTGAGGAGGTGTGTGGGGGGTGCGGGCGTGTTTGTGCTTTAGAAGCTGACCGCTGTAAAACAATCAGAAAATAACATTTATTGATCTGATTCACCGGCTTCCTCACTACCAGTGCTCCCTCTCTT
The DNA here is from genome assembly GCF_910596095.1 of Thunnus maccoyii. NCBI lineage: Eukaryota > Metazoa > Chordata > Actinopteri > Scombriformes > Scombridae > Thunnus > Thunnus maccoyii. Next base: position 4,317,446 of record NC_056547.1, read on the forward strand.
CATTCACTCTCTAGCTCACTCGACCACAGCTGCTGTCTCTCTTTTTCTCTCGTCTTTTTTAAAATGAGTTGGGAAGCCAACAGAAAAGTCTAACTTAACTTTTAATGTTATCAAACGAAGAGAAACGTCCTCCCCTCATCCTAGTAACATCTTTGTTCTCCTTTAGAGTTTACAGCTTTGATCAGTATAATCTCCATCGATGCTGGCATGCTATGTAAAAGCACACACAGAGGCGGCTTTATGCTGGCTTTGTGTGGTTCAGTGTAAAAAAGCAAAGGCCGATCCTCTTTACGGCTGTAATGTGGGTTTTCTGTATAAAAGAGGCTACTGAAAACATCAGCAGCACTACTGAATGATTATATAAATACTATAAAGGAACAGTATCATGCAGCAATATTTTGACTTTTTTAAAAATCATGTTATTGTTGTAGACATGTTTGGGAACACTGGACAGCATACAATCCATATTCTACACTACCATTACCATATTTCCAACATATCATGAAATTTATAACTTATAAAGCCTTATGTGTGTTTTCCTGTGTTTATTTTTTCAGAGACTTCTTGAAGAGATGACCTTGGAGGAGCACAGGCAGCTCACCAACAAGCTCCTTCAGAGGCAGCCAGGGTTCATTTTTGATGCCTTGATGATGCATCAGTGCAGACATGGTGTCCCACCGTTTGCTGGAGTGCCAGGGGTACCATGGTGTACTTGTGGTAACTGTAAGAACATGCCTACGGACCAGGAGAGGAAATGCTGTGGCCAGTACCCTGCAAATTGTGTAATAATAATACCACACTTCTCCCAGTACTGCCTTGAAGAAGGCTTTTTATGCATTCACAGGCAGTACCGGGAGGACATTACGGTATTAGGCCATATCAGGGAGCCTGAGGATGACAACCGGGAGTACCATTATGCTGCCTATTGACATTTCATCTATTGACAGCATGGCTCTTTAGGCCAGAGATACCAACTTGTGATCCCCAGTTGCTGTGTTGCTGTGTGGAGGATCAGGGACAAGTTCCCTGGTCCTCTAAAGACATCACACTGGTTTCACACCTGGCCTCTGAGTTTCCCTCCAGGTCCTCTGGAACGTCCACACAGTATCTCAGGTACTCACACACCTGCCTGTTCATCATCAAGGCATCAAATCATCTCATATTTATTTGTTACATTTTTGATATTTCATTTATTTTTATACTTGCTCTGTACATTTTCTATATTTATATATTTTCTGGATAATTATTATGTTTTTTGTTTATATATTCACAGTTGTTCAATTTAAATTTGCAAGTTTACCAATAAAAGATATTCATTAGATGTGCGTGCTGTAATTATTGCAATCATACATATTAATATATACTTATACAATGTAAGTACTTCCCTGCAGTCAGTATATTGTCATTACCACTTCCACCATTAATTTATATTGTCATTATTTATATTTATAAAGCAACATAAAACAGTAGTGAAGTTGAATACCAATGATCCTCAGAACAGGGCACTGTAGTACATGTTATGGATTAATTGTCATTGCCACTTCAGGTTATGTAAACTGTAATTTACTAGTTTGAACCACAAAATCGAAATGTAAAAAACAACACTGAGAATAATGACATTTGTAATATAAATATCTTTTATTTAACAGAAACATTTTTGGACATCCTTTTCAATCTGGACAATAAAAGGATAACATAAACATGCAGCTTTTACTGTTCAAACACAAACATTTTGACAACTTATTCTGTGTTCTTCAGAGTTGACTCTGATAAAGACAGAATAATCTATCAAATCATTAGTCTGTTTGAACACTAAAAGCAGTGTGATTAAACTTATCCGATCACCTTCCAGCAGTCAAATTGCTGCACATATAATAGTTGACAAGCCCAAGGGTCAGAACAAAGGTATTCAATTTACTGTTCTGGATGAAGATGCTCTCAGGGCAGGAATGACACCCATGATTCGCTGGCACTGCTGTTCCTCATCTGCTCCAAGAGCTGTTTGTAGAGTAGCAGCTGCATGGAAAACTGCTTCTGTATAAGACAGTACCATTACACATAAAGTTAATTTACTATTTCATAATTTTTATACAGTTATACATGTGAAAATAATGCTATTTAACCAAGAGTAGGACTTACAGGGTAAGTTAATACGCTACATAGGCAAACAAATGTGTATCACTTACCTGGACCTCTCCTGACTTGTGTCTGCAATACTTCTGATATGGCGGGTGCGAATGTCACAGACATGGTGAATAATGCCAACCCATAGTGCCTGAGAAAAATAAAACAGCACAATGAAAGTCCCATCACATGTATGTATGTATGTTATGTGCTCACCAGAAACTGCTCGGTTGTGTTCGCTGTCTTACAACACCACCAAAAATGGTTAACAATGGCTTTCAGCCAGTTGAGGAGAATGGACTGTACTTTTATCTTAACTGCATTGAGGGGAGAAACCAAACATACATAATTTCAGACATCCAACAACAGACTAGATCAGATTATTTAATTGATTAACACACTTTCAGCCAGAGATGAGTAGCTATTCAGTGAAGTCAACTTTTGTTGTCTTTTATTGTAATGAAAACCAACATACTCCCAGCAATCAATGGCACATGGTGAAATACCCCTGACCTATTACATAGTCACTTTAGGATGAAGATATAGGCAATACCTGCTTATCTCGATTTCGTTTAGCTTCCTTGTGTTTGCATTTCTTTGACGACGATTTTTCTTTGAAAAAGCGTTGTATCAAAACCTCCCTCAGTCAGACTGAACAGAAACTGAACTGACTGCTGCAGCTGGAAGCTACTGCAGAGACTGATACAGTTCACTGAACACACACGTTACACAATCTCACACAAAAGTTGAAGAAAAGACCATACTTTCATACCTACTGTACATCTAACAATAAATTTGTAGGTGTATATGTATCTAAATGCAGTTTAATTGCAGTTGTTTGCTAAATATGGATGTCATGAACTGCTATCATTCAATCATAATATATTTTTATTTTTTGTTCTCAAAATATCAGGTTTATTAAACAATGCATCACATCAACTCATAGTTTCTTTCAAAATAATTTAAAAATCTTAAACTCAGCTGAGTTCAATTTATTCTGGATTCAGTGGAAACCATTAGGACAGCAACATCTGTTAGATTTACAATAACATACATGAAAACAACCCATTTGATGAACAGGTCTTTATTTTCTTGAAATAATACAAACAACAAAAAGCAACAAAACTGTATTAATGAAACATGTAATCGGAGAGTGAGTGAGGGAAATAAAGACAGAGAAAAGAGAGAGTTGCAGACAGCAGAGTGAGAGCAGTAACAGAGTAAAATCAGTAGCAGAGTCCCAGTTAGTCAGGTCAGGACTGGAAACAACAGGTCTCTCCTCAGGGTCTCTGAGACTGGAGAACACTAATTTAAGTATTACAAGGAAAATTATATGTAATATTTACAGAGAAACCAACATCCAGTCTGGTTCCTCCAGCAAAAATCCACCACAGTGATACAAACTCAATGAGATGCTGTACAAAAACCTCTCACTGTAGAGAGACACGGCTCTCTGACATCAACTGAGTGTCATTATATTTTCTATATTTTACTGTTAAGTGAATTTTATTTAATTTCTGTAGAAATATATTGAAATAAATATGCAACATTGTAAAATAACTTTCTTTCAGAGAGAAGAAGCTGAAACAATAAAAAACATTCTGTACAATAACTTCATAACTTGATTGATCCATATCCATTTCAAATTTAATTGGTGTGATGTATTTTGTGGTAATACATTTAGATGGAAGAAATTACATTCTGAAAAAGCCAAAACCACATAAGAATGAATATAAACACATCCATATCAATATTCTAATAAATTGATTGATTCATTGATTAAACAGCGTCATCAGAGTAATCCAAGTCCCTGTTGGATTCAGTCAGAGTATTTCCATAGAGAGCCACTTTGCATCAGCAGCACCATGCTCCAGTGCTCTGGGAGAGTTTATAGTCCTGAGAGTTGAAAACTGGATGACTGACAGCTGTCCGTCATGACAACAGAAGTCACAGAAATCCTCCTCATCAAAAACATGACTTTGATCTCTGTCCTCATCTGGACTCTCCTCTGCTGCTGCTTCACAGGTAAAGTCCAGAGAATCAAACTCCTCTCCTCTATGAACATCTGTCCCTCTGAAATGAAGCCCACAAAACCAAGAAGCTGATTTATATTTTTGTCTCTGTATCCTCAGAGTCCAGAGGCCAGATCACAGTGACTCAGCCTGCAGCAGTGAGATCTGCTCTGGGAGGCTCCACATCCATCAACTGTAGGACCAGTCAGGATGTTTATGTTAGTGGCTCATCCCACCATTTAGCCTGGTACCAACATAGAGATGGAGAAACTCTTAAACTTCTCATTTACTATGCTACCAATCAAGCATCAGGGATTCCAGATCGTTTTACAGGCAGTGGATCAAAGTCTGACTTCACTCTGACCATCAGTGGAGTTCAGGCTGATGATGCAGCAGTTTACTACTGTCAGAGTCTCCACTATCCCAACAGTCAGTATGTGTTCACACAGTGAAAAAGCATCATACAAAAACCTCCCTCAGTCAGACTGAACAGAAACCGAACTGACTGCTGCAGCTGGAAGCTACTGCAGAGACTGATACAGTTCACTGAACACACACGTTACACAATCTCACACACACACATTTCATTAAATGGATTAAACAACTCACATTGTAGCTTTTAAGATAAATGAAAATAAGTCAAAAACTTTTAAGTAAAAAAATTTCTGGACAATGATTGTCTTGGTGGAAACCAACAAACTTCTTCATCACAGCTTCTCATCATCAATTCTTACACTTTTATGGTTTGATCCAATGTTTTTTTAATGATAACGAACCCCTTTCCTGACGTGACTGGTAAGAAATGTCTTGGTCATGACCTTTGACCTCAGTCTCATACTGGATCGCAACTATCTCAATTATATCCTGTTAAAAGAAAATATGAAGACACAGATCAGCATCAGAAACTTTCATAATCACAGCTCCCACCACCAAAAAATATAAATCACACTACATTTTATTTCACACTACGAAACTAATTACAGTAAGATTCACATTCACATTCCAGTTTTATAATAATGTGCAAAGAGCAGTTTATTGAAGCTGGTCTGAGTAACTCCATGATTAAAGTGGTGAAATTAAAACAGAAGAGAATTTAAGTGATATAAATAAACACACAGGATATTGAAATCTACTACAAACATTTAAACATTTTAAACATAATAAAGCATTAAATGTTAAGATTATCTGTAATATTTGTGCAAGATTAGGAACATCTAGTAGCACGTGACTAACACTTCTGACAACTTTAGATAGTGGTGGTGAGTAATAATGCCTTCAGGAAAAAAATAAAGCAGTTGTGTAGGGTTTAACACACTACTTTGTTATAAAGAGCCTTAACATCGGTGTGAAAAGAAAATTTTAATTAGTAGTTCTCATCTATGAGAGAACTTTGGGACCAACTCCTGCTTTAATAAAACAGAGACACTGTTAAGTTTTACTGATTGAGCTATCAGCAGTGAAAAGGATGAGACATTGAGACAACTTTTGAAGAAAATCATAAGCTAACATCTTAAAGTCATTGGAATCTTTAACTGAGACACAGTACTGTCTATTTAGATTTAATGGATCAACTGTGATCTGTGGCTCCACAACCATCAGATAGGGCCAGTCTGAATGTTTATAGTTCAAACTGATCAGCTTGATACCATCAGAGAGATGGAGAAACTCCTAAACTGCTAATTAGATAATCATTGAGAATCAGAGATTCCAAATTGTTTTACAGGCAGTGTGTCATGGATTGCAGAGCAGATGGACCCACATGCAGAGACTCAGCAGGTACAAGGAACTAAAGGCAACTAAACCAAACAAATGATCCAACAAGACTGAACTGAAAACGAGTTTAAATACAAACTAAACCAATCAGACAACAAGGAACAGGTGGCACAACACAAGGGCAGACTGGGAGCTGATAGGCTGGGAAGACACTGGGAGCAGAGCAGGGCTGACGAGACTGATATAGGGCAAGTGTGCAGGTGACAGCAGACTGGAGACGAACACTGAGGGTGCATCCCAAGTCTCTTAAATCGCATCCACGTTTCCCTCACTTGCGTCTTTTCCCTCTCACCGTGGATGCAAGGAGAGACGCAAGGAAACCAAGCGAGGAGAGAGGAAACAAGGAAATTTGTTTTAAGAGACATGAGACGTCCTTTCCTCTGGAGCGTCATGTGAAGCAACGTCTGTTTCTGATAATGGTGACAGCTGATCATAGCTGGATCAGCTGTCAGTCGGCTTTAACAGCTGTAGAAACTTCTGATGGAGTTTGTGTCTGCACACATGTGCACTGTGCTGACACTAATGAAGGTGCACAGTTATCACCGCTAGAGCAGCTGTTTCCTCTCTGCAGCCTGTTACCTGTTTAACAAACACCTAAATAAAAACCTGCATTCTGCATTTATACTGTGTCCTGCTCAGAGGCACAGAAACCATTTCTACTTGCAGAATGTGTTTATAGTATTTATTGATTATTTGCATCTGTATTTTTTGATAATCCTGATAGTGAATTCATCATTCGATAACCCAAAATATGATCAGGGTGTCTTCTGAACACTGGAAAATATGTATTTGGCTAAATGTTTCAGGGCAAATGGAAATGATGTAACTCATATCAAACCCCACACTCAGGAATTTTCTGCCTCACATGTGACTGAATGGAAATGATGACAAATGATGTAAAATATAAATGTGTTTAACTGTTATTATAGATAGAATTAAAGTCAGGAAGAGTCTGTCTGTCAGCAAGAAACAGTTTAATGGAGGAAATAACATCATGAACAAAAAAATCTTTCTAATAAATAAAGAAAGTTGTTTATGGTTCTTTTGTTGATCAGACCAACAATGAACAGATTTTTAACTATATGATGAATCAGAAAACAAATAAAACATAAAATTTGGGAATGATGCACTTAAATTTAATCTGTAATCTGTCTCCACTTCGGTATGAAACTGCAGTGATGTATCAGATCAGTCAGATCAGCTGCAGCGTCCAATCAATAACTGATATCCAATAAGGGGGCGTGTCGAATGGTAAAAGACTTCCATGAAGGCTGCTCTCATGTTTCCTCGCTCCTCGGAGCAAAATAAGAGACTTGGGACACCTGTCAAAATGCGCATCAGGAACAACTTCCGGTTCAGGCAAGGAGCGAGGAGACATAAATTAAGAGACTTGAGATGTACCCTGAGACAAGGGCAGGACTAACGAGGATGAATACAGGGCAGGTGTAAGTAAGTACATGAACACATGAGGTTAAACACAATGAGCAGAGTCCAAATAATAAAAGCAACCCAAATGACCAGCCTGTGCTCATTCCCAAATCGTCACTTCACTAACCAAGACCACTCCTTCTAGAATATGGATTTAATGGTTTATTGGGAGTGTGATGGAAGTCAGGGTGAAAAGGAGGAAGGATAGTTAGAGGGATGGTTGGAGAGGGAAGGATGGATGGGGGAAGGGAGAGGGTCGGGGGGTGTGAGGATGCGGGGGTGAGGGTCGAGGTCGTGGGATGCGGGATGAGGGGGTAGGGGTCGAATGGGATGAGGGTCGAGGGATGGGGAGAAAGAAGAGCAGGCGGGAAAGAGGGGAAGGAGGGAGTGGATAGGAGAGTGATAGATGAAAGGAGGAGATGCGTCGACGTCGGGGAGGTAAGTGGGAACAGGGGTTGAGACTCAGGGTGGGGGTGCTGTCTCGATGATCTGGCATCTGTACGAGGCCCCCCTGTTCCTGTGTTTGAGCAGAGAAGAGAGGAAAGTTAGCGGAGGGGTCGGGTGGGAGGGACTTGCAAGCTGAGACAGAGGGGAGAGGAGCGGATATGGTGTGTCTAAATACCCTGTGGTGCGGAAATGGGTTGCGTACAAGGCGTGGTCTTTGGTTCCCGAACTTTGTTTATAAGTCTATAAACTTCATTTCACTAACCAAGACCACTCCTTCTAGAATATGGATTTAATGGTTTATTGGGAGTGTGATGGAAGTCAGGGTGAAAAGGAGGAAGGATAGTTAGAGGGATGGTTGGAGAGGGAAGGATGGATGGGGGAAGGGAGAGGGTCGGGGGGTGTGAGGATGCGGGGGTGAGGGTCGAGGTCGTGGGATGCGGGATGAGGGGGTAGGGGTCGAATGGGATGAGGGTCGAGGGATGGGGAGAAAGAAGAGCAGGCGGGAAAGAGGGGAAGGAGGGAGTGGATAGGAGAGTGATAGATGAAAGGAGGAGATGCGTCGACGTCGGGGAGGTAAGTGGGAACAGGGGTTGAGACTCAGGGTGGGGGTGCTGTCTCGATGATCTGGCATCTGTACGAGGCCCCCAAAGAGACTTCAACCAGAGAGGCGAGAATGGCATTTCTTAACGTTATCCGGGTCGTGATGGATGTAGGTATGAGAGTGGGACGAGGCTGGGCATGGTGCTCCGGGAATCCGGGAATTGATTCCGCTGAGGTAGGTCTGTATGGTGGAAGACTTGATCTTGAGTTGAGTGTGAGAGAATGTAATGAAGCAGGAGAGGGTAAGAATGTCCGGTGAAGGGAATGGGAGTTCGTGGGGGACGTGAAAGGTTTTAAAGGAATTCCAGCCGGTGAAGTATGGAGATAGTGTTCAAGGGGTGATGCTGTTGATGATGTTGTCCCGTGAATTGGTGACCAGTTGTTCCAGTAGCGGGTTCAGTTGTAGATTGTGGCTGAAAACGGTGGGACTGGAGTTGGAAGAGGGTTGGAGGCTGGAGCTAGTTGTCTGAATTTCTGAAACATGAAACGAGAGAGTGAATCGGCGATTGCGTTTTTGTGGCCTGGAATGTGGAGTGCACGGATGATGAACTGGTGCTGGGCCGAAACCAATGTGAGCTTGCGCACGAACTGCATGATGTCCAGATTGTGTGACCGGCCTTTGTTGAGGATGTCGACGACGGCGCTGTTGTCAGAGTGGATGGCGATGGTCTTTTTGGACCATTCATGCCCCCAAAGAATGGCAGCGATGACAATCGGGTACATTTCTGAAATGGTGGAGGAAGGGGCCAGGGGAGAGAAGTCCGGTGGCCATTCGGCAGAGAACCATCTGCCACCGTAGTAACCACCGAAGCCGACTGAAGGGGCGGCGTCGGTGTATAGCTGGATGTCATTGGCGTCTGTAACGTGGACGTCGTAAAAGAAGGAGATGCCGTTCCAGGAAGAGAGGAACTGGTGCCACATTTTAAGTTCCATCTTGCACGCGCTGTCTAGCGTGACGTGGTCGTGGATGGATGGGACGGTGGTGGCTATGGAGAGAAGGTGTGACAAGAAAGATCGGCCCTGAGGGATGATGCGGGTGGCGTAGTTGAAATGGCCCAGCAGAGAGAGTAATTGACGTTTGGTGCATGTGTTGGCCATGAGAAAGTTTTGAATGAGTAGAGAAATGCGGTGGAGTTTCTCAGTAGGCAGAGATGCTTGGAGTGTAATGGAGTTGAGGGTGATGCCGAGGAATTCCAAGGATGTGCTTGGGCCTTCTGTTTTCTCTGGAGACAGGGGAACGCCGAGATCAGTGAATGCGGAAATCATTGTGGTGAGACCGTATGACGGGGGCGAAGACGGTGGCGTGACCGTGAGGAAGTCGTCAAGTAGGTGGATGACGTATGGGAGTTTATAATTGTTGGAAAGAATCCAGCAGAGGGCTTCGGACAATGAGTCGAAAATTTTTGGGCTGCTCTTGCAGCCGAAGGTTAGACGCACGGCAAAATAGTATGCGCCCTTCCAGGAGACCCCGAAGAGGTGCCAGTAGTCGGGGTGGATGGGGAGGACTTTGAAAGCGCTTGTGATGTCCGCCTTGGACAACCATGCTCCCTGGCCCGCGAGTCGGATGAGGGAAATGGCGTGGTCTATAGTGGCGTATTGCATGGAAAAGTCCAGGCTGGGAATCAGGCTGTTAATGCTTGGAACAGTGGAACCGTGGGGGGACGAGAGGTCGATGATGAGCCTCTTTTTCCCAGAGTACTTCCTGGTTGCCACTCCGATTGGGCTGACTCTGAAAGACGGGAAAGGGGGGCTGGAGAAAGGGCCAATCATGAAGGCGTCATCAACTTCTTTTTGCAGTAGTCTGTCAACTGTGGTGGGTTCAGACAGGGCTGATTGCAAGTTGTTGCATATGTGAGTGGACTCAGGCGTGGCCTGCAGACCCGGATGGAAACCGTAAGTGAAGCCCTGAATGAGGAAGTTGACGAACTGGGTGTCTGGATGGTTTTGTAGGGCGGTGGCTAGGGCGTTGATGTTAACGGGGGTATTGAGATGCTTACACAGCTGTTGCTTTGTCGGGTTGTGTGGGCATGTGGCTCTGGCGTGGGCTCCCCCGCAGAATGAACAAGTGTGGAGGAATTTGCAGCTGAAGGAGCTGCAACTGAGGTCGTTGAAGTTATTGCAGATCATCCGTCCTCCCTGGTAGAGGACAGGTCTCCCTCTCCTGTCCGTGCCTTTGGGGAGGGGGCCGAGGATGGACGGGTGATCTAAGGCAGGTTTGGGGGTGATGGATGGTGGGGGAGCCACCGATGGCAAGTAGGGTGGCATGGCTGGGCTTCGCTTGTCTGTTACCGAGGCGCGGGGCAGGGGGGCGGAGAGGGTGCATGCTGCGGCGGGATGGGAAGGGGCGCCGCACATTTCGCAGTGCAGAGAAGCGCGAGCTGCGAAAACTTGGCAGTATAGCTCGTGGTCCAATGTTCCCCAGTACGTGCCCTGGTTGAACTGTTGGAGGCGACCGGCGGCTTGGGAGGCGAAGAGGATATGATAGGTATAGAAACCGTTGCCGCCGAAACGCAAGGCCAGGTCAAGAATTAATGACAAGTAATCATCGAGCTCGGACCTGCGGTCGGGGAAGGCTGAACAAATTATGTCTCTATACAATGAGAACGCAAAAGCGAACTCGGCGACTGTGAGGTCCTTGGAGCGAGCAGGAAGTGGCTGTTTAAGTTCCGAGGGGCCGAATGAGGTGAGCAGTTCCCTAGGGATGTGAGGATTAATTGATGTAGGGTGAATGAGTTGAGTGAGATCAATGTAATTACCGGTTAGGATCTGCTGCCTGAGGGTGGGAGACACGGGGGAGGGCCGGGCGGATGCTAGGGGGCGCACTGGTGGCTGGGCGGTGGCCAGGGTGTAGCTGCTGGATGGAGATGTGGGAGCCAGGAAAAAGCCGAGGCTGGCCGTGTGTAAGGCTGTAGGATAAGGAGGTGCAGGTGCTGTAGTACGGGTAATGCTAGAGTGCAGGTCGTGGGGAGCCGGGGGGTAGGGGAGGAGACAGGGAGGGTGGAAAGAAGAAAGAGGAGGAACAGGTTGGGTGTAACTCGTGGAGCTGCTGGGGCCCGCTGTTGTTTGTGCTGTCTGAGCGGCTGCCGTGGTTGGTGCGGGTGGAGGAGCAGCTGAGATGGCCGGGAGGGAAGGAGCAGCAGAGATAGGAGCCGGAGAGGAGGAAGGGATGCTGGGTTGATGGGATGTATATGCATGGGATGTAAGTGCGGCTGAAGAGAAAGTAGGAGGAGGAAATGGCTGTGGAGCAGAGAGGGCCTGCATAGGGTTAGAAGCGGACTGTACTGGGGAGACTGAGGTTGCTGAGGAGGAAGGTGTGCGTGTGGCGGAGCGACGTGCCGTGACGTCACGGACGTCGTCGCACGCGCGACGTCGGGAACCCGGAAGATCGTGGGAAGATGGACGGGAGAGAGTGCTGTCCTTCAGGGAGTTTGTGTATAATTGAAACAGTCTTGCCTTGTTGTCGGTGCGGTGGAAGGGAATGTTATTTTGGCTGAGGAAATGCTTTAAGCGAGCGACGGTCCACTCGGACATGTTTGGGGCCGAGGAGCGGTCCGTACACCGGAGGCGAGGAGAGCGCTGCGCGCGGTGGCTGCTCCTCTTGGGCGGGCTCCGGGATCTCGAGCGAGGCTGGAGTGAGCGTCGGGAATAAGTAGCTTCCTTCGGACGCCGAGTACGGGACCTTCCCCTGGAGCCGCTGGGGATCGAGGGCTCGACGATACCGTCGTCGACGGAGGATGAGGGCCGAGAGGCCGGGATGAGGGAAACCGAGGAGCGCAGGCGAGGCTGCCGGAAAGATCGGACGCCGGGGGACTCCGGGACTTCGAACGAGTCCTCGTCCGAAGCGTTGAGGAGCAGTTCGAGGTCCATGATGTGAGTAAGAAGTTTTAAGTTTATGCTGGTGTGTCACAGGGTACTTGCAAGCTGAGACAGAGGGGAGAGGAGCGGATATGGTGTGTCTAAATACCCTGTGGTGCGGAAATGGGTTGCGTACAAGGCGTGGTCTTTGGTTCCCGAACTTTGTTTATAAGTCTATAAACTTCATATATCGAAGCTTGGTTAGGACCCCGTGGGGTCACTTTTTAACACACTGGGTACCCCTTTAGCATCATTTTTCAACGTGCAGGGTAGTCCAATAGACTTCTGATGAACTCCCATAACGTCTGAAATAGATGCCATGAGACCGATGAAGTCTATGTGACAAGTTGGACAGTATGTGACATAAAGCCAGAATTCTTAAAGTCCCTCAAAAAGTCCAACTCAAAACAAGCCTCTCCTACACAGTCCAATCTTCACAAAACAGAAAAGTCAGAGGGCCTCTGTTGGACAATGGCAACTAAGGAATACAGAGCCAGACTCTCAAGAGTCTCTAGAGTCAGTGACAGAACCATGACACAGTGGATCAAACTTTGACTTCACTCTGAGCATCAATGGAGTTCAGGCTCCTTTCGTCCTTTACTTTGACATGCATTAAAATATACCATAATTTCTGAGTAAAATGGTGACACAAAATGATAAAATACCAAATGACGCACTCAGTGTCTGTAGGCTCATTGAACACATTAACATGTGACAGCAGTTTATTATTGTAATAATATGTTTGTACACAGATGATTTGATCAACGTTTCTTTATTGTTCATACATACTAAAAATGTCAGCATTACAGCAAGCAATAAAAAGTATCACTTGAGAATGTGCTGATTATGTTAATTAGTCAGAGTTTTTCCATCTCCTGGATCTCAGTCTGTTGTTCCAGGACAGTCTGTCTCCATCAGATGTAAAACCAGTTCAAGTGTTAGCAATGAGGTGTCTTCAGAAACCTGGAAAAGCTCCCAACTCCTGATTTATTGGGCTTCAAACCGTCAGTCTGGCATTTCAGATTGTTTTACTGGAATTGGATCTGGGACTGACTTCACTTTGACTATCAGTCACGTTCAGACTGAAGATTCAGGAGTTTATTAGTGTCAGCAGGATTACAGCTTCCCGTTCACACAGTGATACAGCGTTGTACAAAAACCTCCCTCAGCTGGAGAGGAACTAATGTGACTCAACAGCTGCACTGAGATAGACACATTTTAGAAGTCTGACTGATGATGAAATCCATCTAACAGAATACAGTCAGGAGAGACTATTTATAACTTATAAAAGTATAATAATAATTTCATTTAAATAGAATATTAAGTAATATATGTAATGTCTCATCAACCATCGAATGTAGTTAAGCTTATGGTTACAACACATTAACACTAGTTAGATAATTATTTGATAAGAATATTAATTTCCTTGTTTTTTAAGGTTATTTTCATGTAAATCACATTTATTTTGGAATTGATATGATTTATGTTTAAATGATACAGTTTTGTTTTCTACAAAGCTTAACTCATCATATGTTTTTGATGACTTTGTGTTCATAGAAAAACACAGATTATGTTATATTTTGAGATCGTACTGCTGATACTGATACTATGATGATATAATATGCTGATGATATCCTACTTTACAATTCTAATGCAATAAATTCTTTTCAGATTTTATACATTTACTCAGATTCATTAAACTTTCTGGACACTTCTAAAACTGTTTCAACATGAGAGTTTTTAATCAGTGGCACACATCATTGATAGGACACACATGACTCATTTCCTTAAAAAATATTGACAATTGTGTTTGTTGCCAAAAACCTAATTAGCGATAAGTGTAATAAAGGGATTGTTTGCAGTCACAAAAGCTTCAAGGAATCTGGAACAACAGATGAGTTTACTTCTATCATTTAATTATTATATCTTTTTGATCTTTGTTTGCAAAATATCAGGTATGTTCAACACTACAATATATCAACTCAAACTTTCTATCTTAAGGTATTTCAGTGCGATTGTAAAATATTAAACTCAGCTAAGTTAAATTTGTTATGGATTAAGGGAACCATTAGGACAGCAACGTCTGTTACTTATACAATAACATAAATGAAAACAACTGATTTGATGAACAGGTCTTTATTGTCTTGAAATAATATAAAATACACAAGCAATGAAACTTTATCAATGAAAGATGTAATCAGAGAGTGAGTGACAGAAAAAGAGAGAGAGTTGCAGAGATCAGAGTGAGAGCAGTAGCAGAGTAAAACCAGTATCAGAGTCCCAGTGAGTCAGGTCAGGACTGGGAACACTGGTCTCTCCTCAGTGTCTCTGAGACTGGAGTCTGGGAGCCCTGGGTGGCCTCACAGGTCACAGAGCCCACCTTCCTCCACTGGTCTGCAGGGAGCCTCAGGGTGCTGCTCCAGCTGTAGCGGCCGTCCTTCTGCAGCACCGCGGGGCTCCTGCTCTCCTCCCAGCTGCAGCTGCTGCTGATGCTGCTGCCGTCCACCTTCCAGGCCAGACTCCAGTCTGAGGGGAAGCCCTTGTTGGCCAGACACATGAGCGTGGCCTTCCCGTGCTCCAGCTCCTCGCTGGAGGGGGGCAGCACTGTCAGGGTGGGACGGACATCACCTAGAAGACACCAATCACATTAGAGGACAGGAACTACACAGCTGTCAGTTAAACACCAGACACTTGGACACCATTACTCTGTGAGAGTGGAGTCATATGAGGACTCTTTCTGTGCTGATATGCATGAGAGGTTTCTTAAAGGGAAGTGAAACAACGTGTCAGTGAGTGACTGGTGGAGCAGAAAAAACATCTGACAGAAACTCCTTTAAGTAGTTTATATGACTGTTTACTGTATTTCATTTTACACTATACACTATATATAAATAAGGACATAAAGTTTGAATATAAAATTCAGACACCTATGATTTAGTTTGAATTTATAACAACATATTTACTTTCAAAACTATCAAAAGAGCAACAGTCAATCAGATTCATCAGCCAAAACCAACAGATGACCGTAATATATGGAAAATGTTAAGACACATTCAAAGAACAAAATACCCTCAAAAAAAACTGTCAAAATGATTTCAAACTGAGGATAAAAGACAATTAGAGGCAATTTATATGATCAGAGTTTCTACAGCATTTCACATTTTTTATCTTTGAAAAAAACTTTTACTCAACGTCAAATCAATTTAAAACAGAATTAAAGGATCATATTAGAATCATATTTAAAGTACAATTGTTTTTAATCTGTCCTGCAGATCAAGCTGTTCACATTTAATAACATGAACATGTAAAGAAAATTTCAGTAAAGCTGCTTTAAGTTCAACTTCAAGTTTAAACAAGAAGAACAAACAATAAAATTGAGACTTTAAAGTGCTTTAGATCAGCCCAGTGGAAACTTATATCTACTACAAATGTTCAGATGTAGAAATTATAAACTTAACTGATGATACAATATTTAATATTTGAGCATAAACTTACTTCCAACATCCAGTCTGGTTCCTCCACCAAAAGTCAACCACAGTGATACAAACTCATTGAGTCGTCGTACAAAAACCTCTCACTGTAGAGAGACACGGCTCTCTGACTTTGAGACAAACAAACTCACTAAAATTAGTCTTTGTTGGTAAAATTTCTAAGCAAATTGGAAAACTGACAAAAACACAGAGCCACCAATTCATGAATGTGTGATTTTATTCCATATAAATTGATTTTAATAAAATGAATGTTAAATTTGTGTTTTAATACATGTAAAAAAAATACATTCTGAAAAAAAACACTTCTCAATACACATGAAGCCCAAACCACATAAAACACAGAAAAATCCTAATCAATACTCTGATAAATTGATTGATCCATTGATTAAACAGCATCATCAGAGTAATCCAAGTCCCTGTTGGAGTCAGTCAGAGCATTTCCATAGAGAGCCACTTTGCATCAGCAGCACCATGCTCCAGTGCTCTGGGAGAGTTTATAGTCCTGAGAGTTGAACACTGGATGACTGACAGCTGTCCTTCATGACAACAGAAGCCACAGAAATCCTCCTCATCAAAAACATGACTTTGATCTCCGTCCTCATCTGGACTCTCCTCTGCTGCTGCTTCACAGGTAAAGTCCAGAGAATCAAACTCCTCTCCTCTATGAACATCCGTCCCTCTGAAATGAAGCCCACTAAACCATGACGTTGCTTTATGTTTTTTGTCTCTGTGTCCTCAGAGTCCAGAGGCCAGATCACAGTGACTCAGCCTGCAGCAGTGAGATCTGCTCTGGGAGGATCCACAACCATCAACTGTAGGGTCAGTCAGGATGTTCAATATTGGAACAACTACCACATTTTAGCCTGGTACCAACAGAGAGATGGAGAAACTCCTAAACTTCTCATTTACTATGCTACCACTCGAGCATCAGGGATTCCAGATCGTTTTACAGGCAGTGGATCAAAGTCTGACTTCACTCTGACCATCAGTGGAGTTCAGGCTGAAGATGCAGCAGTTTACTACTGTCAGAGTCAACACTATATCAACAGTCAGTATGTGTTCACACAGTGAAAAAGCGTCATACAAAAACCTCCCTCAGTCAGACTGAACAGAAACTGAACTGACTGCTGCAGCTGGAAGCTACTGCAGAGACTGATACAGTTCACTGAACACACACGTTACACAATCTCACACACACACATTTCATTAAATGGATTTAACTTTGTGCTCACAAAGTTCTCCATCACAGCTTTTCACCATCAATTCTTACCCTGTATTGTTTCATCCAATGTTTTTATATGTTAATAAACCCATTTCCTGACTAATGAGGACAGAGATTGGCTGGGGACTTTTGGTAAGAAATGTCTTGGTCATGGCCTTTGAACTCGGCTACATACTGATCACATCTATCTCAAATATATATATTGTTAAAATAAAAAGACACAAATCAGCATCAGAAACTCTCTTAATCACAGCTCCTACTACCAAAAGATATAAATCACACAAAATGTTACGTCACAGTAAGTAACTAATTACAGTAAGAGGATCAGAGACTAGGACACATTTTAAATATTTTGTGTAAATTGTTGAACTTAATTTCAATTAAGAGGAAAATTCGAATGACAAATTGGTTAACATTGTAAAAGAAAAATTATTCTTCTTCAAGATTCAAAATTTAGTTTGTCTCTTTCTCGTGTATTTGCAAACACAAAAAAAGCAAAATGTTCCTTCCAGCCATAGCAGCGCAACAACAAGAGAAAGGATAAAGATATACTGTCCATCCAAAAATTCCCTTAAAAAAATGATGAAAATAGAAATTCGAAGAGAAACAAAACAAAACAAAACAAAAAAAGAATGAGCAGTTCGCAGCACAGTACTTTAAAGTGCATTTAGAAAGAAAAGTAAATGTCTCAGTTGGATGTAGACAGCTCTTCCATGTCAGCGAGTGACCAGCACTGTTTGGGGAGTCAAACAATCCATTTTGCTGTCCAGAGACCATTAGACAGCATGATTGTTGGAACTGCCAGTCAGTATGGGTTAACAGTTAGCCTAGCTTACACTCCTCTGCGCTTGCCGCTCTTCCACTTCCTGTCGCACTGCTTCCGATGTTTCCTCTCCGGCGCAGCTCCAGGCGAGGACGTGGTCCTCTTTTGGGTCCACTGGGCGTAGCAGACCAAGCACGCTCAGCTGATTTAGCTCCCAGCCAGTATTTCTCATAGCAAAAGTCTTTGTTATGAATGTCCAAAAGAAACTGACAATCATAGACATATTTCCCTTGCACTCCACACGATGACACAGATGTAGACGTAGACATGGACAAAGATAGTTAGTCGGAACTAGGAGAGGCCTCCACAAACGTTGGTCACACCAGCATCACACCAGTTCATAGAGAAAGAGAGAGAGAGAATACCACCAACAAGGACCCATTCATTTCTCTTCTTATCTTCACAAAATATAACACTTCTATTAGCTTCCTCATTGCAGTTTCTCCTATGGACGGTTAGTAACAGTGACAGGTAGCGGTTAGCAGTTGACAGCTAGCTAGTTGCTTTGATTTAAAAAATATATCCAAAGATGATATTTCCTCTTCTGTTCTTGCTGATTACTGCTGTTACCTCTTCTTTACAGTCTTTGATTAAAGTGGTGAAATTAAAACAGAAGAGAATTTCAGTGATATAAATCCACATTGAAGATATTTGTAACTATTACAAACATTTAAACACATTTAAGAATGTTAAACTATTAAATGGCAAAATTGCGTGTAATATTTGTGAAGAAAAATGTGTCCAACATACAGTCTGGTTCCTCCACCAAAAGTCAACCACAGTGATACAAACTCATTGAGTCGTCGTACAAAAACCTCTCACTGTAGAGAGACACTGCTCTCTGACTTTGAAAAGAACAAACTCACCAAAATTAGCCTCTGTTTGTAAAATTAAAAACAACATTAACTTAGCGCCACAAATTTCCAGAATGTATACTTTTATTTCATGTATTGTATTTTTTACATGAAACTAATGTTAATTTCTGTAGAAATAGATTTAAATAAACATGAGATATTCTGAAAAAAAATGTGTCCAGAGAGAGAAAGCTGAAACTATATAAAAAAAAACAATTTTAGTGATTTATGTACAATATTCAAATAAATGGATTGATCCATTGATTAAACAGCATCATCAGAGTAATCCAAGTCCCTGTTGGAGTCAGTCAGAGCATTTCCATAGAGAGCCACTTTGCATCAGCAGCACCATGCTCCAGTGCTCTGGGAGAGTTTATAGTCCTGACAGTTGAACACTGGATGACTGACAGCTGTCCTTCATCACAACAGAAGCCACAGAAATCCTCCTCATCAAAAACATGACTTTGATCTCCGTCCTCATCTGGACTCTCCTCTGCTGCTGCTTCACAGGTAAAGTCCAGAGAATCAAACTCCTCTCCTCTATGAACATCCGTCCCTCTGAAATGAAGCCCACTAAACCATGACGCTGCTTTATGTTTTTGTCTCTGTGTCCTCAGAGTCCAGAGGCCAGATCACAGTGACTCAGCCTGCAGCAGTGAGATCTGCTCTGGGAGGCTCCACAACCATCAACTGTAGGACCAGTCAGGATGTTCAATATTCGAACAACTACCACCTCTTAGCCTGGTTCCAACAGAGAGATGGAGAAACTCCTAAACTGCTCATTTACTATGCTACCACTCGAGCATCAGGGATTCCAGATCGTTTTACAGGCAGTGGATCAAAGTCTGACTTCACTCTGACCATCAGTGGAGTTCAGGCTGAAGATGCAGCAGTTTACTACTGTCAGAGTTTCCACTATCCCAACAGTCAACATGTGTTCACACAGTGAAAAAGCGTCGTACAAAAACCTCCCTCAGTCAGACTGAACAGAAACTGAACTGACTGCTGCAGCTGGAAGCTACTGCAGAGACTGATACACTTCACTGAACACACACGTTACACAATCTCACACACACACATATTTCATTAAATTTATTAAACAACACGCACATTGTAGTTTTTAAGATAAATGAAAATATGTCAAATTATTTAAAGGAAAACAATTTTTGGACAATGATTGTCTTGGTGGAAATCAACAAACTTCTTCATCACAGCTTCTCATCATCCATTCTTACCCTGTAATGGTTTGATCCAATGGTTTTTAATGATAATGAACCCATTTACTGACTTGACTGGTAAGAAATGTCTTGCTCATGACCTTTGACCTCAGCCTCATACTGTATCACATCCATCTCAGTTATATCCTGTTAAAAGAAAATATGAAGACACAAATCAGCATCAGAAACTTTCATATTCACAGCTCCCACCACCGAAAAATATAAATCACAAAATGTTATTTTACACTAAGAAACTAATTACAATAAGATTCACATTCACTTTTGAAATGAAAACACAAGAGAATTTACGTGACATAGTAAATAAATAATCACACAGGATATTTAAATATACTACAAACATTTAAACACTTTAAACACACTAAGGCATTAAATGGTAAGATTATCTGTAATATTTGTGCAGGATTAGGAACATCTAGTAGCAGGTGATGAACACTTCTGACAACTTTAGATAGTGGTGGTGAGCAATAATGCCTTCAGGAAAAAACAAAACAAAGAAAGCAGTTATGTAGTGTTTAACACACTACTTTGTTTAAAAAAAAACCTCTTTTTTTAATTATTATTTTAATTAATAGTTCTGGATTAATTAGATGACATCAATCTAATTTGTGCAGCATTATTGACATTGAGAGGAAAACATTTGAAGAGCAGATCTCATCTGTGAGAGAACTTTGGGACCAACTTCTGCTTTAATATAACAGAGACACTGTTAAGTTTTACTGATTGAGCTATCAGCAGTGAAAAGGACGAGACATTGAGACAACTTTTGAAGAAAATCATAAGCTAACATCTTAAAATCATTGGAATCTTTAACTGAGACACAGTACTGTCTATTTAGATTTAATGGGTCAACTGTGATCTGTGGCTCCACAACCGTCAGATAGGGCCAGTCTGAATGTTTATAATTCAAACTGTTCAGCTTGGTACCATCAGAGAGATGGAGAAACTTCTAAACTGCTAATTAGATAATCAACCAGAATCAGAGATTCCAGGGGATTTTACAGGCAGTGTGTCATGGATTGCGGAGCAGATGGACCCAAATGCAGAGAATCAGCAGGTACAAGGAACTGAAAAATATATTTATTGACTAACACAGGAAGAGCAAAGAGTGAGTGCAAGCAGGCAACTAAACCAAACAAATGATCCAACAAGACTGAACTGAAAACCAGACCTTAAATACAATAAACTAATAAGACAACAAAGAAGAGGTGTCACAATACAGGGGCAGGCTGGGAGCTGATAGACTGGGAAGACACTGGGAGCAGAGCAGGGCTGATGAGACTGATATAGGGCAGGTGTGAAGGTGACAGCAGACTGGAGAAGAACACTGAGACAAGGGCAGGGCTAACGAGGATGAATACAGGGAAGGTGTAAGGAGGAATACATGAACAGATGAGGTTAAACACAATGAGCAGAGTCCAAATAATAAAAGCAATCCAAATGACCAGCCTGTGCTCATTCCCAACTCGTCACATATCGAAGCTTGGTCAGGACCCCGTGGCGTCACTTTTTAACACACTGGGTACCCCTTTAGCATCATTTTTCAATGTGCAGGGTGGTCCAAAAGATTTCTGTTGAACTCCCATAATGTCTGAAATAGACACCATTAGACCAATGACGTCTATATAAGGTGACAAATTTCAGCCTGCTTGCCAGAATAAAACGTTGGCATTGTACGTTTCTGCAAACCACAGATATGTTGAATATCTACATTTGATCACCTGAAATACGCAGCATATCAAGATTTCTGAAGTGACATACTTCAAGTGACATCTATATAAGCTGACTTTCTGCTGTGACTGCCGTGATACTGCACATTGAAAAATTACGCTAAAGGGGAACCCAGTGCGTTAAATAGTGACGCCACGCGGTCCTGACCAAGCTTCAGTATGTGACAAGTTGGAAGTGAGAACATGTCGAAATGACATAAAGCCAGAATTCTTAGTCCCTCAAAAAGTCCAACTCAAAACAAGCCTCTTCTACACAGTCCAATCTTCACAAAACAGAAAAGTCAGAGGGCATCTGGTGGACAATGGCAACGAAGGAATACAGAGCCAGACTCTCAAGAGTCTCTAGAGTCAGTGACAGAACCATGACACAGTGGATCAAACTTTGACTTCACTCTGACCATCAGTGGAGTTCAGGCTCCTTTCATCCTTTACTTTGATATGCTTTAAAATATACCATAATTTATGAGTAAAATGGTGATACAAAATGATAAAATACCAAATGACGCACTCAGTGTCTGTAGGCTCATTGAGCACATTAACATGTGACAGCAGTTTATTATTGTAATAATATGTTTGTACACAGATGATTTGATCAACATTTCTTTATTGTTCATACATACTAAAAATGTCAGCATTACAGCAAGCAATAAAAAGTATCACTTGAGAATGTGCTGATTATGTTAATTAGTCAGAGTTTTTCCATCTCCTGGATCTCAGTCTGTTGTTCCAGGACAGTCTGTCTCCATCAGATGTAAAACCAGTTTAAGTGTTAGCGATGAGGTGGCTTCAGAAACCTGGAAAAGCTCCCAAACTCTTGATTCATTGGGCTTCAAACCGTCAGTCTGGCATTTCAGATTGTTTTAATGGAATTGGATCTGGGACTGACTTCACTTTGACTATCAGTCACGTTCAGACTGAAGATTCAGGAGTTTATTATTGTCAGCAGGATTACAGCTTCCTGTTCACACAGTGATACAGTGTTGTACAAAAACCTCCCTCGGCTGGAGAGGAACTGATGTGACTCAACAGCTGCACTGAGATAGAGACATTTTAGAAGTCTGACTGACGATGAAATCCATCTAACAGGATACAGTCAGGAAATACTATTTATAACTTATAAAATTATAATAATAATTTCATTTAAATAGAATATTAAGTAATATATGTAATGTCTCATCAAACTACATCGAATGTAGTTAAGCTTATGGTTACAACACATTAACACTTGTTAGTTAGATAATTATTTGAAAAGGATATTAATTTCTTTGTTTTTTAAGGTTATTTTCATGTAAATCACATTTATTTTTGGAATTGATATGATTTATATTCAAATGATACAGTTTTGTTTTCTACAAAACTTAACTCATCATATGTTTTTAATGAGTTTGTGTTCATAGAAAAACACAGGTTATGTTATATTTTGAGATCGTACTGCTGATACTGATACTATGATGATATAATATGCTGATGATATCCTACTTTATAATTCTAATGCAATATATTATTTTCAGATTTTATACATTTACTCAGATTCATTAAACTTTCTGGACACTTCTAAAACTGTTTCAACATGAGAGTTTTTAATCAGTGGCACACATCATTGATAGGACACACATGACTCATTTCCTTAAAAAATATTGACAATTGTGTTTGTTGCCAAAAACCTAATTAGCGATAAGTGTAATAAAGGGATTGTTTGCAGTCACAAAAGCTTCAAGAAATCTGGAACAACAGGTGAGTTTACTTCTATCATTTAATTATTATATCTTTTTGATTTTTGTTCGCAAAATATCAGGTCTGTTCAACACTGCATTATATCAACTCAAACTTTCTTTCTTAAGGTATTTCAATGCGATTGTAAAATATTAAACTCAGCTGATTTGAATTTGTTATGGATTAAGGAAACCATTAGGACAGCAACATCTGTTACTTATACAATAACATAAATGAAAACAACTGATTTGATGAACAGGTTTTTATTGTCTTGAAATAATATAAAATACACAAGCAATGAAACTTTATCAATGAAAAATGTAATCAGAGAGTGAGTGACAGAAAAAGAGAGAGAGTTGCAGAGATCAGAGTGAGAGCAGTAGCAGAGTAAAACCAGTATCAGAGTCCCAGTGAGTCAGGTCAGGACTGGGAACACTGGTCTCTCCTCAGTGTCTCTGAGACTGGAGTCTGGGAGCCCTGGGTGGCCTCACAGGTCACAGAGCCCACCTTCCTCCACTGGTCTGCAGGGAGCCTCAGGGTGCTGCTCCAGCTGTAGCGGCCGTCCTTCTGCAGCACCGCGGGGCTCCTGCTCTCCTCCCAGCTGCAGCTGCTGCTGATGCTGCTGCCGTCCACCTTCCAGGCCAGACTCCAGTCTGAGGGGAAGCCCTTGTTGGCCAGACACATGAGCGTGGCCTTCCCGTGCTCCAGCTCCTCGCTGGAGGGGGGCAGCACCGTCAGGGTGGGACGGACATCACCTAGAAGACACCAATCACATTAGAGGACAGGAACTACACAGCTGTCAGTTAAACACCAGACACTTGGACACCATTACTCTGTGAGAGTGGAGTCATATGAGGACTCTTTCTGTGCTGATATGCATGAGAGGTTTCTTAAAGGGAAGTGAAACAATGTGTCAGTGAGTGACTGGTGGAGCAGAAAAAACATC
The DNA here is from genome assembly GCF_910596095.1 of Thunnus maccoyii. Lineage (NCBI taxonomy): Eukaryota > Metazoa > Chordata > Actinopteri > Scombriformes > Scombridae > Thunnus > Thunnus maccoyii. The sequence continues at coordinate 4,341,699 of NC_056547.1, forward strand.
TGACAGAAACTCCTTTAAGTAGTTTATATGACTGTTTACTGTATTTCATTTTACACTATACACTATATATAAATAAGGACATAAAGTCTGAATATAAAATTCAGACATCTATGATTTAGTTTGAATTCATACCAACATATTTACTTTCAACACAAGAGCAACAGTCAATCGAATTTATCAGCCAAAACTAACAGATGACCGTACTATATGGAAAATGTTAAGACACATTCAAAAAACAAAATACCCTCAAAAAAACTGTCAAAATGATTTCAAACTGAGGTTAAAAGACAACTAGAGGCAATTTAAACAATCAGTTTCTACAGCATTTTACATTTTTTATCTTTGAAAAAACTTTTACTCAACCTCAAATCAATTTAAAGCAGAATTAAAGGATCATATTAGAATCATTTTTAAAGTACAATTGTTGTTTTTTAATCTGTCCTGCAGTTCAAGCTGTTCACATTTAACAAATTAACTTGAACATGTAAAGAAAATTTCAGTAAAGCTGCTTTAAGTTCAACTTCAAGGTTAAACAGGAGGAACAAACAATAAAATTGAGACTTTAAAGTGCTTTAGATCAGCCCAGTGGAAACTTATATCTACTACAAATGTTCAGATGTAGAAATTATAAACTTAACTGATGATACAATATTTAATATTTGAGCAGAAACTTACTTCCAACATCCAGTCTGGTTCCTCCACCAAAAGTCCACCACAGTGATACAAACTCATTGAGTCGTCGTACAAAAACCTCTCACTGTAGAGAGACACGGCTCTCTGACTTTGTCAGACTGAACTAAAACTACAAACTCTCAAGATACAACTTTACCATTAAGGTTGTAAATAATGATTTATCCTCTGAATTAATGTTTTATTTTCTTTACAATAAGTTTTAGAGTTTTAAATTTAAAATTGAACTTTGTCTCTTAGTGAAAATTATTGTTGTAAAATGTTTTACATGAAATTGAACAGGCAAAAAATGTTGAACAAAAAGGAAATAAAAGGAAAAATAACTCCTAAAATGATAAATATTTTAAACATTTGACTTACTTCCAACATCCAGTCTGGTTCCTCCACCGAACGTGTTCCACAGTGATACAAACTCATTGAGTCGTCGTACAAAAACCTCTCACTGTAGAGAGACACGGCTCTCTGACTTTGTCAGACTGAACCAAAACTACAAACTCTGAAGATGCAACTTTACCATTAAGGTTGTAAATAATGATTTATCCTCTGAATTAATGTTTTATTTTCTTTACAATAAGTTTTAGAGTTTTAAATTTAAAATTGAACTTTGTCTCTTAGTGAAAATTATTGTTGTAAAATGTTTTACATGAAATTGAACAGGCAAAAAATGTTGAACAAAAAGGAAATAAAAGGAAAAATAACTCCTAAAATGATAAATATTTTAAACATTTGACTTACTTCCAACATCCAGTCTGGTTCCTCCACCGAACGTGTTCCACAGTGATACAAACTCATTGAGTCGTCGTACAAAAACCTCTCACTGTAGAGAGACACGGCTCTCTGACTTTGACACAAACAAACTCACCAAAATTGGTCTCTTGTTTGTAAAATTTCTAAACTAATTTGAAAACTGACAACAACACAGAGCCACCAATTTATGAATATGTGATTTTATTTCATATAAATGAATTTAAATTAAGTTAATGTTAAATTTGTGTTGTAATACATTTAATTATAACAAAATACATTCTGAAAAAATCAGCTGTCAATACACATGAAGTCCAAACCACATAAAAATAATCACTGACACAAGCTAATCAATACTCTGATAAATTGATTGATCCATTGATTAAACAGCATCATCAGAGTAATCCAAGTCCCTGTTGGAGTCAGTCAGAGCATTTCCATAGAGAGCCACTTTGCATCAGCAGCACCATGCTCCAGTGCTCTGGGAGAGTTTATATTCCTGAGAGTTGAACACCGGATGACTGACAGCTGTCCTTCATGACAACAGAAGCCACAGAAATCCTCCTCATCAAAAACATGACTTTGATCTCCATCCTCATCTGGACTCTCCTCTGCTGCTGCTTCACAGGTAAAGTCCAGAGAATCAAACTCCTCTCCACTATGAACATCCGTCTCTCCGAAATGAAGCCCACAAAACCATGACGCTGCTTTATGTTTTTGTCTCTGTATCCTCAGAGTCCAGAGGCCAGATCACAGTGACTCAGCCTGCAGCAGTGAGATCTGCTCTGGGAGGCTCCACAACCATCAACTGTAGGACCAGTCAGGATGTTTATTATAGCACATACCACCGTTTAGCCTGGTACCAACAGAGAGATGGAGGAACTCCTAAACTTCTCATTTACTATGCTACCAGACGAGCATCAGGGATTCCAGATCGTTTTACAGGCAGTGGATCAAAGTCTGACTTCACTCTGACCATCAGTGGAGTTCAGGCTGAAGATGCAGCAGTTTACTACTGTCAGAGTTTCCACTATCCCAACAGTCAACGTGTGTTCACACAGTGAAAAAGCATCATACAAAAACCTCCCTTAGTAAGATCGAACAGAAACTGAACTGACTGCTGCAGCTGGAAGCTACTGCAGAGACTGATACAGTTCACTGAACACACACGTTACACAATCACACACACACACATTTCATTAAATGGATTAAACAACTCACATTGTAGCTTTTAAGATAAATGAAAATATGTCAAAACCTTTTCAGGAAAACAGTTTCTGGACAATGATTGTCTTGGTGGAAACCAACAAAATTCTTCATCACAGCTTCTCATCATCCATTCTTACACTGTTTTGGTTTGATCCAATGTTTTTTAATGATAATGAACCCATTTCCTGACCTGACTGGTAAGAAATGTCTTGCTCATGACCTTTGACCTCAGCCTCATATTGGATCACATCTATCTCAAATATGTCCTGTTAAAAGAAAATATGAAGACACAGATCAGCATCAGAAACTTTCATAATCACAGCTCCCACCACCAAAAAATATAAATCACACTAAATATTATCTTACAGTAAGAAACTAATTACAGTAAGTGGATCAGAGATTTGGACACATTTTTAATTTAAATGTACATGTTGAAATTAATTTCAATTTAATTTAATAATAGTTAAGTATTAACTGTAAAACTTAAAAGTAAATTTGGTAATCATTTTTAACTTGTATTTATTTTTCTTTTATCTTTTCTTCATTTCAAGCTGTTCACATTTCAGTTTGACAATAATGTGTAAAGACCAGTTCATTGAAGGTGGTCTGAGTTAAACTAATTGACCAAAGTGTTGAAATTAAAACAGAAGATCATTCATATAAGTCAAGGCAAAGGTTATTTAAACACACAAAAACACATTTAAGTATTACATGTAAAATTATATGTAATATTTGCAGAGAAACCAACATCCAGTCTGGTTCCTCCACCAAAAGTTCACAACAGTGATACAAACTCATTGAGATGCTGTACAAAAACCTCTCACTGTAGAGAGACACGGCTCTCTGACATCAACTGAGTGTCATTATATTTTCTACATTGTACTTTTAAGTGAATTTGATTTTAATTTCTGTAGAAATATATTGAAATAAATATGCAACATTGTAAAAGAACTTTCTTTCACAGAGAAGAAGCTGAAACAATAAAAAACATTCTGTACAATAACTTCATAACTTGATTGATCCATATCCATTTTAAATTTAATTGGTGTGATGTATTTTGTGGTAATACATTTAGATGGAAGAAATTAAATTCTGAAAAAGCCCAAACCACCTAAAAATGAATGTAAATACATCCATATCAATATTCTGAAAGTTGATTGATCCATTGATCAAACAGCATCATCAGAGTAATCCATGTCCCCTGTAGTAGTACACAGCAGGACAGATGTGAAAGACACCATGTAGAACAGACTCAATACTTCTGTTAAAATGTTCTCCTTTCATCCTTTACTTTGACAGGCTTTAAAAAAATACCATCATTTATGTGTAAAATGGTTACAAAAAATGATAAAATCCCTGTGAATATACCCAGAGACAAACTCAGTGTCTGTAGATTCATTGAACACAGTAACATGTGACAGCAGTTATTCTTTAAATGATATGTTGCCTTTGACACACATGATTTGATGAATATGTGTTTATTGTTTTACCATAAAGAGAATATCAGCATCACTGCAAGCAATAGAAAATCCCACTTGATAAATGTGATGCTTCTTTTAGTCAGTCAGAGCATTTCCATAGAGAGCCATTTTGCATCAGCAGCACCATGCTCCAGTGCTCTGGGAGAGTTTATAGTCCTGAGAGTTGAACACTGGATGAATGACAGCTGTCGTCACAACAGAAGCCACAGAAATCCTCCTCATCAAAAACATGACTTTGATATCCGTCCTTATCTGGATTCTCCTCTGCTGCTGCTTCACAGGTAAAGTCCAGAGAATCAAACTCCTCTCCTCTATGAATATCCGTCCCTCTGAAATGAAGCCCACAAAACCGTGATGCTGCTTTATGTTTTTGTCTCTGTATCCTCAGAGTCCAGAGGCCAGTATACAGTGACTCAGCCTGCAGCAGTGAGATCTGCTCTGGGAGGCTCCACAACCATCAACTGTAGGACCAGTCAAAATGTTCATGTTACGAGCAACAACCACCGTTTAGCCTGGTACCAACAGAGAGATGGAGAAACTACTAAAATGCTCATTTACTATGCTACCACTCGAGCATCAGGGATTCCAGATCGTTTTACAGGCAGTGGATCAAAGTCTGACTTCACTCTGACCATCAGTGGAGTTCAGGCTGAAGATGCAGCAGTTTACTACTGTCAGAGTTTCCACTATCCCAACAGTCAGCGTGTGTTCACACAGTGAAAAAGCGTCGTACAAAAACCTCCCTCAGTCAGACTGAACTGCTGCAGCTGGAAGCTACTGCAGAGACTGATACAGTTCACTGAACACACACATCACACAATATCTCACACACACATTTCATTAAATGGATTAAACAATTTGCACATTGTAGCTTTTAAGATAAATGAAAATATGTTAAAATGTGGCGCGTTACTGTGGGTGGGCCTGGCCAATTGACACTCAGACACACCCAATCAGAAGGCTTCCTTTTTTGCTGGATCATACAGTCATCAGCAGTCAATCGATACTGTTCCCTATGTGACTAAGCAACCATCTAAAATAAAAGTCTTGTTTCTTGCTTCATGTTAACCATATGATGATATTTATAGGTCAGATCTTTTGAGTGACAGTGAATTTTGCAAATGCCAGAAATTCAAGCAGCCCCTCCTCCTTCACTCAGTGTACAGCTTGTGCATTAAACAGAGGAAGAGAAGCCTACTTTCTGCTAGCCAGCTGCTTTAGCAGCTGCACTACCAAATTGTCCAGGTTTTCACCACAATTAAAATAATATTTATAAAGTTATGCTTGTTTTCAAACCTCTGAATTCAACACTGATTCGTCAGTATGTGTGTCAATTAATCAATGTGTCATTGCCAAGGCTGTTGCTAGCCTAAGACACCTGTGGCTCTTTCTGACAGAACTTATCAGTATGCTAACGGTTAGCTGTCATGCCGAAGAGATAGTCAGTGTTTTCTAAAGAGCTCCAGGAGGTTTACTCCTTCCTTCATTAAGTACCTGGCAACAAAAATGCTGTGTTCTGCACACTCTGCAAGAGTTCAGTTTTGGTTGTGTGGAAATGTGGATATAAAAGATCATATTAAGAGGGCCAAACATAAGCGGTGCCTACAAATGAGAAATAGCACCATGGCAACCTACACCAGCGGGGCAAACGCTGGTGACAGCCATCTGAATACTCTCGGTAGGTGTGCTAAGTGCTGAAGGAATTGTCCCCCATCATGATGAAAATGCCTATGGTGCATGCATAAGTGTATACATGTGTGCGTGCACGATCATGTAGTACACTTAAGGGTCCCGGTATGGGGGTTTGAAAATATGGTCATCCTATGAAAGACTCTTTTCAACTGTCTGTCGGATAAAAATTGACATCAGGGCATCAATGATGATAGATGATATACAGACTGAAGTTTTTGTTCCTGCTCTCCTTTGAAAGAGAACGGACTGAATTGTTGGACTATAATGAAATATTTTCAGTATTCAATGCCAAGTTCCTCCGTCTCCTGCTGTTGTCATCAAAAGTAAGCTAATTTACAATTTCAGACTGTAGTAGCATTTAGCCTATTTGTTTATTGGGTAGTTTTTGTTGGGTGTACAACTGGATTTTATGCTGATGTTGCTGCGTTTGCTATCTGTGTGTGTGTGTGTGTGTGTGTGTGTGTGCGTGCATGTGTGTGGTTTATGTGGCTGCCGTGCCAGGCTATGTTCAGGTGTCATTTTTAATGTTACTGAGCATGTTGCTGCCAGTTTACCTCTATTCATACGCTTGATTAATGATGCTGTTGCTTCTGTCAGCTGTGTCTGTGTGTGTGTGTGAATATGTGTCTGCCGTGTCAAACAATGATATGCTGTTAGTGTTCGTCTTGGTGTCTGTAACATTACCTCTGATGATGAATAAGGCTTGTTTGGTTAAACTGTGGTGCATTCAGACAAGCATGGTTGTAATGGCCTATTTCAGAACCTATTAAGTATGATTGATCATGGACGGACTAGGCCCACCTGATTTTCTCTGTGCCCACTCACACTGTGATTTCTGCCTCCATCGCTTTTCAATTCTGAATCAACCTCTTGGCTGTTTATATTGAGAAATACATTTTTACATACAGTAGTTCAAGCATTTGCTCACAGACACTTTGTTTATGAACACAGTGCTGTCACATAACAAAGTGCTATGTGACAGTCAAAATCACAGTCAAAATCAGCTTGTTTGCAGATGATGTCCTTTTATATATTAGAATATTATCATCTCCTCTCTTTTCTTCATTTTATTAGTAACTTAAGCTGTTGGGCCCTTTAAAAATGTAGAGCAAAGTATGTTCCTAACATTAGTGTCCATATTTCACTGAACTTATATGAAGAAGTTAAACTGAATTATGTTTCCTCACTCATTGTATAGATGAAGGAAAGTCTGTATAAATGTAATCATATGTTCTTATTTCTACCTGTCAGACTATCTTCACTCGAAAACAACAACATCTCCGGAATCAATTTTCTTTTAGCCATGGCATCCATCATCCCACCTTGAGACTGCTTCAACTCCACAAATTGTGTTTTAATAACTTTTTAATGGGACAAAAATGCATTAAACTCTATCTTCAGAAATGCTTCATGTGTCTTTGTTATTTGATAATCCTTGTTTTCCAATATTTCATTTCACACCACTCATTTTAAATACTGTAAAAGTAGTATAAAATATAACAAAATCAAACATATCTCAATACTTTTAAGTTATCAGGTTCAATAGGCCTCAGAAATCCTAAGCAACAAAATCAATACCAATCTTATTGAGAAACAGAGTTCAGTTCAAGTTCTCAGTGCACAGCTTTTTGCATCCATTCACAACCCCAATCATTCATTTAAATAGTCAAAGCTCTGAAAAAAAACCCCATGAGTCAGTAAGAGCATTTCCATAGAGAGCCACTTTGCATCAGCAGCACCATGCTCCAGTGCTCTGGGAGAGTTTATAGTCCTGACAGTTGAACACTGGATGACTGACAGCTGTCCTTCATCACAACAGAAGCCACAGAAATCCTCCTCATCAAAAACATGACTTTGATCTCCGTCCTCATCTGGACTCTCCTCTGCTGCTGCTTCACAGGTAAAATCCAGAGAATCAAACTCCTCTCCTCTATGAACATCCGTCCCTCTGAAATGAAGCCCATGAAACCATGATGCTGCTTTATGTTTTTGTCTCTGTATCCTCAGAGTCCAGAGGCCAGTATACAGTGACTCAGCCCGCAGCAGTGAGATCTGCTCTGGGAGGCTCCACAACCATCAACTGTAGGACCAGTCAAGATGTTTATGTTCATAGCTCATCCCACTGTTTAGCCTGGTACCAACAGAGAGATGGAGAAACTCCTAAACTTCTCATTTACTTTGCTACCACTCGAGCATCAGGGATTCCAGATCGTTTTACAGGCAGTGGATCAAAGTCTGACTTCACTCTGACCATCAGTGGCGTTCAGGCTGAAGATGCAGCAGTTTACTACTGTCAGAGTTTCCACTATCCCAACAGTCAGCATGTGTTCACACAGTGAAAAAGCGTCGTACAAAAACCTCCCTCAGTCAGACTGAACAGAAACTGAACTGACTGCTGCAGCTGGAAGCTACTGCAGAGGCTGATATACTTCACTGAACACACACACACACACACACACACACACACACACACACACACCTTTCATATTAAGCAATTAAACAATTCACACATATCTGTAAGAATGAATATGAGTCTATTAGAGATATTAATCACAATATTTCTCATGATTAGTCTCACAGTGGTACAAGCACAATGACAACTTTGTTACATGTAATTAAATGAAAGAAAGAGGTAAACAGTTATTTGTTATTTCATTAAATCATATTAAATATGATATGAAGTTATGCATTAAGAACATCAGATTTCTTAAAGTTTGGAATAATCTTCTGTATCAAGGTGTCTCCACAGCTCAGCAGGTGATTGACAGTTCTGTGTAGACTCTACCTGTTACCTGTTCTAGCTGTGTTTACTTTCTCTCATATTCACTTTGTTATACAGAGCAGTAACAACGCTGCTGAAGAGAAAGTTTGGACTGGCAGTAATGGATCTGTTAGATGAGGATTTTAAATGTACAGCAAATCTTTTACATTATTTGGAAACCACATTTCCTCTTTCTCCACTACTCGCATCATTTGTCATTAACTCCTCAGCTGCTTCCATTAAGAAATTATTCAGCACTTCAAGCTTCTGCTCAGAGTCCCACCACCATAAAATAAGCTTGTTTGTAAACAGCATCCTGAAAACCAATGCAAAAGTGTGTCCTCCAATTTTGTTTTTGTGTTATTTTCTATATGTTTCAAGTAAAAGAAACATCTTACAGTTTAGACTTTTTCAAAAACATTTTTATTTCTATTTTTACAGCATGTCCATTGTAGCAGACAGCAGGAGGATTTTAATGTGGGAAAAACAGTCAAACTTGTCAATATAAAATTTATAGTTTTCCAGCTATACAACCACCTTAAAGTAATGACATATTTAACTTCATTTCATTCTGTATTTGTCTTACTTGTTTGCTGATTTTGAGGTAAATTGTGGTTTTCAGAGACACTCCTCTAATCTGAATATGCCTTTGATTTGTGAATGCTGCCAAGTCTTCAAAGACTTTGATGTTGATGTACTGAGAAAAGTACTGAGTTGGACTCCAATTTGCACAAGTTGTAGGTTCATCTTGGTAACCAGGAGGCCCAGGTAGCACAGGTGTGAATCTATGATGATGAAAAACGCCAAGAAATGTAATTAAATTTAATTAAGTCATTCATTTTTCATATGTAATCAATTGAATAAGCCTGATGACAATGAAATGTGTATCGTAGTTATGTTATTGAGTGTAAAAATTCAATTTGGAATACTGAGCTGCCATTAATATGCTGCCATCAGCAATGTGGTATTGATATATTTTTACTGGGATAAACATAATTCATGGTTGTCCTGGAAATAATAAAACATATGTGCCAGTCCTGACCCACATTGGCCGACACCTTTCATCTTGCTTTGTGACTGTCAGCTCATCTGATGAGCCTCCTGCCTCTTCTTCAGAGCTCTCTACCTCTTCATCAACAGGCTCAAACTCATCCTCAGCGTTTTCCTCATCTGACAAATCTACATCTGAATCTCCCTCAATTATTTTCAACAGAATCCTCTCTGCCTCTGTTCTGTGTCCCACAACAAAGTGGAAATGTGAAAGACATTAAGATCATCCTGGTGTCCACTATAGAGGACATTCATAAATGGGCTATTATTTCAACACACACATAAATAAACTTCTCTCAGACCTCACTACATAATTCCTGACATGTTGATAAACAAGAAAATACATTAATATCATCATAAAAGATCAATAACAAAACAATATTTGACTTCTTCTTTCTCTTTCCATGAAATGTGCTTGTTGATATAGAAACAATTTTGTGATGAAAGGAAGATGAAGTTTTCACCATCCCACCCCTACCCATGTGGTATCACTGGAAAGCCCAGGATGTCCTCTTTAGAGTACAGCAGTAATTAATAGAATAACTCATATGAGTAAGAGGAGAGATGCAAAACCAGAATGTCCACCACAGAGGACACAAATACCCTTATTTTCTCTTCTTTTAGCCCATGATATCATCAGGAATTAAAGCAGAATATCTGGCTCCTCTCCCTTCCCTTTTAATGTACAAAAAGTGTTGCCAGGCTTGCGATCTACTAAAGTAATTTCACTGAACTCACATTAAATATTTAATTGGTTATTTGCAATCAATTATATCTTCTTCCTATGGATAAAAAAGGTTCTGGAAAGAAGAAATCATTTCTATTGGTCTTTTTATAGCTGAGTATGTAGCAACTAAATTTATAAAATTCTCATCATGATTTTCTTATTGCCATGACGCCTGTCATCCTATCTGAAAAGTGGCTCTCCTCTCTTTACAATCTTCTGACAACATTTAATGAGAAGAAAAAATGAATTTAACCCTTCGTCTTCTAAAAGCATTTGGTGAACTTGCAGCCCTAACTTTCATTTTGTCCTCTTAAACAAATCATTGTACATGCAGAACTGTGCAAATAACAGTAACAAGTCCCTGTTGGAGTCAGTCAGAGCATTTCCATAGAGAGCCACTTTGCATCAGCAGCACCATGCTCCAGTGCTCTGGGAGAGTTTATAGTCCTGAGAGTTGAACACTGGATGACTGACAGCTGTCCTTCATCACAACAGAAGCCACAGAAATCCTCCTCATCAAAAACATGACTTTGATCTCCGTCCTCATCTGGACTCTCCTCTGCTGCTGCTTCACAGGTAAAGTCCAGAGAATCAAACTCTTCTCCTCTATGAACATCCGTCCCTCTGAAATGAAGCCCACAAAACCATGACGCTGCTTTATGTTTTTGTCTCTGTATCCTCAGAGTCCAGAGGCCAGATCACAGTGACTCAGCCTGCAGCAGTGAGATCTGCTCTGGGAGGCTCCACAACCATCAACTGTAGGACCAGTCAGGATGTTCATGTTTATAACTCATACCACCTCTTAGCCTGGTACCAACAGAGAGATGGAGAAACTCCTAAACTTCTCATTTACAATGCTGCCACTCGAGCATCAGGGATTCCAGATCGTTTTACAGGCAGTGGATCAAAGTCTGACTTCACTCTGACCATCAGTGGAGTTCAGGCTGAAGATGCAGCAGTTTACTACTGTCAGAGTTTCCACTATCCCAACAGTCAGCGTGTGTTCACACAGTGAAATAGCGTCGTACAAAAACCTCCCTCAGTCAGACTGAACAGAAACTGAACTGACTGCTGCAGCTGGAAGCTACTGCAGAGACTGATACAGTTCACTGAACACACACGTTACACAATCACACACACATTTCATTAAATGGATTAAACAACTCGCACATTGTAGCTTTTAAGATAAATGAAAACATGTTAAAACCTTTTAAGGAAAAAAGTTTCTGAACAATGATTGTCTTGGTGGAAACCAACAAAGTTCTTCATCACAGCTTCTGATCATCCATTCTTACCCTGTTATGGTTTGATCCAATGTTTTTTAATGATAATGAACCCATTTCCTGACCTGACTGGTAAGAAATGTCTTCCTCATGACCTTTGACCTCATCCTCATATTGGATCACATCTATCTCAAATATGTCCTGTTAAAAGAAAATATGAAGACACAAATCAGCATCAGAAATTTTCATAATCACAGCTCCCACCACCAAAAAATATAAATCACACTAAATATTATCTTACAGTAAGAAACTAATTACAGTAAGTGGATCAGAGATTTGGACACATTTTCAGTTTAAATGTACATTGTTGAATTAATTTCAATTTAATTTAATAATAGTTAACTATTAAGTGTAAAATGTAAAAGTAAATTTGGTAATCATTTTTAAATTATATTTATTTTTCTTTTATCTTTTCTTCATTTCTAGTTGTTCACATTTCAGTTTGACAATAATGTGTAAAGACGAGTTCATTGAAGGTGGTCTGAGTTAAACTAAATGACCAAAGTGTTGAAATTAAAACAGAAGATCATTCATATAAGTCAAGGCAAAGGTTATTTAAACAAAAATACATTTAAGTATTACATGTAAAATTATATGTAATATTTGCAGAGAAACCAACATCCAGTCTGGTTCCTCCACCAAAAGTTCACCACAGTGATACAAACTCATTGAGTTGCTGTACAAAAACCTCTCACTGTAGAGAGACACGGCTCTCTGACATCAACTGAATGTCATTATATTTTCTACATTGTACTGTAAAGTGAATTTGATTTTAACATCTGTAGAAATATATTGAAATAAATATGCAACATTGTAAAAGAACTTTCTTTCAAAGAGAAGAAGCTGAAACAATAAAAAACATTCTGTACAATAACTTCATAACTTGATTGATCCATATCCATTTTAAATTTAATTGGTGTTATGTATTTTTTTGGTAATACATTAAGATGGAAGAAATTACATTCTGAAAAAGCCCAAACCACATAAAACATGAATATAAACACATCCATATCAATATTCTTAAAGTTTATTGATCCGTTGATCAAATAGCATCATCAGAGTAATCCATGTCCCCTGTAGTAGTACACAGCAGGACAGATGTGAAAGACACCATGTAGAACAGACTCAATACTTCTGTTAAAATGTTCTCCTTTCATCCTTTACTTTGACAGGTTTTAAAAAAATACCATCATTTATGTGTAAAATGGTGACAAAAAATGATAAAATCCCTGTGAATATACCCAGAGACAAACTCAGTGTCTGTAGATTCATTGAACACAGTAACATGTGACAGCAGTCATTCTTTAAATAATATGTTACCTTTGACACACATGATTTGATGACTATGTCTTTATTGTTTTAACATAAAGTGAATATCAGCATTACTGCAAGCAATAAAAATCAACACTTGAGAAATGTGATGATTCTGTTAGTCAGTCAGAGCATTTCCATAGAGAGCCACTTTGCATCAGCAGCACCATGCTCCAGTGCTCTGGGAGAGTTTATAGTCCTGAGAGTTGAACACTGGATGACTGACAGCTGTCCTTCATCACAACAGAAGCCACAGAAATCCTCCTCATCAAAAACATGACTTTGATCTCCGTCCTCATCTGGACTCTCCTCTGCTGCTGCTTCACAGGTAAAGTCCAGAGAATCAAACTCCTCTCCTCTATGAACATCCGTCCCTCTGAAATGAAGCCCACAAAACCATGATGCTGCTTTATGTTTTTGTCTCTGTATCCTCAGAGTCCAGAGGCCAGTATACAGTGACTCAGCCCGCAGCAGTGAGATCTGCTCTGGGAGGCTCCACAACCATCAACTGTAGGACCAGTCAGGATGTTCATGTTCATAACTCAAACCACCGTTTAGCCTGGTACCAACAGAGAGATGGAGAAACTCCCAAACTTCTCATTTATGACGCTACCACTCGAGCATCAGGGATTCCAGATCGTTTTACAGGCAGTGGATCAAAGTCTGACTTCACTCTGACCATCAGTGGAGTTCAGGCTGAAGATGCAGCAGTTTACTACTGTAAGAGTTTCCACTATCCCAACAGTCAGTATGTGTTCACACAGTGAAAAAGCGTCGTACAAAAACCTCCCTCAGTCAGACTGAACAGAAACTGAACTGACTGCTGCAGCTGGAAGCTACTGCAGAGACTGATACACTTCACTGAACACACACGTTACACAATCTCACACACACACAAACTTTTAGATTAAATCAGTAAACAATGCACACATATATCAGTACTAACGAATATGAATCTGTTACAGATAATAATCACAATATTTCTCATGATTAGTTTCACAGTGGTACAAGCACAGTGACAACTTTGTACTGATGACTGATGAAAAAAATGTAGTTACATTTAACTAAATGAAAGAAAGAGGTAAACAGTTATTTGTTATTTCATTAAAATCATATAAAATATAATATGAAGTTATGCATTAAGAACATCAGATATCTTAAAGTTTGGAATAAACTTCTGTATCAAGGTGTCTCCACAGCTCAGCAGGTGATTGACAGTTCTGTGTAGACTCTACCTGTTACCTGTTCTAGCTGTGTTTACTTTCTCTCATATTCACTTTGTTATACAGAGCAGTAACAACGCTGCTGAAGAGAAAGTTTGGACTGGCAGTAGTGGATCTGTTAGATGAGGATAATCTCATTTTGGCAGCATTAATGAAAAGAAAAAGATCCACTGGAAGAGCAGATATTCAGTGAGACCACTGAACATGTTGAATCAGCTGCAGACTGATCAAAGCTCTTGTGGTGTCTACAGTTTGTGAATCGCAGCTACATGAAGATTATTGTTTGAAAAGTTGCACATAAGTTACATTATTATCCTCTGAGCTCCAACAGATGAACCACAAACATGTGGTGGTGTAAATACAGACACTCAGACACAGAGGTATAAATCAGCATCAATACAGCATTACACCAGTCAATCACATGCTACACATCATACATCTCATAAATCTCATTCCAAAGTCTCTCTCTGTTAATCAGGTCAGAATGTAGTGCAGCTTTGCTGGATAATCTCATCTGACAAATCTACATCTGAATCTCCCTCAATTACTTTGAACAGAATCCTCTCTGCCTCTGTTCTGTGTCCCACAACAAAGTGGAAATGTGAAAGACATGAAGATCATCCTGGTGTCCACTATAGAGGACATTCATAAATGGGCTATTATTTCAACACACAAATAAATAAACTTCTCTCAGAACTCACTACATAATTCCTGACATGTTAATAAACAAGAAAATATATGAATATCATCATATAAAATTAATAACTAAACAATATTTGACTTCTTCTTTCTCTTTCCATGAAATGTGCTTGTTGATATAGAAACAATTTTGTGCTAAAAGGAAGATGAAGTTGTCACCATCCCACCCCTACCCATTTGGTATCACTGGAAAGCCCAGGATGTCCTCTTTAGAGTACAGCAGCAATTAATAGAATAAATCATATGAGTAAGAGGAGAGATGCAAAAACAAAATGTCCACTACAGAGGACACAAATACCCTTATTTTCTCTTTTTTTAGCCCATAATCTGATCAGGAATTAAAGCAGGATATCTGGCTTCTCTCCCTTCCCTTTAAATGTACAAAAGGTGTTGCCAGGTTTGCAGTCTACTAAAGTACTTTTACTGAACTAATATTAAATATTTAATTGGTTATTTACAATCAGTTATATCCTCTTCCTGTAGATAAAAGAGATTCTGGAAAGAAGAAATTATTTTTATTGGTCTCTTTATGGCTGAGTATGTAGCAACTAAATTTATAAAATTCTCATCATGATTTCCATAGAGAGCCACTTTGCATCAGCAGCACCATGCTCCAGTGCTCTGGGAGAGTTTATAGTCCTGAGAGTTGAACACTGGATGACTGACAGCTGTCCTTCATCACAACAGAAGCCACAGAAATCCTCCTCATCAAAAACATGACTTTGATCTCCGTCCTCATCTGGACTCTCCTCTGCTGCTGCTTCACAGGTAAAGTCCAGAGAATCAAACTCCTCTCCTCTATGAACATCCGTCCCTCTGAAATGAAGCCCACAAAACCATGACGCTGCTTTATGTTTTTGTCTCTGTATCCTCAGAGTCCAGAGGCCAGTATACAGTGACTCAGCCTGCAGCAGTGAGATCTGCTCTGGGAGGCTCCACAACCATCAACTGTAGGACCAGTCAGGATGTTTATGTTTATAACTCAAACCACCGTTTAGCCTGGTACCAACAGAGAGATGGAGGAACTCCTAAACTATTCATTTATAATGCTGCCACTCGAGCATCAGGGATTCCAGATCGTTTTACAGGCAGTGGATCAAAGTCTGACTTCACTCTGACCATCAGTGGAGTTCAGGCTGAAGATGCAGCAGTTTACTACTGTCAGACTTTCCACTATCCCAACAGTCAGCATGTGTTCACACAGTGAAAAAGCGTCGTACAAAAACCTCCCTCAGTCAGACTGAACAGAAACTGAACTGACTGCTGCAGCTGGAAGCTACTGCAGAGACTGATACAGTTCACTGAACACACACGTTACACAATCTCACACACACATATTTCATTAAATTTATTAAACAACTTGCACATTGTAGCTGTTAAGATAAATGAAAATATGTCAAAACTTTTCATGGAAGACAATTTCTGGACTATTATCGCCTTGGTGGAAATCAACAACGTTTTCCATCACAGCTTCTCATCATCCATTCTTACCCTGTTATGGTTTGATCCAATGTTTTTTAATGATAATGAACCCATTTACTGACTTGACTGGTAAGAAATGTCTTGCTCATGACCTTTGACCTCAGCCTCATACTGTATCACATCCATCTCAGTTATATCCTGTTAAAAGAAAATATGAAGACACAGATCAGCATCAGAAACTTTCATAATCACAGCTCCCACCACCAAAAAATATAAATCACAAAATGTTATTTTACACTAAGAAACTAATTACAGTAAGATTCACATTCACTTTTCATTTTGACAGCTGGTCAATGATTAAAGTGGTGAAATTAAAACAAAAGAGAATTTAAGTGACATAATAAATAAATAATCACACAGGATATTTAAATCTACTACAAACATTTAAACACTTTAAACACACTAAAGCATTAAATGGTAAGATTATCTGTAATATTTGTGCAGGATTAGGAACATCTAATAGCAGGTGACAAACACTTCTGACAACTTTAGATAGTGGTGGTGAGCAATAATGCCTTCAGGAAAAACAAAAACAAAAACAAAGAAAGCAGTTATGTAGTGTTTAACACACTACTTTGTTTTAAAAAACCTCAACATTGGTGTGAAAAGAAAATTTTAATTAATAGTTCTGGATTCATTAGATGACATTAATCTTATTTGTGCAGCATTATTGACATTGAGAGGATAATATTTGAAGAGCAGATCTCATCTGTGAGAGAACTTTGGGAACAACTCCTACTTTAATAAAACAGAGACACTGTTAAGTTTTACTGCTTGAGCTATCAGCAGTGAAAAGGATGAGACATTGAGACAACTTTTGAAGAAAATCATAAGCTAACATCTTAAAATCATGGGAATCTTTCACTGAGACACAGTACTGATAACTTGATTGATCCATTTATTAAACAGCATCATCAGAGTAATCCAAGTCCCTGTCGGAGTCAGTCAGAGAATTTCCATAGAGAGCTACTTTGCATCAGCAGCACCATGCTCCAGTGCTCTGGGAGAGTTTATAGTCCTGACAGTTGAACACCGGATGACTGACAGCTGTCCTTCATGACAACAGAAGCCACAGAAATCCTCCTCATCAAAAACATGACTTTGATCTCCGTCCTCATCTGGACTCTCCTCTGCTGCTGCTTCACAGGTAAAGTCCAAAGAATCAAACTCCTCTCCTCTATGACCATCCGTCCCTCTGAAATGAAGCTGACAAAACTATGATGCTGCTTTATGTTTTTGTCTCTGTATCCTCAGAGTCCAGAGGCCAGATCACAGTGACTCAGCCTGCAGCAGTGAGATCTGCTCTGGGAGGCTCCGCAACCATCAACTGTAGGACCAGTCAGGATGTTTATGTTAGTGGCTCATCCCACCTTTTAGCCTGGCACCAACAGAGAGATGGAAAATCTCCCAAACTGCTCATTTATTATGCTACCACTCGAGCATCAGGGATTCCAGATCGTTTTACAGGCAGTGGATCAAAGTCTGACTTCACTCTGACCATCAGTGGAGTTCAGGCTGAAGATGCAGCAGTTTACTACTGTCAGAGTAGACACTATATCAACAGTCAGCATGTGTTCACACAGTGAAAAAGCGTCGTACAAAAACCTCCCTCAGTCAGACTGAACAGAAACTGAACTGACTGTTGCAGCTGGAAGCTACTGCAGAGACTGATACAGTTCACTGAACACACACGTTACACAATCTCACACACACATTTCATTAAATGGATTAAATGACTTGCACATTGTAGCTTTTAAGATAAATGAAAATAAGTCAAAACCTTTCATGGAAGACAATTTCTGGACAATGATTGTCTTGTTGGAAATCAACAAAGTTCTCCATCATAGCTTCTCATCATCAATTCTTACCATGTTATAGTTTGATCCAATGTTTTTATATGATAATGAACCAATTTCCTGACCAATGACGAAAGAGATTGGCCTAGGTGCTTTTGGTAAGAAATGGCTTGATCATGACCTTTGACCTTAGCCTCATACTGGATCACATCTATCTCAGTCATATCCTGTTGTAAGAAAACAGATGATACAGTTCACTGAGGACACATATTGTACAAGTCTATACAGATCAGTCACTTTATCTATCATGATACATGTCAATGTATCATGATAAATGTTAAATTAACATGGATGACTTGTTTCTTCACTAGTCTTTAATTTTGTCTTGAAACCCTGGTTGTTTCTATTAGAAAATACATCAGCGCCCCAGGAATCATTTTACTGTCATCATCATAAAATCGGCTTATATACAGATGACACCCTAACATACATCACTAAATCCCCAAACTGTCTTTCTTTCGGTTATGAATTGAGCCAGATTGTATTACAGGTTTTCTTGATACTTTCGATCCTATTTTAAATAAATGTTCTACATTGCTTAAAAACTACATTTTCTCTATGTCTGTTACTCGTAGTGTTTCTCATTAACTCCTCATCAGCTTCCATTAGGAAATGATTCAGCATGTCAAGCATCTGTTTTGAGTCCCACCACCACAGAATATGTTTGTTCATAGATGACATCCTATTAGACAACATAATGCCCTTATTTCCCTCTCTTTTAGCCCACAGTCTGATCAGAATTTAAAACAGAATTTCTGGCTACTCTCAAGTCCATTTTAATTGTAAAAAGTGTGTTATATAAGTAGATGTAAAAAAAAAAATAATAAAAGTAATTACAAGATTAGAGTCACCCAGTTCTGACATTTAAACACAGAATTAAATTGCTGAGGATAAAAACACAATAAGGTTAAAAGTGTATTTCCACTTTGGTCCTCATTGTAATCCACTCAACAAATTTTACTTAACTCACAAAAGCCACTGAAATAGGTATTTAAATTCAATTACAATTCCTCCTTTTTGAAATAAAAGACAGACTGAAAAAATGGAATCATTTCTATTTATATCTTCATGGCTGAGTATCTAGCAATCAAAATTAATGTAATTTTCAAAATACATTTCTTATTGGTTTACTGCCTGTCATCCCAGCCCAAAAGTGGCTGTACAATTTACTGAGAAGATTTTAATGAGAAAGAGAATAGTAAATTTAACTCTGCATCTTCTAAACACATTTTATGATCTTAAACTTAGCTTTCACTTTTCTTTTCATTTTGTCCCCTTACACAAATAATTGTACATTACATACTGATTTAACAGATAACAACTCCCTGTTAGGGTCATTTGGAGCATTTCCATAGAGAGCCACTTTGCATCAGCAGCACCATGCTCCAGTGCTCTGGGAGAGTTTATAGTCCTGAGAGTTGAACACTGGATGACTGACAGCTGTCCTTCATCACAACAGAAGCCACAGAAATCCTCCTCATCAAAAACATGACTTTGATCTCCGTCCTCATCTGGACTCTCCTCTGCTGCTGCTTCACAGGTAAAGTCCAGAGAATCAAACTCCTCTCCTCTATGAACATCCATCCCTCTGAAATGAAGCCCACAAAACCATGACGCTGCTTTATGTTTTTGTCTCTGTATCCTCAGAGTCCAGAGGCCAGATCACAGTGACTCAGCCTGCAGCAGTGAGATCTGCTCTGGGAGGCTCCACAACCATCAACTGTAGGGTCAGTCAGGATGTTCATGTTTGGAACAACTACCACATTTTAGCCTGGTACCAACAGAGAGATGGAGAAACTCCTAAACTTCTCATTTACCATGCTACCACTCGAGCATCAGGGATTCCAGATCGTTTTACAGGCAGTGGATCAAAGTCTGACTTCACTCTGACCATCAGTGGAGTTCAGGCTGAAGATGCAGCAGTTTACTACTGTCAGAGTTTCCACTATCCCAACAGTCAACATGTGTTCACACAGTGAAAAAGCGTCGTACAAAAACCTCCCTCAGTCAGACTGAACAGAAACTGAATAACTGCTGCAGCTGGAAGCTACTGCAGAGACTGATACAGTTCACTGAACACACACGTTAGACAATCTCACACACACATTTCTTTAAATGGATTAAACAACTCGCACATTGTAGCTTTTAAGATAAATGAAAACATGTTAAAACCTTTTAAGGAAAACAGTTTCTGGACAATGATTGTCTTGGTAGAAATCAACAAAGTTCTCCATCACAGCTTCTCATCATCCATTCTTACCCTGTTATGGTTTTATCCAATGTTTTTTAATGATAATGAATCCATTTCCTGACCTGACTGGTAAGAAATGTCTTCCTCATGACCTTTGACCTCATCCTCATATTGGATCACATCTATCTCAAATATGTCCTGTTAAAAGAAAATATGAAGACACAAATCAGCATCAGAAACTTTCATAATCACAGCTCCCACCACCAAAAAATATAAATCACACTAAATATTATCTTACAGTAAGAAACTAATTACAGTAAGTGGATCAGAGATTTGGACACATTTTTAATTTAAATGTACATTGTTGAAATTCATTTCAATTTAACTTAATAATAGATAACTATTGTGTAAAATGTAAAAGTAAATTTGATAATCATTTTTGAACTGTATTTTTTTTTTCATTTCAAGATGTTCACATTTCAGTTTGACAATAATGTGTAAAGACCAATTCATTGAAGGTGGTCTGAGTTAAACTAAATGACAAAAGTGTTGAAATTAAAACAGAAGATCTTTCATATAAGTCAAGGCAAAGGTTATTTAAACACACAAAAACACATTTAAGGATTACATAGAAAATTATATTTAATATTTGCAGAGAAACCAACATCCAGTCTGGTTCCTCCACCAAAAGTCCACCACAGTGATACAAACTCATTGAGATGCTGTATAAAAACCTCTCACTGTAGAGAGACACGGCTCTCTGACATCAACTGAGTGTCATTATATTTTCTATATTTTACTGTTAAGTGAATTTGATTTTAATTTCTGTAGAAATATATTGAAATAAATATGAAACACTGTAAAAGAACTTTCTTTCAGAGAGAAGAAGCTGGAACAATAAAAAACATTCTGTACAATAACCTCATAACTTGATTTATCCATATACATTTTAAAGTTAATTGGTGTGATGTATTTTGTGGTAATGCATTTAGATGGAAGAAATTACATTCTGAAAAAGCCCAAACCATATAAAAATGAATATAAACACATCCAAATCAATATTCTGAAAGTTGATTGATCCGTTGATCAAACAGCATCATCAGAGTAATCCATGTCCCCTGTAGTAGTGCACAGCAGGACAGATGTGAAAGACACCATGTAGAACAGACTCAATATTTCTGTTAAAATGTTCTCCTTTCATCCTTTACTTTGACAGGCTTTAAAAAAATACCATCATTTATGTGTAAAATGGTGACAAAAAATGATAAAATCCCTGTGAATATACCCAGAGACAAACTCAGTGTCTGTAGATTCATTGAACACAGTAACATGTGACAGCAGTCATTCTTTAAATAATATGTTGCCTTGGACACATATGATTTGATGAATATGTTGTTATTGTTTTAACATAAAGAGAATATCAGCATTACTGCAAGCAATAAAAATCAACACTTGAGAAATGTAATGATTCTGTTTGTCAGTCAGAGCATTTCCATAGAGAGCCACTTTGCATCAGCAGCACCATGCTCCAGTGCTCTGGGAGAGTTTATAGTCCTGAGAGTTGAACACTGGATGACTGACAGCTGTCCTTCATGACAACAGAAGCCACAGAAATCCTCCTCATCAAAAACATGACTTTGATCTCCGTCCTCATCTGGACTCTCCTCTGCTGCTGCTTCACAGGTAAAGTCCAGAGAATCAAACTCCTCTCCTCTATGAACATCCGTCCCTCTGAAATGAAGCCCACAAAACCATGATGCTGCTTTATGTTTTTGTCTCTGTATCCTCAGAGTCCAGAGGCCAGTATACAGTGACTCAGCCTGCAGCAGTGAGATCTGCTCTGGGAGGCTCCATAACCATCAACTGTAGGACCAGTCAGGATGTTCATAATGGGAACCGTTTAGCCTGGTACCAAAAGAGAGATGGAGAAACTCCTAAACTTCTCATTTACAATGCTGCCACTCGAGCATCAGGGATTCCAGATCGTTTTACAGGCAGTGGATCAAAGTCTGACTTCACTCTGACCATCAGTGGAGTTCAGGCTGAAGATGCAGCAGTTTACTACTGTCAGAGTTTCCACTATCCCAACAGTCAGCATGTGTTCACACAGTGAAAAAGCGTCATACAAAAACCTCCCTCGGTCAGACTGAACAGAAACTGAACTGACTGCTGCAGCTGGAAGCTACTGCAGAGACTGATACAGTTCACTGAACACACACGTTACACAATCTCACACACACACATTTCATTAAATGGATTAAACAACTCGCACATTGTAGCTTTTAAGAAAAATGAAAATATGTCAAAACCTTTTAAGATGAAAATATGTGAAATTATTTTAAGGAAAACAATTTCTGGACAATGATTGTCTTGGTGGAAACCAACAAAGTTCTTCATCACAGCTTCTCATCATCAATTCTTATCTTGTTATGGTTTGATCCAATGTTTTTTAATGATAATCAACCCATTTCCTGACCTGACTGGTAAGAAATGTCTTCCTCATGACCTTTGACCTAAGCCTCATACTGGATCACATCTATCTCAAATATGTCCTGTTAAAAGAAAATATGAAGACACAAATCAGCATCAGAAACTCTCTTAATCACAGCTCCTACTACCAAAAGATATAAATCACACAAAATGTTATGTCACAGTAAGTAACTAATTACAGTAAGATGATCAGAGATTAGGACACATGAACTTAATTTCAATTAAGAGGAAAATTTGAATGACAAATTGGTTAACATTGTAAAAGAAAAATTATTCTTCTTCAAGATTCAAAATTTAGTTTATTGTCTCTTTCTTGTGTATTTGCAAACACAAAAAAAACAAAATGTTCCTTCCAGCCATAGCAGAGCAACAACAAGAGAAAGGATAAAGATATACTGTCCATCCAAAAATTCCCTTAAAAAAATGAAGAAAACATAGAAATCCCAAGAGAAACAAAACAAAACAAAACAAAAAAAAAGAACGAGCAGTTTGCAGCACAGTGCTTTAAAGTGCATTTAGAAAGAAAAGTACATGTCTCAGTTGGATGTAGACAGCTCTTCCATGTCAGCGAGTGACCAGCACTGATGGGGGAGTCAAATAATCCATTTTGCTGTCCAGAGACCATAAGACAGCATGATTTTTGGAACTGCCAGTCAGTATGGGTTAACAGTTAGCCTAGCTTACACTTCCTGTCGCACTGCTTCCGATGTTTCCTCTCCGGCGCAGCTCCAGGCGAGGACGTGGTCCTCTTTTGGGTCCACTGGGCGTAGCAGACCAAGCACGCTCAGCTGATTTAGCTCCCAGCCAGTATTTCTCATAGCAAAAGTCTGTGTTATGAATGTCCAAAAGAAACTGACAATCATAGACATATTTCCCTTGCACTCCACACGATGACACAGATGTAGACGTAGACATGGACAAAGATAGTTAGTCGGAACTAGGAGAGGCCTCCACAAACGTTGGTCACACCAGCATCACATCGTTCATGGAGAGACAATTCTGGTGAATTATGTACAATATTCAAATAAATGGATTGATCCATTGATTAAACAGCATCATCAGAGTAATCCAAGTCCCTGTTGGAGTCAGTCAGAGCATTTCCATAGAGAGCCACTTTGCATCAGCAGCACCATGCTCCAGTGCTCTGGGAGAGTTTATAGCCCTGAGAGTTGAACACAGGATGACTATGACTAACAGCTGTCCTTCATGACAACAGAAGCCACAGAAATCCTCCTCATCAAAAACATGACTTTGATCTCCGTCCTCATCTGGACTCTCCTCTGCTGCTACTTCACAGGTAAAGTCCAGAGAATCAAACTCCTCTCCTCTATGAACATCCGTCCCTCTGAAATGAAGCCCACAAAACCATGACGCTGCTTTATGTTTTTGTCTCTGTATCCACAGAGTCCAGAGGCCAGATCACAGTGACTCAGCCTGCAGCAGTGAGATCTGCTCTGGGAGGCTCCACAACCATCAACTGTAGGACCAGTCAGGATGTTTATGTTAGTGGCTCAACCCACTTCTTAGCCTGGTTCCAACAGAGAGATGGAGAAACTCCTAAACTTCTCATTTACCATGCTACCACTCGAGCATCAGGGATTCCAGATCGTTTTACAGGCAGTGGATCAAAGTCTGACTTCACTCTGACCATCAGTGGAGTTCAGGCTGAAGATGCAGCAGTTTACTACTGTCAGAGTCTCCACTATCCCAACAGTCAGTGGGTGTTCACACAGTGAAAAAGCGTCGTACAAAAACCTCCCTCAGTCAGACTGAACAGAAACTGAACTGACTGCTGCAGCTGGAAACTACTACAGAGACTGATACAGTTCACTGAACACACACGTTACACAATCTCACACACACATTTCATGAAATGGATTAAACAACTTGCACATTATAGCTTTTAGAGAAATGAAAATATGTTAAAACCTTTTAAGGAAAAAAGTTTTTGGACAATGATTGTCTTGGTGGAAATCAACAAAGTTCTTCATCACAGCATATCATCATCCATTCTTACCTTGTTATGGTTTGATCCAATGTTTTTTAATGATAATGAACCCATTTCCTGACCTGACTGGTAAGAAATGACTTCCTCATGACCTTTGACCTCAGCCTCATGCTGGATCACATCTATCTCAAATGTCCCCTTAAAAGAAAATATGAAGACACATATCAGCATCAGAAACTTTCATAATCACAGCTCCCACCACCAAAAAATATAAATCACAATATAGTATTTTACAGTAAGAAACTAATTACAGTAAGATTCACATTCCAGTTTTATAATAATGTGCAAAGAGCAGTTTATTGAAGCTGGTCTGAGTTACTCCATGATTAAAGTGGTGAAATTAAAACAGGAGAGAATTTAAGTGATATAAATAATCACACAGGATATTTAAATCTACTATAAACATTTAAACACTTTAAACATATTAAAGCATTAAATGTTAAGATTATCTGTAATATCTGTGCAGGATTAGGAACATCTAGTAACAGGTGACGAACACTTCTGACTTTAGATAGTTGGTGAGCAATAATGCCTTTAGAAAAACAAACAAAGCAGTTGTGTAGTGTTTAAAACATTACTTTGATTCAAAGAGCCTTAACATCGGTGTGAAAAGAAAATTTTAATTAATAGTTCTGGATTTATTAGATGACATTAATCTTATTTGCACAGCATTAGTTAAATTGAGAGGATAACATTTAAAGAGCAGATCTCATCTGTGAGAGAACTTTGGGAACAACTCCTGCTTTAATATAACAGAGACACTGTTAAGTGTTACTGATTGAGCTATCAGCAGTGAAAAGGTTGAGACATTGAGACAACTTTTGAAGAAAATCATAAGCTAACATCTTAAAATCATTGGAATCTTTCACTGAGACACAGTACTGATAACTTGATTGATCCATTGATTAAACAGCATCATCAGAGTAATCCAAGTCCCTGTCAGAGCTCTCTACCTCTTCATCAACAGGCTCAAACTCATCCTCAGCATCTTCCTCATCTGACAAATCTATATCTGAATCTCCTTGAATTATTTTGAACAAAACCCTCTCTGCCTCTGTTCTGTGTCCCACAGCAAAGTGGAAATGTGAAAAACATTAAGATCATCCTGGTGTCCACTATAGAGGACATTCATAAATGGGCTTTTATTTCAACTCACAAATAAATAAAGTTCTCTCAGACCTCACTACATAATTCCTGACATGTTGATAGACAAGAAAATATATGAATATCATCATTAAAAAAAACAATAATTAAACAATATTTGACTTCTTCTTTCTCTTTCCATGAAATGTGCTTGTTGATATAGAAACAATTTTGTGCTGAAAGGAAGATGAAGTTGTCACCATCCCACCCCTACCCATGTGGTATCACTGGAAAGCCCAGGATGTCCTCTTTAGAGTACAGCGGTAATTAATAGAGTAACTCAAATTTGTAAGAGGAGAGATGCAAAACCAAAATGTCCACTACAGAGGACACAAATACCCTTATTTTCTCTTCTTTTAGCCCATAATCTGATCAGGAATTAAAGCAGGATCTGGCTCCTCTCCCTACCCTTTAAAAGTACAAAAAGCATTGCAAGGTTTGCAGTCTACTAAAGTAATTTTACTAAACTCATATTAAATTGGTAATTTAAAGTCAATTATATCCTCTTCCTGTAGATAAGAGTTTCTGGAAGAAGGACTCATTTTTTATTGCTGAGTATGTAGCAACTAAATTCATAAAATTGTCACCATGATTTTCTTTTTGCCATTACGCCTGACATCATGTCTGAAGAGTGGCTCTCCTCTCATTAAAATGCACTGACAACATTTTAAAGAAAAAGAAAAATGAATTTAACATTGCGTCTTCTGAAAGCATTTGGTGAACTTGCAGGCTTCACTTAAATTTTGTCCTCTTACACAAATCATCGTACATGCAGAACTGTGCAAATAACAGATAACAAGTCCCTGTTGGAGTCAGTCAGAGCATTTCCATAGAGAGCCACTTTGCATCAGCAGCACTTGAGATCAACTTCTGCTTTACTAAAACGGAGACACTGTTAAATTTTACTGCTTGAGCTATCAGCAGTGAAAAGGATGAGACATTGAGACAACTTTTGAAGAAAATCATAAGCTAACATCTTAAAATCATTGGAATCTTTCACTGAGACACAGTACTGATAACTTGATTGATCCATTGATTAAACAGCATCATCAGAGTAATCCAAGTCCCTGTCGGAGTCAGTCAGAGCATTTCCATAGAGAGCCACTTTGCATCAGCAGCACCATGCTCCAGTGCTCTGGGAGAGTTTATAGTCCTGAGAGTTGAACACTGGATGACTGACAGCTGTCCTTCATCACAACAGAAGCCACAGAAATCCTCCTCATCAAAAACATGACTTTGATCTCCGTCTTCATCTGGACTCTCCTCTGCTGCTGCTTCACAGGTAAAGTCCAGAGAATCAAACTCCTCTCCTCTATGAACATCCGTCCTTCTGAAATGAAGCCCACAAAACCATGACGCTGCTTTATGTTTTTGTCTCTGTATCCTCAGAGTCCAGAGGCCAGATCACAGTGACTCAGCCTGCAGCAGTGAGATCTGCTCTGGGAGGCTCCACAACCATCAACTGTAGGACCAGTCAGGATGTTTATGTTTGGAACAACTACCACATTTTAGCCTGGTACCAACAGAGAGATGGAGAAACTCCTAAACTTCTCATTTACTATGCTACCACTCAAGCATCAGGGATTCCAGATCGTTTTACAGGCAGTGGATCAAACTCTGACTTCACTCTGACCATCAGTGGAGTTCAGGCTGAAGATGCAGCAGTTTACTACTGTCAGAGTTTCCACTATCCCAACAGTCAAAATGTGTTCACACAGTGAAAAAGCATCGTACAAAAACCTCCCTCAGTCAGACTGAACAGAAACTGAACTGACTGCTGCAGCTGGAAGCTACTGCAGAGACTGATACAGTTCACTGAACACACACGTTACACAATCTCACGCACACATTTCATGAAAGGGATTAAACAACTCACACATTGTAGCTTTTAAGATAAATGAAAATATGTCAAAACCTCTTCAGGAAAACAGTTTCTGGACAATGATTGTCTTGGTGGAAATCAACAAACTTCTTCATCACAGCTTCTCATCATCCATTCTTACCCTGTTATGGTTTGATCCAATGTTTTTTAATGATAATGAACCCATTTCCTGACCTGACTGGTAAGAAATGTCTTCCTCATGACCTTTGACCTCAGCCTCATACTGGATCACATCTATCTCAAATATGTCCTGTTAAAAGAAAATATGAGGACACATATCAGCATCACAAACTTTCATAATCACAGCTCCCACCACCAAAAAATATAAATCACAAAATATTATTTTACACTAAAAAACTAATTACAATAAGATTCACATTTCAGTTTTACAGTAATGTGCAAAGAGCAGTTTATTGAAGCTGGTCTGAGTAAGTCAATGATTAAAGTGGTGATATTAAAACAGAAGAGAATTTAAGTGATATAAATAATCACACAGGATGTTTAAATCTACTACAAACATTTAAACACTTTAAACATATCAAAGCATTAAATGGTAAGATTATCTGTAATATTTGTGCAGGATTAGGAACATCTAGTAGCAGGTGACGAACACTTCTGACAACTTTAGATAGTGGTGGTGAGCAATAATGCCTTCAGGAAAAAAGCAAAGCAGTTGTGTAGTGTTTAACACACTACTTTGCTTCAAATAGCCTTAACATCAGTGTGAAAAGAACATTTTAATTAGTAGTTCTGGATTCATTAGATGACATTAATCTAATTTGTGCAGCATTATTGACATTGAGAGGATAATATTTGAAGAGCAGATCTCATCTGTGAGAGAACTCTGGGACCAACTCCTGCTTAAATAAAACAGAGACACTGTTAAGTTTTACTGCTTGAGGTATCAACAGTGAAAAGGACGAGACATTGAGACAACTTTTGAAGAAAATCATAAGCTAACATTTTAAAATCATTGGAATCTTTCACTGAGACACAGTACTGTCTTTTTAGATTTAATGGATAAACTGTGATCTGTGGCTCCACAACCGTCAGATAGGGCCAGTCTGAATGTTTATAGTTCAAACTGTTCAGCTTGGTACCATCAGAGAGATGGAGAAACTTCTAAACTGCTAATTAGATAATCAACCAGAATCAGAGATTCCAGGTAATTTTACAGGCAGTGTGTCATGGATTACAGAGCAGATGGACCCAAATGCAGAGAATCAGCAGGTACAAGGAACTGAAGAATATATTTATTGACTAACACAGGAACAGCAAACAGTGAGTGCAAGCAGGCAACTAAACCAAACAAATGATCCAATAAGACTGAACTGAAAACCAGACCTTAAATACAATAAACTAAAGAGACAACAAAGAAGAGGTGTCACAACACAAGGGCAGGCTGGGAGCTGATAGGCTGGGAAGACACTGGGAGCAGAGCAGTGCTGACGAGACTGATATAGGGCAGGTGTGAAGGTGACAGAAGATTGGGAAAGAACACTGAGACAAGGGCAGGACTATGGAGGATGAATACAGGGAAGGTGTAAGGAGGAGTACATGAACACATGAGGAAAAACACAATGAGCAGAGTCCAAATAATAAAAGCAACCCAAATGACCAGCCTGTGCTCATTCCCAACTTGTCACATTTCGAAGCTTGGTCAGGACCCCGTGGCGTCACTTTTTAACACACTGGGTACCACTTTAGCATCATTTTTCAACGTGCAGGAAAGTCCAATAGACTTCTGATGAACTCCCATAACGTCTGAAATAGACGCCATGAAATCAATGACGTCTATATAAGGTGACAAATTTCAGCCTGCTCACCAGAATAAAACGTTGGCATTGTACGTTTCTCCAAACCACAGATATGTTGAATATCTACGTTTGAACACCTGTAATATGTAGCATATCAACATTTCTGAGTTGACGTACTTCACGTGACATCTATACAAACTGACTTTCTGCCGTGACTGCCGTGATACTGCACGTTGAAAAATTACTCTAAAGGGGAACCCAATGCGTTAAAAAGTGACGCCATGGGGTCCTGACCAAGCTTCGGTATGTGACTAGTTGGACGGTATGTGACATAAAGCCAGAATTCTTAAAGTCCCTCAAAAAGTCCAACTCAAAACAAGCCTCTCCTACACAGTCCAATCTTCACAAAACAGAAAAGTCAGAGGGCCTCTGTTGGACAATGGCAACTAAGGAATACAGAGCCAGACTCTCAAGAGTCTCTAGAGTCAGTGACAGAACCATGACACAGTCGATCAAACTTTGACTTCACTCTGAGCATCAATGGAGTTCAGGCTCCTTTTGTCCTTTACTTTGACATGCATTAAAATATACCATAATTTATGAGTAAAATGGTGACACAAAATGATAAAATACCAAATGACGCACTCAGTGTCTGTAGGCTCATTGAACACATTAACATGTGACAGCAGTTTATTATTGTAATAATATGTTCGTACACAGATGATTTGATCAACGTTTCTTTACTGTTCATACATACTAAAAATGTCAGCATTACAACAAGCAATAAAAAGTATCACTTGAGAATGTGCTGATTATGTTAATTAGTCAGAGTTTTTCCATCTCCTGGATCTCAGTCTGTTGTTCCAGGACAGTCTGTCTCCATCAGATGTAAAACCAGTTCAAGTGTTAGCAATGAGGTGTCTTCAGAAACCTGGAAAAGCTCCCAAACTCCTGATTTATTGGGCTTCAAACCGTCAGTCTGGCATTTCAGATTGTTTTACTGGAATTGGATCTGGGACTGACTTCACTTTGACTATCAGTCACGTTCAGACTGAAGATTCAGGAGTTTATTATTGTCAGCAGGATTACAGCTTCCCGTTCACACAGTGATACAGCGTTGTACAAAAACCTCCCTCAGCTGGAGAGGAACTGATGTGACTCAACAGCTGCACTGAGATAGACACATTTTAGAAGTCTGACTGACTTTTACTATTTATACTATTTATAACTTATAAAAGTATAATAATAATTTCATTTAAATAGAATATCAAGTAATATATGTAATGTCTCATCAAACTACATCAAATGTAGTTAAGCTTATGGTAGTAACACATTAACAGTAGTTAGTTAGATAATTATTTAAAAAGAATATTCATTTCCTTGTTTTTTAAGGTTATTTTCATGTAAATCACATTTATTTTGGAATTGATATGATTTATGTTTAAATGATACAGTTTTGTTTTCTACAAAGCTTAACTCATCATATGTTTTTGATGACTTTGTGTTCATAGAAAAACACAGGTTATGTTATATTTTGAGATCGTACTGCTGATACTGATACTATGATGATATAATATGCTGATGATATTCTACTTTATAATTCTAATGCAATAAATTCTTTTCAGATTTTATACATTTACTCAGATTCATTAAACTTTCTGGACACTTCTAAAACTGTTTCAACATGAGAGTTTTTAATCAGTGGCACACATCATTGATAGGACACACATGACTCATTTCCTTAAAAAATATTGACAATTGTGTTTGTTGCCAAAAACCTAATTAGCGATAAGTGTAATAAAGGGATTGTTTGCAGTCACAAAAGCTTCAAGAAATCTGGAACAACAGATGAGTTTACTTCTGTCATTTAATTATTATATCTTTTTGATTTTTGTTCGCAAAATATCAGGTATATTCAACACTACATTATATCAACTCAAACTTTCTTTCTTAAGGTATTTCCATGCAAGTGTAAAATATTAAACTCAGCTGAGTTAAATTTGTTATGGATTAGGACAGCAACATCTGTTACTTATACAATAACATAAATGAAAACAACTGATTTGATGAACAGGTTTTTATTGTCTTGAAATAATATAAAATACACAAGCAATGAAACTTTATCAATGAAAAATGTAATCAGAGAGTGAGTGAGAGATAGGCAGAAAAAGAGAGAGAGTTGCAGAGATCAGAGTGAGAGCAGTAGCAGAGTAAAACCAGTATCAGAATCCCAGTGAGTCAGGTCAGGACTGGGAACACTGGTCTCTCCTCAGTGTCTCTGAGACTGGAGTCTGGGAGCCCTGGGTGGCCTCACAGGTCACAGAGCCCACCTTCCTCCACTGGTCTGCAGGGAGCCTCAGGGTGCTGCTCCAGCTGTAGCGGCCGTCCTTCTGCAGCACCGCGGGGCTCCTGCTCTCCTCCCAGCTGCAGCTGCTGCTGCTGCTGCCGTCCACCTTCCAGGCCAGACTCCAGTCTGAGGGGAAGCCCTTGTTGGCCAGACACATGAGCGTGGCCTTCCCGTGCTCCAGCTCCTCGCTGGAGGGGGGCAGCACCGTCAGGGTGGGACGGACATCACCTAGAAGACACCAATCACATTAGAGGACAGGAACTACACAACTGTCAGTCAAACACCAGACACTTGGACACCGTTACTGTGTGAGAGTGGAGTCATATGAGGACTTTGTGCTGATATGCATGAGAGGTTTCTTAAAGGGAAGTGAAACAATGTGTCAGTGAGTGACTGGTGGAGCAGAAAAAACATCTGACAGAAACTCCTTTAAGTAGTTTATATGACTGTTTACTGTATTTCATTTTACACTATACACTATATATAAATAAGGATATAGAGTTTGAATATAAAATTCAGACATCTATGATTTAGTTAGAATTTATAACAACATATTCCCTTTCAAAACTATCAAAAGAGCAACAGTCAATCAGATTTATCAGCCAAAACCAACAGATGACCGTAATATATGGAAAATTTTAAAACATATTTTAAGAACAAAATACCCTCAAAAAAACTGTCAAAATGATTTCAAACTGAGGTTAAAAGACAACTAGAGGCAATTTATATGATCAGAGTTTCTACAGCATTTTACATTTTTTTTCTTTGAAAAAACTTTTACTCAACTTCAAATCAATTTTAATGAGAATTAAAGGATCATATTAGAATCATTTTTAAAGTACAATTGTTGTTTTTAATCTGTCCTGCAGTTCAAGTTGTTCACATTTAACAAATTAACTTGAACATGAACAACATGAACAAGTTCAGTAAAGCTGCTTTAAGTTCAACTTCAAGGTTAAACAGGGGGAACAAACAATAAAATTGAGACTTTAAAGTGCTTTAGATCAGCCCAGTGGAAACTTATATCTACTACAAATGTTCAGATGTAGAAATTATAAACTTAACTGATGATACAATGTTTAATATTTGAGCAGAAACTTACTTCCAACATCCAGTCTGGTTCCTCCACCGAACGTGTACCACAGTGATACAAACTCATTGAGTCGTCGTACAAAAACCTCTCACTGTAGAGAGACATGGCTCTCTGAGTTTGAGACAAACAAACTCACTAAAATTAGTCTCTTGTTTGTCAAATTTCTAAGCAAATTGGAAAACTGACAACAACACAGAGTCACCAATTCATGAATGTGTGATTTTATTCCATATAAATTGATTTTAATAAAATGAATGTTAAATTTGTGTTTTAATACATGTAAAAAAAATACATTCTGAAAAAAACACTTCTCAATATACATGAAGCCCAAACCACATAAAACACAGAAAAATCCTAATCAATACTCTGATAAATTGATTGATCCATTGATTAAACAGCAACAACAATCCAAGTCCCTGTTGGAGTCAGTCATAGCATTTCCATAGAGAGCCACTTTGCATCAGCAGCACCATGCTCCAGTGCTCTGGGAGAGTTTATAGTCCTGACAGTTGAACACTGGATGACTGACAGCTGTCCTTCATCACAACAGAAGCCACAGAAATCCTCCTCATCAAAAACATGACTTTGATCTCCGTCCTCATCTGGACTCTCCTCTGCTGCTGCTTCACAGGTAAAGTCCAGAGAATCAAACTCCTCTCCTCTATGAACATCCGTCCCTCTGAAATGAAGCCCACAAAACCATGATGCTGCTTTATGTTTTTGTCTCTGTATCCTCAGAGTCCAGAGGCCAGTATACAGTGACTCAGCCTGCAGCAGTGAGATCTGCTCTTGGAGGATCCACAACCATCAACTGTAGGACCAGTCAGGATGTTTATTATAGCACATCCCACCGTTTAGCCTGGTACCAACAGAGAGATGGAGGAACTCCTAAAATTCTCATTTATTGGGCTACCACTCGAGCATCAAGGATTCCAGATCGTTTTACAGGCAGTGGATCAAAGTCTGACTTCACTCTTACCATCAGTGGAGTTCAGGCTGAAGATGCAGCAGTTTACTACTGTCAGAGTTATCATGTTATGAACAGTCAGCGTGCGTTCACACAGTGAAAAAGCGTCGTACAAAAACCTCCCTCAGTCAGACTGAACAGAAACTGAACTGACTGCTGCAGCTGGAAGCTACTGCAGAGACTGATACAGTTCTATGAACACACATGTTACACAATCTCACACACACACATTTCATTAAATGGATTAAACAACTCACATTGTAGCTTTTAAGATAAATGAAAATATGTCAAAACCTTTTCAGGAAAACAGTTTCTGGACAATGATTGTCTCGGTGGAAATCAACAAAGTTCTTCATCACAGCTTCTCATCATCCACTCTTACCCTGTTGTGGTTTGATCCAATGTTTTTTAATGATAACGAATCCATTTCCTGACCTGACAGGTAAGAAATGTCTTCCTCATGACCTTTGACCTCAGCCTCATATTGGATCACATTTATCTCAAATATGTCCTGTTAAAAGAAATTATGAAGACACATATCAGCATCAGAAACTTTCATAATCACAGCTCCCTCCACCAAAAAATATAAATCACACTAAATATTATCTTACAGTAAGAAACTAATCACAGTTCGTGGATCAGGGATTTGGACACATCATTAATTTTAATATACATTGTTGAAATTAATTTCAATTTAACTCAATAATATTTAAGTATTGAGTGTAAAATGTAAAAGTAAATTTGGTAATCATTTTTAAATTATATTTATTTTTCTTTTATCTTTTCTTCATTTCAAGCTGTTCACATTTCAGTTTGACAATAATGTGTAAAGACCAGTTCATTGAAGGTGGTCTGAGTTAAACTAAATGACCAAAGTGTTGAAATTAAAACAGAAGATCATTCATATAAGTCAAGGCAAAGGTTATTTAAACATACAAAAACACATTTAAGTATTACATAGAAAATTATATGTAATATTTGCAGAGACACCAACATCCAGTCTGGTTCCTCCACCAAAAGTCCACCACAGTGATACAAACTCATTGAGATGCTGTACAAAAACCTCTCACTGTAGAGAGACACGGCTCTCTGACATCAACTGAGTGTCATTATATTTTCTATATTTTACTGTTAAGTGAATTTGATTTTAATTTCTAGAAATATATTGAAATAAATATGCAACATTGTAAAAGAACTTTCTTTCAGAGAGAAGAAGGTGAAACAATAAAAAACATTCTGTACAATAACTTCATAACTTGATTGATCCATATCCATTTTAAATTTAATTGGTGTGATGTATTTTGTGGTAATACATTAAGATGGAAGAAATTACATTCTGAAAAAGCCCAAACCATATAAAAATGAATATAAACACATCCATATCAATATTCTGAAAGTTGATTGATCCATTGATCAAACAGCATCATCAGAGTAATCCATGACCCTGTAGTAGTGCACAGCAGGACAGATGTGAAAGACACCATGTAGAACAGACTCAATATTTCTGTTAAAATGTTCTCCTTTCATCCTTTACTTTGACAGGTTTTAAAAAAATACCATCATTTATGTGTAAAATGGTGACAAAAAATGATAAAATCCCTGTGAATATACCCAGAGACAAACTCAGTGTCTGTAGATTCATTGAACACAGTAACATGTGACAGCAGTCATTCTTTAAATAATATGTTGCCTTGGACACATATGATTTGATGACTATGTCGTTATTGTTTTAACATAAAGAGAATATCAGCATTACTGCAAGCAATAAAAATCAACACTTGAGAAATGTGATGATTCTGTTAGTCAGTCAGAGCATTTCCATAGAGAGCCACTTTGCATCAGCAGTACCATGCTCCAGTGCTCTGGGAGAGTTTATAGTCCTGACAGTTGAACACTGGATGACTGACAGCTGTCCTTCGTGACAACAGAAGCCACAGAAATCCTCCTCATCAAAAACATGACTTTGATCTCCTTCTTCATCTGGACTCTCCTCTGCTGCTGCTTCACAGGTAAAGGCCAGAGAATCAAACTCTTCTCCTCTATGAACATCCGGCCCTCTGAAATGAAGCCCACAAAACCATGATGCTGCTTTATGTTTTTGTCTCTGTATCCTTAGAGTCCAGAGGCCAGATCACAGTGACTCAGCCTGCAGCAGTGAGATCTGCTCTGGGAGGATCCACAACCATCAACTGTAGGACCAGTCAGGATGTTCATGTTTATAACTCAAACCACTATTTATCCTGGTACCAACAGAGAGATGGAGAAACTCCCAAACTTCTCATTTACTGGGCTACCACTCGAGCATCAGGGATTCCAGATCGTTTTGCAGGCAGTGGATCAAACTCTGACTTCACCCTGACCATCAGTGGAGTTCGGGCTGAAGATGCAGCAGTTTACTACTGTCAGAGTGAACACTATCCCAACAGTCAGTGGGTGTTCACACAGTGAAAAAGCGCCGTACAAAAACCTCCCTCAGTCAGACTGAACAGAAACTGAACTGACTGCTGCAGCTGGAAGCTACTGCAGAGACTGATACAGTTCACTGAACACACACGTTACACAATCTCACACACACACATATTTCATTAAATGGATTAAACAACTCATGTTGTATCTTTTAAGATAAATGAAAATATGTCAAATAATTTTAAGGAAGACAATTTCTGGACAATGATTGTCTTGGTGGAAATCAACAAAGTTTTCCATCACAGCTTCTCATCATCCATTTTTACCCTGTTATGGTTTGATCTAATGTTTTTTAATTATAATGAACCCATTTCCTGACCTGACTGGTAAGAAATATCTTGCTCATGATCTTTGACCTCAGCCTCATATTGGATCACATCTATCTCAAATATGTCCTGTTAAAAGAAAATATGAAGACACAAATCAGCATCAGAAACTTTCATAATCACAGCTCCCACCACCAAAAAATATCAATCACACTAATTATTATCTTACAGTAAGAAACTAATTACAGTAAGTGGATCACAGATTTGGACACATTTTTAATTTAAATGTACATTGTTGAAATTAATTTCAATTTAACTTAATAATAGATAACTATTGTGTAAAATGTAAAAGTAAATTTGATAATCCTTTTTAAATTGTATTTTTTTTTTCATTTCAATTTGTTCACATTTCAGTTTGACAATAATGTGTAAAGACCAGTTCATTGAAGGTGGTCTGAGTTAAACTAAATGACCAAAGTGTTGAAATTAAAACAGAAGATCATTCATATAAGTCAAGGCAAAGGTTATTCAAACATACAAAAACACATTTAAGTATTACATGGAAAATTATATGTAATATTTGCAGAGAAACCAACATCCAGTCTGGTTCCTCCACCAAAAAATCCACCACAGTGATACAAACTCATTGAGTTGCTGTACAAAAACCTCTCACTGTAGAGAGACACGGCTCTCTGACATCAACTGAGTGTCATTATATTTGCTATATTGTACTGTTAAGTGAATTTGATTTTAATTTCTGTCGAAATATATTGAAATAAATATGCAACATTATAAAAAACTTTCTTTCAGAGAGAAGAAGCTGGAACAATAAAAAACATTCTGTACAATAACTTCATAACTTGATTGATCCATATCCATTTTATATTTAATTGGTGTGATGTATTTTGTGGTAATACATTTAAATAAAAGAAATAGAATTCTGAAAAAGCCCAAACCACCTAAAAATGAATATAAACACATCCATATCAATATTCTGAAAGTTGATCGATCCATTGATCTAACAGCATTATCAGAGTGATCCATGTCCCTGTTGGAGTCAGTCAGAGCATTTCCATAGAGAGCCACTTTGCATCAGCAGCACCATGCTCCAGTGCTCTGGGAGAGTTTATAGTCCTGACAGTTGAACACTGGATGACTGACAGCTGTCCTTCATCACAACAGAAGCCCCAGAAATCCTCCACATCAAAAACATGACTTTGATCTCCGTCCTCATCTGGACTCTCCTCTGCTGCTGCTTCACAGGTAAAGTCCAGAGAATCAAACTCCTCTCCTCTATGAACATCCGTCCCTCTGAAATGAAGCCCACAAAACCGTGATGCTGCTTTATGTTTTTGTCTCTGTATCCTCAGAGTCCAGAGGCCAGATCACAGTGACTCAGCCTGCAGCCGTGAGATCTGCTCTGGGAGGATCCACAACCATCAACTGTAGGACCAGTCAGGATGTTTATTTTAGCACATACCACCGTTTAGCCTGGTACCAACAGAGAGATGGAGAAACTCCTAAACTTCTCATTTACTGGGCTACCTATCGAGCATCAGGGATTCCAGATCGTTTTACAGGCAGTGGATCAAAGTCTGACTTCACTCTGACCATCAGTGGAGTTCAGGCTGAAGATGCAGCAGTTTACTACTGTCAGAGTCTGCACTATCCCAATAGTCAGTGGGTATTCACACAGTGAAAAAGCGTTGTACAAAAACTTCCCTCAGTCAGACTGAACAGAAACTGAACTGACTGCTGCAGCTGGAAGCTACTGCAGAGACTGATACAGTTCACTGAACACACACGTTACACAATCTCACACACACACATATTTCATTAAATGGATTAAACAACTCATGTTGTATCTTTTAAGATAAATGAAAATATGTCAAATAATTTTAAGGAAGACAATTTCTGGACAATGATTGTCTTGGTGGAAATCAACAAAGTTTTCCATCACAGCTTCTCATCATCCATTTTTACCCTGTTATGGTTTGATCTAATGTTTTTTAATTATAATGAACCCATTTCCTGACCTGACTGGTAAGAAATATCTTGCTCATGATCTTTGACCTCAGCCTCATATTGGATCACATCTATCTCAAATATGTCCTGTTAAAAGAAAATATGAAGACACAAATCAGCATCAGAAACTTTCATAATCACAGCTCCCACCACCAAAAAATATCAATCACACTAATTATTATCTTACAGTAAGAAACTAATTACAGTAAGTGGATCACAGATTTGGACACATTTTTAATTTAAATGTACATTGTTGAAATTCATTTCAATTTAACTTAATAATAGATAACTATTGTGTAAAATGTAAAAGTAAATTTGATAATCCTTTTTAAATTGTATTTTTTTTTTCATTTCAATTTGTTCACATTTCAGTTTGACAATAATGTGTAAAGACCAGTTCATTGAAGGTGGTCTTAGTTAAACTAAATGACCAAAGTGTTGAAATTAAAACAGAAGATCATTCATATAAGTCAAGGCAAAGGTTATTCAAACATACAAAAACACATTTAAGTATTACATGGAAAATTATATGTAATATTTGCAGAGAAACCAACATCCAGTCTGGTTCCTCCACCAAAAAATCCACCACAGTGATACAAACTCATTGAGTTGCTGTACAAAAACCTCTCACTGTAGAGAGACACGGCTCTCTGACATCAACTGAGTGTCATTATATTTGCTATATTGTACTGTTAAGTGAATTTGATTTTAATTTCTGTCGAAATATATTGAAATAAATATGCAACATTATAAAAAACTTTCTTTCAGAGAGAAGAAGCTGGAACAATAAAAAACATTCTGTACAATAACTTCATAACTTGATTGATCCATATCCATTTTATATTTAATTGGTGTGATGTATTTTGTGGTAATACATTTAAATAAAAGAAATAGAATTCTGAAAAAGCCCAAACCACCTAAAAATGAATATAAACACATCCATATCAATATTCTGAAAGTTGATCGATCCATTGATCTAACAGCATTATCAGAGTGATCCATGTCCCTGTTGGAGTCAGTCAGAGCATTTCCATAGAGAGCCACTTTGCATCAGCAGCACCATGCTCCAGTGCTCTGGGAGAGTTTATAGTCCTGACAGTTGAACACTGGATGACTGACAGCTGTCCTTCATCACAACAGAAGCCCCAGAAATCCTCGAAATCAAAAACATGACTTTGATCTCCGTCCTCATCTGGACTCTCCTCTGCTGCTGCTTCACAGGTAAAGTCCAGAGAATCAAACTCCTCTCCTCTATGAACATCCGTCCCTCTGAAATGAAGCCCACAAAACCGTGATGCTGCTTTATGTTTTTGTCTCTGTATCCTCAGAGTCCAGAGGCCAGATCACAGTGACTCAGCCTGCAGCAGTGAGATCTGCTCTGGGAGGATCCACAACCATCAACTGTAGGACCAGTCAGGATGTTTATTTTAGCACATACCACCGTTTAACCTGGTACCAACAGAGAGATGGAGAAACTCCTAAACTTCTCATTTACTGGGCTACCTATCGAGCATCAGGGATTCCAGATCGTTTTACAGGCAGTGGATCAAAGTCTGACTTCACTCTGACCATCAGTGGAGTTCAGGCTGAAGATGCAGCAGTTTACTACTGTCAGAGTCTGCACTATCCCAATAGTCAGTGGGTATTCACACAGTGAAAAAGCGTTGTACAAAAACTTCCCTCAGTCAGACTGAACAGACACTGAATTGACTGCTGCAGCTGGAAGCTACTGCAGAGACTGATACAGTTCACTTAGCACACACGTTACACAATCTCACACACACACATTTCATGAAATGGATAAAACAACTCACACATTGTAGCTTTTAAGATAAATGGAAATATGTCAAACCTTTCATAGAAGACAATTTCTGGAAAATGATTGCCTTGGTGGAAATCAACAAAGTTCTCCATTACAGCTTCCTGCCGTCAATCCTTACCATGTTATGGTTTGATCCATTGTTTTTTAATGATAATGATCCAATTTCCTGACCAATGACAAAGGGGATTAGCCTAGGGACTTTTGTTAAGAAATGGCTTGGTCATGATCTTTGACCTTAGTGTCACACTAGATCACATCTATCTCAGTTATATCCTGTTAAGAAAACAGATGATACAGTTCACAGAGGACACAAATTGTAGAAGTCTATCCAGATCAGTCACTTTATCTATCATGATACATGTCAATGTATATCAATACTGATTTAATTATAAATGTTAAATTAACATGGATGAGTTGTTTCTCCACTAGTCTTTAATTTTGTCTTAAAACTCTGGTTGCTTCTATTAGAAAATGCATCAGTGCCCCAGGAATCTTTTTACTGTCATTATCATAAAATCAGTTTGTATACAGATGACACCCTAATACACATCACTAAATCCCCAAACTGTCAAACTTCATTTCAGTTATGAATCGAGGCAGATTATATTACAGGTTTTCTGGATACTCTCAATCCTATTTTAAACAAATGTTCTACACTGTTTAAAAACCACATTTCCTCTATGTGTGTTACTCATAGCGTTTCTCATTAACTTCAGAATCCTGCCCATATTATAATGGGGACCATTTAGCCTGGTACCAACAGAGAGATGGAGAAACTCCTAAACTTCTCATTTACCGTGCTACCACTCGAGCATCAGGGATTCCAGATCGTTTTACAGGCAGGGGATCAAACTCTGACTTCACTCTGACCATCAGTGGAGTTCAGTCTGAAGATGCAGCAATTTACTACTGTCAGAGTTTCCATTTTCCCAACAGTCAGCGTGTGTTCACACAGTGAAAAAGCGTCATACAAAAACCTCCCTCGGTCAGACTGAACAGAAACTGAACTGACTGCTACAGCTGGAAGCTACTGCAGAGACTGATACAGTTCACTGAACACACACATTACACAATCTCACACATACACATTTCATGAAATGGATTCAACAACTTGCACATTGTAGCTTTTAAGATAGATGAAAATATTTCAAAACATTTTAAGGAAAACAGTTTCTGGACAATGATTGTCTTGGTGGAAATCAACAAAGTTCTCCATCACAACTTCTCATCATCATTTCTTACCATGTTATAGTTTGATCCAATGTTTTTAAATGATAATGAACCAATTTCCTGACCAATAACAAAAGAGATTGGCCCAGGTACTTTTGGTGAGAAATGGCTTGATCATGACCTTTGACCTTAGCCTCATACTGGATCACATCTATCTCAGTTATATCCTGCTGTAAGAAAACAGATGATACAGTTCACTGAGGACACTTATTGTACCAGTCTGTACACATCAGTCACTGCATCTATTATGATACATGTCAATGTATATCAATACTGATTTAATTATAAATGTTTAATTAACATGGATGACTTGTTTCTTCACTAGGCTTTAATTTTGTCTTGAAACCCTGGTTGTTTCTATTAGAAAGTACATCAGCGCCCCAGGAATCATTTTACTGTCATCATCATAAAATCGGCTTATATACAGACGACACCCTAATATACATCACTAAATCCCCAAACTGTCTTTCTTTCGGTTATGAATTGAGCCAGATTGTATTACAGGTTTTCTGGATACTTTCGATCCCATTTTAAATAAATGTTCTACATTGCTTAAAAACTACATTTCCTCTATGTCTGTTACTCATAGTGTTTCTCATTAACTCCTCATCAGCTTC
This sequence comes from Thunnus maccoyii, assembly GCF_910596095.1. Taxonomy (NCBI): domain Eukaryota; kingdom Metazoa; phylum Chordata; class Actinopteri; order Scombriformes; family Scombridae; genus Thunnus; species Thunnus maccoyii. Next base: position 4,384,211 of record NC_056547.1, read on the forward strand.
CATTAAGAAATGATTCAGCACTTCAAGCATCTGTTCAGAGTCCCACCACCTCAGAATATGTTTGTTCATAGATGACATCCTATTAGACAATACAATGCCCTTATTTTCCCCTCTTTTAGCCTACAGTCTGATCAGAATTTAAAACAGAATTTCTGGCTACTCTCAAGTCCCTTTTAATTGTAAAAAGGTGTGTTATATAGATAGATTTATTTTGGCAAAAATAAAAGTTATTACAAGATTACAGTCATCCAGTTCTGGCATTTAAACACACAATTAGATTGCTGAGGATAAAAACACAATAAGGTTAAAAATGTATTTCCACTGTGGCCCTCACTGTAATCACTCAACAATTTTACTTAACTCTTATAAGCCACTGAATTAGGTATTTAAATTCAATTATATAATAGGGAAATAGTCCTCCTTGTTGGCCACACAAGAAAGGTCAGTTATAATCATGATTGTTATTAATCTTATTTATGATTTTGCGTATGAGGTCTTTTAAGGTTAAGTGACTGGGAAACAAGCACAAGAAAACACAAACATTTAGTTACAGAAGCAGTGAGTCAAATCAACCAAACGGCTTAGTTCTGAATTGCCTGTTGAAATTACAAATCATGAAAGCACCAGGGTTTAAGCAAGTTGATGAAGGTTTTGTGCGAATACTTGCTTGCTCCCTGGGGTGGCTTCTTACGGAGAATGGAGTCTGGTGTGCTAAGGTGAGAAGCTGGAGTCTGGATCTTGTAATCATGAGTAAATCAGTTGGTCTGGAGTTGAAAAGTTCCCATTGGAAGAGAGCTCCTGGTTCATGCTCTCCAAGGCTTGATCCTCAACTCATGACTCTAGACTTTTGAGGCTTCACCTCCTGTTGTTCTGAGTCACATCTTAAAACTAGCATAATGCAAGCTTTCAGCCGCAACACATAGTCTCAGATAAGACACTGTTTTAAAGTTTCAGTCTGCCCGCCGAGAAGGTGCATCCTAACCTAACCCAGGGGTTGCGGAGTTCTGGGGGAGCAGAGTCAGTCCCCTCCTGTTCATGGACAGGCAGGTACAACTCCTGAATATGGTTACTTCATTAATCAAAATATTTGCAAGTTAGCAATTGCATCATTCTTAATTTTGCATGGATAGTAGCTTTAGAGTTTGCAGAGTGAAACATGCAGAATGGCACTAAACATGGTGTTGGTGTTATCAAGGATGATGGAATTATGTTTGTAGTACATTTCTTGGCTTAAAGGGAGTGGAATAAAAGTATAATTAAAGTACATAACACATATTGTTATACACTCACACATACTAACATACAATATTAATTGGTCTTAGACAAAATCTAAAACTACATTTGTAAGAACAGTCCTCAGTTCTCCTTGATCTGACTGCAAAAGGCAGGTGTCCATGCCATTTGAGAGAGAGAGAGGGTGTGTGTGTGTGTGTGTGTGTGTGTGTGTGTGTGTGTGTGTGTGTGTGTGTGTGTGTTCTGATAAATGTCTGTGAGTGTGTGTATGTCACTGGAGCATGGCATATTGTGCAGCATGTCTTTTGGCTTATGCTGGTTTGCCCAGTGATCAGTTCTTGGGTTGGTCATTCAAATCCTGAAAGTCAAAATCCACAGTGGGGTTAAAGTTGGTGCCAGCTTGTCTCTGTGTGTGATTGGCTATTAGAGGTGAGTAATGATAACCAGTGGTGGGGGTCTTTTATCCAAATGGTACGATCAAGTCACACAGGGTTGTGAATTGGTCTTCCCATCTTGCTGGTTCTTGTAGCTTGAAGGATCAAAGGTGGTTTAGGTCAGTGATCTGGTTTGGTGACCATGCAGGAGATGGGGGTTCCTTATCTGATCCTTTGGGAGTTTGGGACTCTCACTTATATGTTATTGGCCAGTAATCCTGGAGTGTTGAAGAAAGCTTAGCTAGTCGTTTGTTTAAGGCTTGTGCTGTCTGCCTTTGAAACATGCAGGGACTTTTCTATTGATATCTTTATGGCTGAGTATGTAGCAACTAAATGATAAAATTCTCACCATGATTTTCTTTTTCCATGGCACCTGTTATCCTATCTGAGGAGTGGCTCTGCTCTCGTTACAATGTACTGAGAACATTTTAATGAAAAGTAAAAAAGAATTTAACCCTTCGTCTTCTAAAAGCATTTGGTGAACTTGCAGACTTAACTTTCATTTTGTCCTCTCACACAAATCAATGTACATGCAAAACTGTGCAAATAACAGAAAACAAGTTGACTCCCTGTTGGACTCAATTAGAGCATTTCCATAGAGAGCCACTTTGCATCAGCAGCACCATGCTCCAGTGCTCTGGGAGAGTTTATAGTCCTGAGAGTTGAACACTGGATGACTGACAGCTGTCCTTCATGACAACAGAAGCCACAGAAATCCTCCTCATCAAAAACATGACTTTGATCTCCGTCCTCATCTGGACTCTCCTCTGCTGCTGCTTCACAGGTAAAGTCCAGAGAATCAAACTCCTCTCCTCTATGAACATCCGTCCCTTTGAAATGAAGCCCACAAAACCATGACGCTGCTTTATGTTTTTGTCTCTGTATCCTCAGAGTCCAGAGGCCAGATCACAGTCACTCAGCCTGCAGCAGTGAGATCTGCTCTGGGAGGCTCCACGACCATCAACTGTAGGACCAGTCAGGATGTTTATTTTAGCACATACCACCGTTTAGCCTGGTACCAACAGAGAGATGGAGAAACTCCTAAACTTCTCATTTACTGGGCTACCTATCGAGCATCAGGGATTCCAGATCGTTTTACAGGCAGTGGATCAAGGTCTGACTTCACTCTGACCATCAGTGGAGTTCAGGCTGAAGATGCAGCAGTTTACTACTGTCAGAGTTATCATTATATCAACAGTCAGAATGTGTTCACACAGTGAAAAAGCGTCATACAAAAACCTCCCTCAGTCAGACTGAACAGAAACTGAACTGACTGCTGCAGCTGGAAGCTACTGCAGAGACTGATACAGTTCACTGAACACACACGTTACACAATCTCACACACACACATATTTCATTAAATTTATTAAACAACTTGCACATTGTAGTTGTTAAGATAAATGAAAATATGTCAAAACCTTTCATGGAAGACAATTTCTGGACAATGATTGCCTTGGTGGAAATCAACAAAGTTTTCCATCACAGCTTCTCATCACCCATTCTTACCCTGTTATGGTTTGATCCAATGTTTTTTAATGATAATGAACACATTTACTGACTTGACTAGTAAAAAATATCTTGGTCATGACCTTTGACCTCAGCCTCACACTGGATCACATCGATCTCAAATATGTCCCGTTAAAAGAAAATATGAAGACACAAATCAGCATCAGAAACTTTCATAATCACAGCTCCCACCACCAAAAAATATAAATCACACTAAATATTATCTTACAGTAAGAAACTAATTACAGTAAGTGGATCAGAGATTTGGACACATTTTCAATTTTAATATACATTGTTGATATTAATTTCAATTTAACTTAATAATAGTTAAGTATTAAGTGTAAAATGTAAAAGTAAATTTGGTAATCATTTTCAAATTGTATTTATTGTTCTTTTATGTTTTCTTCATTTCAAGCTGTTCACATTTCAGTTTGACAATAATGTGTAAAGACCTGTTCATTGAAGGTGGTCGGAGTTAAACTAAATGACCAAAGTGTAAATTAAAACAGAAGATCATTCATATAAGTCAAGGCAAAGGTTATTTAAACACACAAAAACACATTTAAGTATTACATAGAAACTTATATGTGATATTTGCAGAGAAACCAACATCCAGTCTGGTTCCTCCACCAAAAGTCCACCACAGTGATACAAATCCATTGAGATGGTGTACAAAAATCTCTCACTGTAGAGAGACACGGCTCTCTGACATCAACTGAGTGTCATTATATTTTCTATATTGTACTGTTGTCTGAAAAGTGGCTCTCCTCTCTTTACAATCCTCTAACAATATTTTAATGAGAAGAAAAAATGAATTTAACCCTTCGTCTTCTAAAAGCATTTGGTGAACTTGCAGGCTTCACTTAAATTTTGTCCCCACAAATCATTGTACATGCAGAACTGTGCAAATAACAGAAAACAAGTCCCTGTTGGAGTTAGTCAGAGCATTTCCATAGAGAGCCACTTTGCATCAGCAGCACCATGCTCCAGTGCTCTGGGAAAGTTTATAGTCCTGAGAGTTGAACACTGGATGACTGACAGCTGTCCTTCATCACAACAGAAGCCACAGAAATCCTCCTCATCAAAAACATGACTTTGATCTCCGTCCTCATCTGGACTCTCCTCTGCTGCTGCTTCACAGGTAAAGTCCAGAGAATCAAACTCCTCTCCTCTATGAACATCCGTCCCTCTCAAATGAAGCCCACAAAACCATGACGCTGCTTTATGTTTTTGTCTCTGTATCCTCAGAGTCCAGAGGCCAGATCACAGTGACTCAGCCTGCAGCAGTGAGATCTGCTCTGGGAGGCTCCACAACCATCAACTGTAGGACCAGTCACGATGTTCATGTTTATAACTCAAACCACTGTTTAGCCTGGTTCCAACAGAGAGATGGAGAAACTCCCAAACTGCTCATTTACTATGCTACCACTCGAGCATCAGGGATTCCAGATCGTTTTACAGGCAGTGGATCAAAGTCTGACTTCACTCTGACCATCAGTGGAGTTCAGGCTGAAGATGCAGCAGTTTACTACTGTCAGAGTTATCATGTTATAAACAGTCAGGCTGTGTTCACACAGTGAAAAAGCGTCGTACAAAAACCTCCCTCAGTCAGACTGAACAGAAACTGAACTGACTGCTGCAGCTGGAAGCTACTGCAGAGACTGATACAGTTCACTGAACACACACGTTACACAATCTCACACACACACATATTTCATTAAATTTATTAAACAACTTGCACATTGTAGCTGTTAAGATAAATGAAAATATGTCAAAACCTTTCATGGAAGACAATTTCTGGACAATGATCGCCTTGGTGGAAATCAACAAAGTTTTCCATCACAGCTTCTCATCACCCATTCTTACCCTGTTATGGTTTGATCCAATGTTTTTTTAATGATAATGAACACATTTACTGACTTGACTAGTAAAAAATATCTTGGTCATGACCTTTGACCTCAGCCTCACACTGGATCACATCGATCTCAAATATGTCCCGTTAAAAGAAAATATGAAGACACAAATCAGCATCAGAAACTTTCATAATCACAGCTCCCACCACCAAAAAATATAAATCACACTAAATATTATCTTACAGTAAGAAACTAATTACAGTAAGTGGATCAGAGATTTGGACACATTTTCAATTTTAATATACATTGTTGATATTAATTTCAATTTAACTTAATAATAGTTAAGTATTAAGTGTAAAATGTAAAAGTAAATTTGGTAATCATTTTCAAATTGTATTTATTGTTCTTTTATGTTTTCTTCATTTCAAGCTGTTCACATTTCAGTTTGACAATAATGTGTAAAGACCTGTTCATTGAAGGTGGTCGGAGTTAAACTAAATGACCAAAGTGTAAATTAAAACAGAAGATCATTCATATAAGTCAAGGCAAAGGTTATTTAAACACACAAAAACACATTTAAGTATTACATAGAAACTTATATGTGATATTTGCAGAGAAACCAACATCCAGTCTGGTTCCTCCACCAAAAGTCCACCACAGTGATACAAATCCATTGAGATGCTGTACAAAAATCTCTCACTGTAGAGAGACACGGCTCTCTGACATCAACTGAGTGTCATTATATTTTCTATATTGTACTGTTGTCTGAAAAGTGGCTCTCCTCTCTTTACAATCCTCTAACAATATTTTAATGAGAAGAAAAAATGAATTTAACCCTTCGTCTTCTAAAAGCATTTGGTGAACTTGCAGGCTTCACTTAAATTTTGTCCCCACAAATCATTGTACATGCAGAACTGTGCAAATAACAGAAAACAAGTCCCTGTTGGAGTTAGTCAGAGCATTTCCATAGAGAGCCACTTTGCATCAGCAGCACCATGCTCCAGTGCTCTGGGAGAGTTTATAGTCCTGAGAGTTGAACACTGGATGACTGACAGCTGTCCTTCATCACAACAGAAGCCACAGAAATCCTCCTCATCAAAAACATGACTTTGATCTCCGTCCTCATCTGGACTCTCCTCTGCTGCTGCTTCACAGGTAAAGTCCAGAGAATCAAACTCCTCTCCTCTATGAACATCCGTCCCTCTCAAATGAAGCCCACAAAACCATGACGCTGCTTTATGTTTTTGTCTCTGTATCCTCAGAGTCCAGAGGCCAGATCACAGTGACTCAGCCTGCAGCAGTGAGATCTGCTCTGGGAGGCTCCACAACCATCAACTGTAGGACCAGTCACGATGTTCATGTTTATAACTCAAACCACTGTTTAGCCTGGTTCCAACAGAGAGATGGAGAAACTCCCAAACTGCTCATTTACTATGCTACCACTCGAGCATCAGGGATTCCAGATCGTTTTACAGGCAGTGGATCAAAGTCTGACTTCACTCTGACCATCAGTGGAGTTCAGGCTGAAGATGCAGCAGTTTACTACTGTCAGAGTTATCATGTTATAAACAGTCAGGCTGTGTTCACACAGTGAAAAAGCGTCGTACAAAAACCTCCCTCAGTCAGACTGAACAGAAACTGAACTGACTGCTGCAGCTGGAAGCTACTGCAGAGACTGATACAGTTCACTGAACACACACGTTACACAATCACACACACATTTCATGAAATGGATTAAACAACTCACATTGTAGCTTTTAAGATAAATGAAAATATGTCAAAACCTTTTCAGGAAAACAGTTCCTGGACAATGATTGTCTTGGTGGAAACCAACAAAGTTCTTCATCACAGCTTCTCATCATCCATTCTTACCCTGTTATGGTTTGATCCAATGTTTTTTAATGATAATGAACCCATTTCCTGACCTGACTGGTAAGAAATGTCTTTCTCATGACCTTTGACCTCAACCTCATACTGGATCACATCTATCTCAAATATGTCCTGTTAAAAGAAAATATGAGGACACATATCAGCATCACAAACTTTCTTAATCACAGCTCCCACCACCAAAAAATATAAATCACAAAATATTATTTTACACTAAAAAACTAATTACAATAAGATTCACATTTCAGTTTTATAGTAATGTGCAAAGAGCAGTTTATTGAAGCTGGTCTGAGTAAGTCAATGATTAAAGTGGTGATATTAAAACAGAAGAGAATTTAAGTGATATAAATAATCACACAGGATGTTTAAATCTACTACAAACATTTAAACACTTTAAACATATCAAAGCATTAAATGTTAAGATTATCTGTAATATTTGTGCAGGATTAGGAACATCTAGTAGCAGGTGACGAACACTTCTGACTACTTTAGATAGTGGTGGTGAGCAATAATGCCTTCAGGAAAAAAACAAAGCAGTTGTGTAGTGTTTAACACACTACTTTGCTTCAAATAGCCTTAACATCAGTGTGAAAAGAACATTTTAATTAGTAGTTCTGGATTCATTAGATGACATTAATCTAATTTGTGCAGCATTATTGACATTGAGAGGATAATATTTGAAGAGCAGATCTCATCTGTGAGAGAACTTTGGGATCAACTCCTGCTTTAATAAAACAGAGACACTGTTAAGTTTTACTGCTTGAGGTATCAACAGTGAAAAGGACGAGACATTGAGACAACTTTTGAAGAAAATCATAAGCTAACATCTTAAAATCATTGGAATCTTTCACTGAGACACAGTACTGTCTTTTTAGATTTAATGGATCAACTGTGATCTATGGCTCCACAACCGTCAGATAGGGCCAGTCTGAATGTTTATAGTTCAAACTGTTCAGCTTGGTACCATCAGAGAGATGGAGAAACTTCTAAACTGCTAATTAGATAATCAACCAGAATCAGAGATTCCAGGTAATTTTACAGGCAGTGTGTCATGGATTACAGAGCAGATGGACCCAAATGCAGAGAATCAGCAGGTACAAGGAACTGAAGAATATATTTATTGACTAACACAGGAACAGCAAACAGTGAGTGCAAGCAGGCAACTAAACCAAACAAATGATCCAACAAGACTGAACTGAAAACCAGACCCTAAATACAATAAACTAATGAGACAACAAAGAAGAGGTGTCACAACACAAGGGCAGGCTGGGAGCTGATAGGCTGGGAAGACACTGGGAGCAGAGCAGGGCTGACGAGACTGATATAGGGAAGGTGTGAAGGTGACAGAAGATTGGGAAAGAACACTGAGACAAGGGCAGGACTATGGAGGATGAATACAGGGAAGGTGTAAGGAGGAGTACATGAACACATGAGGAAAAACACAATGAGCAGAGTCCAAATAATAAAAGCAACCCAAATGACCAGCTTGCGCTCATTCCCAACTCGTCACATTTCGAAGCTTGGTCAGGACCCCTTGGCGTCACTTTTTAACACACTGGGTACCACTTTAGCATCATTTTTCAACGTGCAGGAAAGTCCAATAGACTTCTGATGAACTCCCATAACGTCTGAAATAGACGCCATGAAACCAATGACGTCTATATAAGGTGACAAATTTCAGCCTGCTCACCAGAATAAAACGTTGGCATTGTACGTTTCTCCAAACCACAGATATGTTGAATATCTACGTTTGAACACCTGTAATATGTAGCATATCAACATTTCTGAGTTGATGTACTTCACGTGACATCTATACAAACTGACTTTCTGCCATGACTGCCGTGATACTGCACGTTGAAAAATTACTCTAAAGGGGAACCCAATGCGTTAAAAAGTGACGCCACGGGGTCCTGACCAAGCTTCGGTATGTGACAAGTTGGACGGTATGTGACATAAAGCCAGAATTCTTAAAGTCCCTCAAGAAGTCCAACTCAAAACAAGCCTCTCCTACACAGTCCAATCTTCACAAAACAGAAAAGTCAGAGGGCATCTGGTGGACAATGGCAAATAAGGAATACAGAGCCAGACTCTCAAGAGTCTCTAGAGTCAGTGACAGAACCATGACACAGTGGATCAAACTTTGACTTCACTCTGAGCATCAATGGAGTTCAGGCTCCTTTCGTCCTTTACTTTGACATGCTTTAAAATATACCATAATTTATGAGTAAAATGGTGACACAAAATGATAAAATACCAAATGACGCACTCAGTGTCTGTAGGCTCATTGAACACATTAACATGTGACAGCAGTTTATTATTGTAATAATATGTTTGTACACAGATGATTTGATCAACGTTTCTTTATTGTTCATACATACTAAAAATGTCAGCATTACAGCAAGCAATAAAAAGTATCACTTGAGAATGTGCTGATTATGTTAATTAGTCAGAGTTTTTCCATCTCCTGGATCTCAGTCTGTTGTTCCAGGACAGTCTGTCTCCATCAGATATAAAACCAGTTCAAGTGTTAGCAATTAGGTGTCTTCAGAAACCTGGAAAAGCTCCCAACTCCTGATTTATTGGGCTTCAAACCGTCAGTCTGGCATTTCAGATTGTTTTACTGGAATTGGATCTGGGACTGACTTCACTTTGACTATCAGTCACGTTCAGACTGAAGATTCAGGAGTTTATTATCGTCAGCAGGATTACAGCTTCCCGTTCACACAGTGATACAGCGTTGTACAAAAACCTCCCTCAGCTGGAGAGGAACTGATGTGACTCAACAGCTGCACTGAGATAGACACATTTTAGAAGTCTGACTGATGATGAAATCAATCTAACAGAATACAGTCAGGAAATACTATTTATAACTTATAAAAGTATAATAATAATTTCATTTAAATAGAATATTAAGTAATATATGTAATGTCTCATCAAACTACATCAAATGTAGTTAAGCTTATGGTTACAACACATTAACACTAGTTAGTTAGATAATTATTTAAAAAGAATATTCATTTCCTTGTTTTTTAAGGTTATTTTCATGTAAATCACATTTATTTTAGAATTGATATGATTTATGTTTAAATGATACAGTTTTGTTTTCTACAAAGCTTAACTCATCATATGTTTTTGATGAGTTTGTGTTCATAGAAAAACACAGGTTATGTTATATTTTGAGATCGTACTGCTGATACTGATACTATGATGATATAATATGTTGATGATATCCTACTTTATAATTCTAATGCAATAAATTCTTTTCAGATTTTATACATTTACTCAGATTCATTCAACTTTCTGGACACTTCTAAAACTGTTTCAACATGAGAGTTTTTAATCCTATCATTGATAGGACACACATGACTCATTTCCTAAAAAAATATTGACAATTGTGTTTGTTGCCAAAAACCTAATTAGCGATAAGTGTAATAAAGGGATTGTTTGCAGTCACAAAAGCTTCAAGGAATCTGGAACAACAGATGAGTTTACTTCTATTATTTAATTATTATATCTTTTTGATCTTTGTTTGCAAAATATCAGGTATGATCACCACTACATTATATCAACTCAAACTTTCTATCTTAAGGTATTTCAATGCGATTCTAAAATATTAAACTCAGCTGATTTAAATTTGTTATGGATTAAGGGAACTATTAGGACAGCAACATCTGTTACTTATACAATAACATAAATGAAAACAACTGATTTGATGAACAGGTTTTTATTGTCTTGAAATAATATAAAATACACAAGCAATGAAACTTTATCAATGAAAAATGTAATCAGAGAGTAAGTGAGAGACAGGCAGAAAAAGAGAGAGAGTTGCAGAGATCGGAGTGAGAGCAGTAGCAGAGTAAAACCAGAAGCAGAGTCCCAGTGAGTCAGGTCAGGACTGGGAACACTGGTCTCTCCTCAGTGTCTCTGAGACTGGAGTCTGGGAGCCCTGGGTGGCCTCACAGGTCACAGAGCCCACCTTCCTCCACTGGTCTGCAGGGAGCCTCAGGGTGCTGCTCCAGCTGTAGCGGCCATCCTTCTGCAGCACCGCGGGGCTCCTGCTCTCCTCCCAGCTGCAGCTGCTGCTGATGCTGCTGCCGTCCACCTTCCAGGCCAGACTCCAGTCTGAGGGGAAGCCCTTGTTGGCCAGACACATGAGCGTGGCCTTCCCGTGCTCCAGCTCCTCGCTGGAGGGGGGCAGCACCGTCAGGGTGGGACGGACATCACCTAGAAGACACCAATCACATTAGAGGACAGGAACTACACAGCTGTCAGTTAAACACCAGACACTTGGACACCGTTACTGTGTGAGAGTGGAGTCATATGAGGACTCTTTCTGTGCTGATATGCATGAGAGGTTTCTTAAAGGGAAGTGAAACAATGTGTCAGTGAGTGACTGGTGGAGCAGAAAAAACATCTGACAGAAACTCCTTTAAGTAGTTTATATGACTGTTTACTGTATTTCATTTTACACTATACACTATGTATAAATAAGGACATAAAGTTTGAATATAAAATTCAGACATCTATGATTTAGTTTGAATTCATAACAACATATTTACTTTCAAAACTATCAAAAGAGCAACAGTCAATCAGATTCATCAGCCAAAACCAACAGATGACCGTAATATACGGAAAATGTTAAGACACATTCAAGAAACAAAATACCCTCAAAAAAACTATCAAAATTATTTCAAACTGAGGTTAAAAGACAACTAGAGGCAATTTAAATGATCAGAGTTTCTACAGCATTTCACATTTTTATCTTTGAAAGAAAATTTTACTCAACTTCAAATCAATTTTAAACAGCATTAAAGGATCATATTAGAATCATTTTTAAAGTACAATTGTTGTTTTTTAATTTGTCCTGCAGTTCAAGTTGTTCACATTTAACAAATTAACTGCTTTAAGTTCAACTTCAAGGTTAAACAGGAGGAACGAACAATATAATTGAGACTTTAAAGTGCTTTAGATCAGCCCAGTGGAAACTTATATCTACTACAAATGTTCAGATGTAGAAATTATGAACTTCACTGATGACACAGTATTTAATATTTGAGCAGAAACTTACTTCCAACATCCAGTCTGGTTCCTCCACCAAAAGTCCACCACAGTGATACAAACTCATTGAGTCGTCGTACAAAAACCTCTCACTGTAGAGAGACACGGCTCTCTGACTTTGTCAGACTGAACTAAAACTAAAAACACTGAAGATGCAACTTTACCATTAAGGTTGTAAATAATTATTTATCCTCTGAATAAATGTTTTATTTTCTTTACAATAAGTTTTAGAGTTTTAAATATAAAATTGAACTTTGTCTCTTAGTGCAAATTATTGTTGTAAAATGTTTTACATGAAATTGAACAGGCAAAAAACGTTGAACAAAAAGGAAATAAAAAGAAAAATAACTCCTAAAATGATAAATATTTTAAACATTTGACTTACTTCCAACATCCAGTCTGGTTCCTCCACCGAACGTGTACCACAGTGATACAAACTCATTGAGTCGTCGTACAAAAACCTCTCACTGTAGAGAGACACGGCTCTCTGACTTTGAGACAAACAAACTCACTAAAATTAGTCTCTTGTTTGTAAAATATCTAAACTAATTTGAAAACTGACAACAGCACAGAGACATCAATTTATGAATGTGTGATTTTATTTCATTTAAATTAATTTAACTTAAGTTAATGTTAAATTTGTGTTGTAATACTTTTAAATATAACAAAATACATTCTGAGAAAATCAGCTGTCAATACACATGAAGTCCAAACCACATAAAAATAATCACTGACACAATCTAATCAATATTCTGACAAACTGATTGATCTATCGATTAAACAGCGTCATCAGAGTAATCCAAGTCCCTGTTGGAGTCAGTAAGAGCATTTCCATAGAGAGCCACTTTGCATCAGCAGCACCATGCTCCAGTGCTCTGGGAGAGTTTATAGTCCTGAGAGTTGAACACTGGATGACTGACAGCTGTCCTTCATCACAACAGAAGCCACAGAAATCCTCCTCATCAAAAACATGACTTTGATCTCCGTCCTCATCTGGACTCTCCTCTGCTGCTGCTTCACAGGTAAAGTCCAGAGAATCAAACTCCTCTCCCCTATGAACATCCGTCCCTCTGAAATGAAGCCCAGAAAAACCATGACGCTGCTTTATGTTTTTGTCTCTGTATCCTCAGAGTCCAGAGGCCAGATCACAGTGACACAGCCTGCAGCAGTGAGATCTGCTCTGGGAGGATCCACAACCATCAACTGTAGGACCAGTCACGATGTTTATTATAACACATACCACCGTTTAGCCTGGTACCAACATAGAGATGGAGGAACTCCTAAACTTCTCATTTACTGGGCTTCCACTCGAGCATCAGGGATTCCAGATCGTTTTACCGGCAGTGGATCAAACTCTGACTTCACTCTGACCATCAGTGGAGTTCAGGCTGAAGATGCAGCAGTTTACTACTGTCAGAGTTATCATTATATCAACAGTCAGTATGTGTTCACATAGTGAAAAAGCGTCGTACAAAAACCTCCCTCAGTCAGACTGAACAGAAACTGAACTGACTGCTGCAGCTGGAAGCTACTGCAGAGACTGATACAGTTTACTGAACACACACGTTACACAATCACACACACACACACACACAAACACACACAAACACACACATTTCATATGAAGCGATTAAACAATTCACACATATCTGTAAGAATGAATATGAGTCTATTAGAGATATTGATCACAATATTTCTTATGATTAGTCTCACAATGGTACAAGCACAGTGACAACTTTGTACTGATGACTGATAGAAACTGAAGAAAAAAAATGTAGTTACATTTAACTAAATGAAAGAAAGAGGTTAACAGATATTTGTTCTTTCATTAAATCATATAAAATATGATATGAAGTTATACATTGAGCACATCAGATTTCTTAAAGTTTGGAATAAACTTCTGTATCAAGGTGTCTCCACAGCTCAGCAGGTGATTGACAGTTCTGTGTAGACTCTACCTGTTACCTGTTCTAGCTGTGTTTACTTTCTCTCATATTCACTTTGTTATACAGAGCAGTAACAACGCTGCTGAAGAGAAAGTTTGGACTGGCAGTAGTGGATCTGTTAGATGAGGATAATATCATTTTTGCAGCATTAATGAGAAGAAAAAGATCCACTGGAAGAGCAGATATTCAGTGAGACCACTGAACATGTTGAATCAGCTGCAGACTGATCAAAGCTCTTGTGGTGTCTACAGTTTGTGAATCACAGCTACATGAAGATTATTGTTTGAAAAATTGCACATAAGTTACATTATGATCCTCTGTGCTCCAACAGATGAACCACAAACATGTGGTGGTGTAAATACAGACACTCAGACACAGAGGTATAAATCAGTATCAATACAGCATTACACCAGTCAATCACATGCTACACATCATACATCTCATAAATCTCCTTCCAAAGTCTCTCTCTGTTAATCAGGTCAGAATGTAGTGCAGCTTTTCTGGATAATCTCAATCCCATTTTAAATATACAGCTAATCTTTTACATTGTATGGAAACCACATTTCCTCTTTCTCCACTACATTTGTCATTAACTCCTCAGCTGCTTCCATTAGGAAATTATTCAGCACTTCAAGCTTCTGCTCAGAGTCCCACCATAAAATAAGCTTGTTTGCAAACAGCATCTATAAAACCAAAGAAAAAGTTTGACTTCTGATTTAGTTTTTGTGTTGTTTTCTATATGTTTAGAGTAAAAGAAACATCTTACAATTCAGACTTTTTCAAAATCATTTTTATTTTTATTTTTGCAGCATGTCCACTGTAGCAGACAGCGGGATGGTTTTAATGTGGGGAAAACAGTCAAACTTGTCAATACAAAATTTTAAGTTTTCCAGCTATACAAACACCTTAAAGTAACGACATATTTAATTTTATTTCATTCTGTATTTGTTTTACTTGTTTGTTGATTTTGACGTAAATTGTGGTATTCAGAGACACTCCTCTAATCTGAATATATATATACATATATATATTTCACACGTTGTAGGTTCATCCTGGTAACCAGGAGGCCCAGGTAGCACAGGTGTGAATCTATGATGATGAAAAACAGAGAAATGTTATTAAATTTCATGAAGTTATTCATTTTCCATATGTAATCTATTGAATAAGCATATAACTTTCAACTCCCTTTATGACAATGAAATGTGTATAGTAACTATATTATTGGGTATAAAACTATAATTTGCATTACTGAGCTGCCATTAATATGCTGCCATCAACAATGTGGTATTGATATATTTTTACTGGGGATAAACATTATTCATGGTTGTCCTGGAAATGATAAAACATATGTGCCAGTCCTGGCCCACATTGGTCAACGCCTTTCATCTTGCTTTGGGACTGTCAGCTCATCTGATGAGCCTCCTGCCTCTTCTTCAGAGCTCTCTACCTCTTCTTCAACAGGCTCAAACTCATCCTCAGCATCTTCCTCATCTGACAAATCTATATCTGAATCTCCTTGAATTATTTTGAACAAAACCCTCTCTGCCTCTGTTCTGTGTCCCACAGCAAAGTGGAAATGTGAAAGACATTAAGATCATCCTGGTGTCCACTATAGAGGACATTCATAAATGGGCTATTATTTCAACTCACAAATAAATAAAGTTCTCTCAGATCTCACTACATAATTCCTGACATGTTGATAGACAAGAAAATATATGAATATCATCATTAAAAAAAACAATAATTAAACAATATTTGACTTCTTCTTTCTCTTTCCATGAAATGTGCTTGTTGATATAGAAACAATTTTGTGCTGAAAGGAAGATGAAGTTGTCACCATCCCACCCCTACCCATGTGGTATCACTGGAAAGCCCAGGATGTC
This sequence comes from Thunnus maccoyii, assembly GCF_910596095.1. Classification (NCBI taxonomy): domain Eukaryota; kingdom Metazoa; phylum Chordata; class Actinopteri; order Scombriformes; family Scombridae; genus Thunnus; species Thunnus maccoyii. The sequence continues at coordinate 4,400,011 of NC_056547.1, forward strand.
CTCTTTAGAGTACAGTGGTAATTAATAGAGTAACTCAAATTTGTAAGAGGAGAGATACAAAACCAAAATGTCCACTACAGAGGACACAAATACCCTTATTTTCTCTTCTTTTAGCCCATAATCTGATCAGGAATTAAAGCAGGATATCTGGCTCCTCTCCCTTCCCTTTAAAAGTACAAAAAGCATTGCAAGGTTTGCAGTCTACTAAAGTAATTTCACTAAACTCATATTAAATTGGTAATTTAAAGTCAATTATATCCTCTTCCTGTAGATAAGAGTTTCTGGAAGAAGGACTCATTTTTTATAGCTGAGTATGTAGCAACTAAATTCATAAAATTGTCACCATGATTTTCTTTTTGCCATTACGCCTGACATCATGTCTGAAGAGTGGCTCTCCTCTCATTAAAATGCACTGACAACATTTTAAAGAAAAAGTAAAATGAATTTAACATTGCGTCTTCTGAAAGCATTTGGTGAACTTGCAGGCTTCACTTAAATTTTGTCCTCTTACACAAATCATCGTACATGCAGAACTGTGCAAATAACAGATAACAAGTCCCTGTTGGAGTCAGTCAGAGCATTTCCATAGAGAGCCACTTTGCATCAGCAGCACCATGCTCCAGTGCTCTGGGAGAGTTTATAGTCCTGACAGTTGAACACTGGATGACTGACAGCTGTCCTTCATCACAACAGAAGCCACAGAAATCCTCCTCATCAAAAACATGACTTTGATCTCCGTCCTCATCTGGACTCTCCTCTGCTGCTGCTTCACAGGTAAAGTCCAGAGAATCAAACTCCTCTCCTCTATGTACATCTGTCCCTCTGAAATGAAGCCCACAAAACCATGATGCTGCTTTATGTTTTTGTCTCTGTATCCTCAGAGTCCAGAGGCCAGATCACAGTGACTCAGCCTGCAGCAGTGAGATCTGCTCTGGGAGGATCCACAACCATCAACTGTAGAGTCAGTCAGGATGTTCATTTTTGGAACAACTACCACCTCTTAGCCTGGTACCAACAGAGAGATGGAGAAACTCCTAAAATTCTCATTTACTGGGCTACCACTCGAGCATCAGGGATTCCAGATCGTTTTACAGGCAGTGGATCAAAGTCTGACTTCACTCTGACCATCAGTGGAGTTCAGGCTGAAGATGCAGCAGTTTACTACTGTCAGAGTGAACACTATATCAACAGTCAGAATGTGCTCACACAGTGAAAAAGCGTCGTACAAAAACCTCCCTCAGTCAGACTGAACAGAAACTGAACTGACTGCTGCAGCTGGAAGCTACTGCAGAGACTGATACAGTTCACTGAACACACACGTTACACAATCACACACACACACATTTCATTAAATGGATTAAACAACTTGCACATTATAGCTTTTAGAGAAATGAAAACATGTTAAAACCTTTTAAGGAAAAAAGTTTTTGGACAATGATTGTCTTGGTGGAAATCAACAAAGTTCTTCATCACAGCATTTCATCATCCATTCTTACCTTGTTATGGTTTGATCCAATGTTTTTAAATGATAATGAACCCATTTCCTGACGTGACTGGTAAGAAATGACTTCCTCATGACCTTTGACCTCAGCCTCATGCTGGATCACATCTATCTCAAATGTCCCCTTAAAAGAAAATATGAAGACACATCAGCATCAGAAACTTTCATAATCACAGCTCCCACCACCAAAAAATATAAATCACAATATAGTATTTTACAGTAAGAAACTAATTACAGTAAGATTCACATTCCAGTTTTATAATAATGTGCAAAGAGCAGTTTATTGAAGCTGGTCTGAGTTACTCCATGATTAAAGTGGTGAAATTAAAACAGGAGAGAATTTAAGTGATATAAATAATCACACAGAATATTTAAATCTACTACAAACATTTAAACACTTTAAACATATTAAAGCATTAAATGTTAAGTTTATCTGTAATATCTGTGCAGGATTAGGAACATCTAGTAACAGGTGACTAACACTTCTGACTTTAGATAGTTGGTGAGCAATAATGCCTTTAGAAAAACAAACAAAGCAGTTGTGTAGTGTTTAAAACACTACTTTGATTCAAAGAGCCTTAACATCGGTGTGAAAAGAAAATTTTAATTAATAGTTCTGGATTTATTAGATGACATTAATCTTATTTGCACAGCATTAGTTAAATTGAGAGGATAACATTTAAAGAGCAGATCTCATCTGTGAGAGAACTTTGGGAACAACTCCTGCTTTAATATAACAGAGACACTGTTAAGTGTTACTGATTGAGCTATCAGCAGTGAAAAGGATGAGACATTGAGACAACTTTTGAAGAAAATCATAAGCTAACATCTTAAAATCATTGGAATCTTTCACTGAGATACAGTACTGTCTATTTAGATTTAATGGATCAACTGTGATCTGTGGCTCCACAACCATCAGATAGGACCAGTCTGAATGTTTATAATTCAAACTGTTCAGCTTGGTACCATCAGAGAGATGGAGAAACTCCTAAACTGCTAATTAGATAATAAACCAGAATCAGAGATTCCAGGTCATTTTACAGGCAGTGTGTCATGGATTGCGGAGCAGATGGACCCAAATGCAGAGAATCAGCAGGTACAAGGAACTGAAGAATATATTTATCAACTAACACAGGAAGAGCAAAGAGTGAGTGCAAGCAGGCAACTAAACCAAACAAATGATCCAACAAGACTGAACTGAAAACCAGACCTTAAATACAATACACTAATGAGACAACAAAGAAGAGGTGTCACAACACAAGGGCAGGCTGGGAGCTGATAAGCTGGGAAGACACTGGGAGCAGAGCAGGGCTGACGAGACTGATATAGGGCAGGTGTGAAGGTGACAGCAGACTGGGGAAGAACACTGAGACAAGGGCAGGGCTATCAGGGATGAATACAGGGAACGTGTAAGGAGGAATACATGAACACAGGAGGAAAAAACAATGAGCAGAGTCCAAATAATAAAAGCAACCCAAATGACCAGCCTGTGCTCATTCCCAACTCGTCACATATCGAAGCTTGGTCAGGACCCCATGGGGTCACTTTTTAACGCACTGGGTACCCCTTTAGCATTATTTTTCAACATGCAGGGTAGTCCAATAGACTTCTGTTGAACTCCCATAACGTCTGAAATAGAAGCCATGAGACTGATGAAGTCTACATAAAGTGACAAATTTCAGCCTGGTCGCCAGAATAAAGCATTGGCATTGTACGTTTCTGCAAACCACAGGTATGTTGAATATCTACGTTTGATCACCTGAAATACGCAGCATATCAACATTTCTGAAGTGACATACTTCACGTGACATCTATATAAGCTGACTTTCTGCCGTGACTGCCATGATACTGCACATTGACAAATTATGCTAAAGGGGAACCCGGTGCATTAAAAAGTGATGCCACGGGGTCCTGACCAGGCTTCGTTATGTGACAAGGTTGGAAGTGAGAACATGTCGAAATGACATAAAGCCAGAATTCTTAAAGTCCCTCAAAAAGTCCAACTCAAAACAAGCCTCTCCCACACAGTCCAATCTTCAAAGAATAGAAAAGTCAGAGGGCATCTGGTGGACAATGGCAACTAAGGAATACAGAGCTAGACTCTCAAGAGTCTCTAGAGTCAGTGACAGAACCATGACACAGTGGATCAAACTTTGACTTCACTCTGACCATCAGTGGAGTTCAGGCTCCTTTCATCCTTACTTTGACATGCTTTAAAATATACCATAATTAATGAGTAAAATGGTGACACAAAATGATAAAATACCAAATGACGCACTCAGTGTCTATAGACTCATTGAACACATTAACATGTGACAGCAGTTTATTATTGTAATAATATGTTTGTAAAAAGATGATTTGATGAATGTTTCTTTATTGTTCATACATACTAAAAATGTCAGCATTACTGCAAGCAATAAAAAAGTATCACTTGAGAATGTGCTGATTATGTTAATTATTCTGAAAGTTGATTGATCCATTGATCAAACAGCATGATCAGAGTAATCCTTGACTACTGTAGTAGTACACAGCAGGACAGATGTGAAAAACACCATGTAGACAGACTCAATACTTCTGTTAAAATGTTCTCCTTTCATCCTTTACTTTGACAGGCTTTAAAAAAATACCATCATTTATGTGTAAAATGGTGACAAAAAATGATAAAATCCCTGTGAATATACCCAGAGACAAACTCAGTGTCTGTAGAGTCATTGAACACAGTAACATGTGACAGCAGTCATTGTTTAATAGTATGTTACCTTGGACACATATGATTTGATGAATATGTCTTTATTGTTTTAACATAAAGAGAATATCAGCATTACTGCAAGTAATAAAAATCAACACTTGAGAAATGCGATGATTCTGTTAATCAGTCATAGCATTTCCATAGAGAGCCACTTTGCATCAGCAGCACCATGCTCCAGTGCTCTGGGAGAGTTTATAGCCCTAAGAGTTGAACACTGGATGACTGACAGCTGTCCTTCATCACAACAGAAGCCACAGAAATCCTCCTCATCAAAAACATGACTTTGATCTCCGTCCTCATCTGGACTCTCCTCTGCTGCTGCTTCACAGGTAAAGTCCAGAGAATCAAACTCCTCTCCTCTATGAACATCCGTCCCTCTGAAATGAAGCCCACAAAACCATGACGCTGCTTTATGTTTTTGTCTCTGTATCCTCAGAGTCCAGAGGCCAGATCACAGTAACTCAGCCTGCAGCAGTGAGATCTGCTCTGGGAGGATCCACAACCATCAACTGTAGGACCAGTCAGGATGTTTGTAATTCTAATCAATTATACTGGTACCAACAGAGAGATGGAGAAACTCCCAAAGTGCTAATTAAGTATGTTAATCAGCGAGAATCAGGGATTCCAGTTTTACAGGCAGTGGATCAAAGTCTGACTTCACTCTGACCATCAGTGGAGTTCAGGCTGAAGATGCAGCAGTTTACTACTGTCAGAGTTTCCACTCTATCAACACTCAGGATATGTTCACACAGTGAAAAAGCATCATACGAAAACCTCCCTCAGTCAGACTGAACAGAAACTGAACTGACTGCTGCAGCTGGACACACACACACACACACACACACACACACACACACACACACACACACACACACACACAGACATTTAGCTGCTGTTTGAAGTTGTCCACAGTGTAGTGAAGTAAACCAACAAGCCCTGATCATAAAACCTCACTGACCTCCCAGTAATAAAGGCCTCTGTAAGCTCAGTGATAAAGAATTTAATTGGGGGCCTGTAACAGAAATCAAGACAGATGTGATGAGAACTTTTTAAGGACCTGGTCAACAGCCAGACAATGACAATATGGACTCCTTGTTTGTGATCCAGGGATGTGAAAGGCAAATAAAAATGAAGTTATAACAGTCTACATGGAGGAAATAAATGTGTTAATGGTCATCTTCATCTTAGCTTGAGGTACAATGGGTCTTAGTTTAAAAGCAAATCTCAAATGGACAAAACAGAAGTGACTCAAACACTTCACATGGTGGTAGTGAGAATAAGAGTAGTGTCTGATGATCAGAAGGGACAGCTATGTTTCTGAGGGTAGATTTAACAGATGATGAAAAGAAACATGTGAAAACTTTAATGAGAAGCATGAAAATGCATCAGCATCTCAGACATCTGCTCAAGTCTTTCTGATCTGAGATTTTAGTCCAAATCATAAGTAAGTTCCACTTCACCAAAACACTCAGTGAAGGAGATAGCACAGTGTCTGTCAGCAGAATCATCACTTCATCCATTTTCATTGCTGGCAGTAATGTTGATGTGCTTTGTATATGTTTCCTCAAGGTCACAACCGAATGCTGCATTTTTATAATTTACAATTTCAAAACATTACAGTGTAAACATGACAGCACACAATCAATAAATCAGCAAATTTAAATGTAAAAATTCAGTGAATGCGATTGTAACCAGGGCCCGTAGGAAATCACCCCAGCATACAAGAACCCGACAACGCCACTCCAATTTCACCCAGAGAATACCATAGATACACAAGCTCTTTGATAAAGAAAGGGAGCAGAGATGTGAGTTTCAAGTTTCAAAAATAAAATAAATTTATTTAGATTTAAAAAGTCAAAAATGGTTTTAGTTAATAAAAGCTGAAATAGAGACAATTAAAATTAGTTGTCTTTATTACAAAATATGTTATAGTTTTAAAATGTTACTACATGAATGGATTACCAGTACAGGGGAGGGTGCCAGGGAAACCCACAGGAGGATGGGAGTGCAGGGGGGGGGGGTTCCAGGATACTTCACCACCACCAGTATTGTGAGATACACAGGCACACAATTACTTACATTCACACTGCAAGACAAAACAAAACACACAGAGCTGTTAGTAAGGCACAGCAAAATAACATGCAATAGAAAACCCAAGAGGCAGAGGGAAAACCTTCACCCAGTGACCAACCACCTGCGAGAGTATTATAGAGTGTTACTGGCACAAGTAAGAGTTTACTCACAGCAGTTGGTTTACAAAAAGACAAAACAAAACAATAAAAAGAAGTAAACCCTCTCCTTTACAATGAACAACCCATTCACAGGCTACCTTTTTTTTTTTTTTTTTTTTACCAAAAATAAGCAGAAGCATATCAACAATAACCCAAAATAAGGAGGCCAGTAAGGCAAATCATTCAAACAAGAATTTACCAAAATCAAATACAAGCTACTAAAAAGGAAGATACCCAAAAGATAAGGAAAATAGGTTAAAAAATAAAAAATAAAAAAAAACTCAAGACAAAAACAGCAGTGGCAGCAGGGCTCCTCCTTCACCAGGTACAGCAAACTAGGTCATACAGGAAGCCAACACCATGCTCCTCGTTCCTTAGAGCTGCGAGTTACAGTGATCATCAACCAGCCCTGGTGTGGTCATCTGGCACACACAAACACAGGTATTCTGGTCTCTTCATATAAAGCTATGCTACCTCCAGCTAGCTCCAGTCTGACTGCAAACAGTGCCTTAATCAGATGTTCATCACCCTCAACAGCAATACCGAGGTCAAGAAAATGTGAGGCAAAACCTCCCTCCTAGCTGCACATGGCTTCTTTTGAAGGGACTGTTAAACCAGGAAGTGGACAAGTGTCAACTGTTCTCAATCAGTGATTATCAGATGGGGCAACACCCACAAGAGCTCACTCATTACACGATTCTTTTAATTTTTACTTTCAAAAAGTCAGAAACTTTATAATTTAAAACTGATTCATTCTATTTTAAACTGCATAGTATCATTTGTACATTTGAACATTTTTAGTGTATCTTTAGTTATCAAATAATCTCAACAAACTAATACAGTAGAATAAAGTACAGGGCAGGGAGTGGTTCATTATGTCTGTAAAATCATCAGCTGAAATCCTTGTGACTTGAATTTTAGACAAACTCTGTCTGTGTGGATGAAATAAATCTACTGTTTTTATTAGTTACAGTAACATTTAACAGCTGTTATACTTCTAATGACATGCAGTGACACAACTGATTTGATGTAAAGATCTGTGAAGTTTAATATACAAAGCGCATCAACATTAATGTCAGCAATAAAAATGGATGAAGTGATTCTGCTGACAGAGACCGTGCTATCTCCTTCACTGAGTCTTTTGGTGAATGGGAACTTACTTATGACTTGGACTAAACTCTCAGATCAGAGACATTTTATGTCACATGATGCCGATGATACCCTGATTTATCTATATAATACTGAAAATCTCTTTTCTGGGTTTTTTTATTCACACATTCAAATATTTAGAATATATTGTATGTACAAATTGACAACATATACACATGACACATGAATGTTCTTCAAGAGTTGTTTATTAATGACAGATACTGTAGATTGGTGAATTATTGTTGTATTAGCATGGATAAAACTGCAACAACAAGAACATATTCCACAGTAGGAAATGCAACAAAAGATGATCTGGAGAAAAGATGGAATTTTTACTATTGTGGCTGTGAATATTAACTGAACTAATGTACCTAATATATTCTGTATATGGCAAAGAAAAATAAGTCAAAAGACTTGTCACTGCACCTGAATTTTTTTAAATGAAACTTTATTGTTTTACAATTTTGGAGCGATTGAAATTACAGCAAGCAAGAACACTTTAATGTTGAAACATTCATTGAGAGAAAGAAACAAAGAAAATGCAGACTGAGAGCAGTAGCAGAGTAAAACCAGAAGCAGAGTCCCAGTGAGTCAGGTCAGGACTGGGAACACTGGTCTCTCCTCAGTGTCTCTGAGACTGGAGTCTGGGAGCCCTGGGTGGCCTCACAGGTA